>NC_087071.1:45212831-45547208 GCF_963678635.1 Symsagittifera roscoffensis
ATATAAAAAAAGGCATTCGGACTAATTTGGCTACTTCAAACATATTGGTCTTTGATTCTCCCCACTTGTAAATTCAATCACCGAACCAGAGAACGGATGCTTATGTGAGGCGGGGACAGTAAAAGAGCCCGTATTGCATTGATTCAGACATTTCAAAGTCATCTGATTTTTTTATCGCACCAACCAAAATATAATTATATCCTGACTAGACATATGCCTTTTGGAATTGGACTACCTGGGAGTTTCAGACAAAAGAGCCTAATTGAGGTCATTGTTTCGACCTAGCTCTTTTTGAGTGTGTGTTGAAGAAGTCCCCGATGAGTTCTTTGAAATCCTGCCGTTGATTGTTTTTGAGAATATTAGCGCATATTCTTTAGTCTCATATCGGCTTGTCTGGGCAACCATTTTTATCAAACTTTAGATGGATTGAAACACGTGCTTTTATGGTACAATTTTGGCTAAATGCGTAATTTTACGATGTAAAGTACGAATAAAACAAATGTAATCAACATACTTAAAATGCTCTCCGTCCAAACCTTGTTAAGATAAAGACCCCTATGCTGTTTAATGTGTTTTCAAAAAAAAACTCGAATTTCGAAGTATGGCAAAAAAACAAGGAAAAAGGTGTTTGCAACTCAACATTGACTTACGTGTCACATAGCAATTGACCTACAGGAACAAAGGTGAAATTTAAAAAAATCACAGGTGTGGGTATACCGAAAATAAAAATATATTTCGGTCCTTGGCTCTTTTCCAGATTCCCATCCCCCTCGTAAAATTATAAAATTACAAAATTTTAAAATTTTTCAAAATTTTTCATATGGAAATTTTGTATACGAAGTGCGGACTCTTCTCCACTACCCCCTCCCCCCGCAATTGACTTTGAGTTTGGAAGACTAATTTTACGTTGTCATAATAAAATGAATTTTTGCATTTGGACAAACTTACTTTTGTGAACACATTTGTTCTTTATATCTTACATCGTCACATTGCGCCTTTCAGTCACAATAACATGCAAGAGACAACTGAGAAAAATTAAAAATTTGAAATGTGGAGAAAAAAGTGAAGCTCTTTTCCACCCCACCCCCCCCCCACCCCCCCCCCCCACCCCTTCTTTCAATATACCAATTTTAATGTAGTTTAATGTGTTATTACGGCTAAATCTGTGATATTATGATGCAAAGCATGAATAGAAAAATCTGTTTAAAGTTGTCAGTTTGTTCACCATGCCAAATTTCAAGGCATTATGACATTGTTAACTAAGCTTTTCAAAACTGAATTTGAAAGAAATCGAACTGGAAAAGAACCAAAAGTGGAAAAAAAGCCAAGAGATATTTTTATTTGCTAATCTGACTCGTCTTTTTTGCTGCAGTTTAGAATATCAAAAGTCACTTTTACAGACACTTTTGTGAATCCAAAATCAGAAAAAAATCAAAGGGGGATTGAAAAAGAGAAATGGTTTCTGCAAGTTTTCCTATCACGCTTAATCTTCAAAGAGAAGAGCAGCTATCCTTGGCTGAATTATTTAATTCAGAAAATGAAACAGTTCTATGAACTCAGTTATGCTTTCAAAAAACGAAACAGGGGCTTGGAATGTTTGAACTAAGAAGCGTTTTGTAAAAAACAAGGAATCATTAAAGGAAAACGGGCTTTCAGAAGCAAACAGCGCTCGAACTTAAAGTTTCTGAAAAAAAAGCTTTGAAAGGAAAGTTCATTTTAAAAACATAAAACGGGTCTTGACATGAAAGTTAAAGTCAAAAAAATCAGATCAGTTACAAATAAAAATTCAATTTCAAAATTAAACAGTCTTTAAAGTGAAAATTTAATTTTTTAATGAAACTGCTCAGGAAATGAAAGTCAGTTTTAAGAACATAAAACGGCCTTTTATATGAAAGTAAGTTTCCTGAAAAAAATTTGCTTTCAAGAGTAATGGTTTTCAAAACATAAAATGATTTTTTTCATGAACAAAACGACAAAATTTCCTTAAAAAAGCCTTGAAATAATTAAACTCTTTTTAATCGCATTTTCAAGATTAATGGTTTTCAGAACATAAAATGATTTTTTTCATGAACAAAACGACAAAATTTCCTTAAAAATGCCTTGAAAAAATTAAACTCTTTTTAATCACGTTTGTAAACACGTTTTAATCTCATGAATTGATGACTTGGTTGTACAGGAAATACCGAGTCAAAAATTTGTAATTTTTATTTTAAGGGTGATATGCTTCGAATTTAATCATTTGAAACTGATGCTTAAAGACTTCGCATCATAAGTGCCTTCAAAAAATAACCTTAAACTGCTGGCTAAAAAAAATTGGGTGGTGTTAATTTTTAAAGTTCATTTAAAGTCAGAATCTCTGAGAGCGTTTTTAAGCCTTTTGTTTACTTAGGTACTTAAGTTCAAAAACTAATTGCAATTTTTACCAATAAGTATAAAAAATCAGCAGCAAAATTTGAGTTGTATAGAGAATAAACTGACCAGAGGTTATGATAACATTGTGCTCCATTTAAAAATAGAAACAAAAACTTTTGGTAATCGTATTTTTGTTGACTCATACTTGTTCGTGAATTGGTCTTTTAACGAGAGAAGCTTTTTTTTGCAACTCAAGGTCGATTGAGACTTTTTTTGTGCTCGTAAAGTTCACGTGGTACTTTTTTGCTGCCAAAATAATGGTAGCGTTTTGTTGGAATTGAAACTTGAGGCGAAGTGAGGGTTCATTGTCACACACTGTCATTGACCTGTCAGTTGATTGAAAACATTGTAGGACAATCTCAAAGGGAAAGCCTTAACTTTACCATTATCCCTATGCTTAGTGCTTTGTCTTGGGGTTCTTGCGAAAATAAGTAGGATTGAAATGCTCTTCGAAAGAAAAAAGTAGTCTATTTAGCATAAAGCTAAGTAATAAATGGATCAAATAGTACGCCACAAATTTACTTAGAATAACTATCGAACTCTCCCAAATTGGTCAAATTGGCAATCTGTAAACCCCCATAATTTTACAAAAAACAATCACAGGTGAGCTATCATCTAAAATTTGAGCTTAGGACAACTATACTTTTCGACTGATATAAAAAATTTGTGTCAAAAAATTCTAGTTAAGCAGTCGAAAAAAGACGGAATAAAAAACCCGGGTTGACCAAAAAAGCTAGTCATACATTTTTCACATATGGAAAAGTGCCATTCACAGTCAAACACTTTTCATGCAATTCCATAAGTACAGAAAATTGCATGAAAAGTCTATGATTACTGATTTCTCATATCTGGAAATTTTAAGACTAGCATTTTTCCATAAACCAAAAAAGAATTGTGTCGCCTATGGCTGAACAAAAGTGACAAAAACAATGGTTTACTGAAATCTAGAGTCACCAAAGATTTGATCGTCATGCATTTACAATGCACTGGAAACAACCTGAACCGTCTAAGAGTTGTCTTAAACAAATGATATACTGAAAATATCAAACTTCTAAATTTTGGCAAAAGTTTTCAAAGATGACCATTTTTGAAGTTTGAAGTTTGCTTTATTGAGAGATTGATCAAGGCATTAAAAAAAACAAGCCACATAAAATAAATAGGGGTTTTGAGCTTTTTAAAAAAAACTATGCGCAAAAAATGGAAAAAATCCAATGCACAGGACTACATGTGCACACACAAAAAAAAATTTAACATGCAAAAAAAAAATTTTGGAAAATGTTTGCTTGACCACAAAATTTTGAGCTTGAAAAAAATACAAAGAAATATGGTTATTTTCAAAAATACTTGGCAACATTTCTGTTGTCGTCATCAAAAAAAACCTGTTGTTGCCATCATGTATGGAAATTGTATGATAAGCTTTTTTTTTACACAAAATTTAATACATTGATTTTTATGTCCAAACAAAAAAAGTTCTTTAAAAAAATGATGACACCATTTTAGCAAAATAGATGAAATTTGTATTTTAGTATTTTTTCAGAGTAGTATTTTTTCATAGAATTAGTTTATGGAATTGCATGACCAGCATTTTTGGTCTATGGAGATCAACCCGGGAAACCACCCCGAGCACAACTAATTCGATTTTTTTTTGGAGGATTGATAGAGGAGCTGATCAAAATGGTGTAGGCTAAAAGCATTTCAACAATTACGCTTCTTCGGGAAAAATTGTTTTTAAATGGTTCTTTAACAGACAAGAAAACTGAATCCAAACCTATAGCTTTGAAGAAACAGCAAACCGTACAGCTAATTTTTCTCCAAGCAATATGCTATAGACTTGCTTTCAACTTAATCGATATGTTTGTTGAACGACTTGATATCGGTTCACAATCAATTTTACCTGTCAATCGGTTGGCTATAAATTTGGTGTCTATTTTTAAATGATTGGCTTTTGTTTGGCGATCATTTTTTTCTCGATTTGCCACTGTTTGTTAAGCGCTTGTCTTACAATAGTTGGTGTGAGAAAAAAAAGTCGAATGCGCAACCCCTTTTTAAAAAAAACTCTGAAGAAAAACAGAAAAAATAGCTGAAATTCTTTTTTCAGACTCCAGAATCCAGAGTTCTGCCCGCTCATCTTCTGTGTAGATTTTTTGTTTCAAATCAAGGCAAAACTTTTGTTTAAGCATTTCTTATAAGACTTGTACGTCACCGGCAAATCACTGTATCCATAAACCGATATATCAAAAGCCCTGAAAAATATTTTCAATTCTCGTAAAAATTTATTGTTCCGAATTTTTTTATGTCATTCAAAAGGTATTGTTGTCCTGAGCTTAAATTTGAAAAGAATCTTTATCTGTGATCATTTTTCGTAGAGTCATGAGGGTTTCAAGATTGCCATTTTGGCCATTTTGACTAACTTGGGATAATTAACAAGCGATATCATTCGCGCTTTTAACGCGTAAGCGGAGATTTAATCCGTCTTATAAATCGTTCCAAATTGGTTGAACGAAGCTTATTTACCATAATTGATTTGTTAAAAGTAACAAGATCTCTCATTTTGCCCGCTCATCTTCTGTGTAGATTTTTTGTTTCAAATCAAGGCAAAACTTTCGTTTAAGCATTTCTTATAAGACTTGTACGTCACCGGCAAATCACTGTATCCATAAACCGATATATCAAAAGCCCCGAAAAAAAATTTTCAATTCTCACAAAGATTTATTGTTCCGAATTTTTTAATATCATTCAAAAGGTATTGTTGTCCTGAGCTTAAATTTGAAAAGAATCTTTACCTGTGATCGTTTTGCGTAGAGTCATGAGTGTTTAAAGATTGCCATTTTGGCCATTTTGACCAATTTGGAACAATTAACGCGCGATATCATTCGCGCTTTTAACGCGTAAGCGGAGATTTAATCCGTCTTATAAATCGTTCCAAATTGGTTGAACGAAGCTTATTTACCATAATTGATTTGTTAAAAGTACTAAGATCTCTCATTTTGCCCGCTCATCTTCTGTGTAGATTTTTTGTTTCAAATCAAGGCAAAACTTTCGTTTAAGCATTTCTTATAAGACTTGTACGTCACCGGCAAATCACTGTATCCATAAACCGATATATCAAAAGCCCCGAAAAATATTTTCAATTCTCGTAAAAATTTATTGTTCCGAATTTTTTTATATCATTCAAAAGGTATTGTTGTCTTGAGCTTAAATTTGAAAAGAATCTTTATCTGTGATCATTTTTCGTAGAGTCATGAGGGTTTAAAGATTGCCATTTTGGCCATTTTGACTAACTTGGGATAATTCACAAGCGATATCATTCGCGCTTTTAACGCGTAAGCGGAGATTTAATCCGTCTTATAAATCGTTCCAAATTGGTTGAACGAAGCTTATTTACCATAATTGATTTGTTAAAAGTACTAAGATCTCTCATTTTGCCCGCTCATCTTCTGTGTAGATTTTTTGTTTCAAATCAAGGCAAAACTTTCGTTTAAGCATTTCTTATAAGACTTGTACGTCACCGGCAAATCACTGTATCCATAAACCGATATATCAAAAGCCCCGAAAAATATTTTCAATTCTCGTAAAAATTTATTGTTCCGAATTTTTTTATATCATTCAAAAGGTATTGTTGTCTTGAGCTTAAATTTGAAAAGAATCTTTATCTGTGATCATTTTTCGTAGAGTCATGAGGGTTTAAAGATTGCCATTTTGGCCATTTTGACTAACTTGGGATAATTCACAAGCGATATCATTCGCGCTTTTAACGCGTAAGCGGAGATTTAATCCGTCTTATAAATCGTTCCAAATTGGTTGAACGAAGCTTATTTACCATAATTGATTTGTTAAAAGTAACAAGAACTCTCATTTTGCCCGCTCATCTTCTGTGTAGATTTTTTGTTTCAAATCAAGGCAAAACTTTCGTTTAAGCATTTCTTTACAAACTGAGAAAATTAAAAATTTGAAATGTGGAGAAAAAAGTGAAGCTCTTTTCCACCCCCCCCCCCCCACCCCCCCCCCACCCCTTCTTTCAATATACCAATTTTAATGTTAGTTTAATGTGTTATTACGGCTAAATCTGTGATATTATGATGCAAAGCATGAATAGAAAAATCTGTTTAAAGTTGTCAGTTTGTTCACCATGCCAAATTTCAAGGCATTATGACATTGTTAACTAAGCTTTTCAAAACTGAATTTGAAAGAAATCGAACTGGAAAAGAACCAAAAGTGGAAAAAAAGCCAAGAGATATTTTTATTTGCTAATCTGACTCGTCTTTTTTGCTGCAGTTTAGAATATCAAAAGTCACTTTTACAGACACTTTTGTGAATCCAAAATCAGAAAAAAATCAAAGGGGGATTGAAAAAGAGAAATGGTTTCTGCAAGTTTTCCTATCACGCTTAATCTTCAAAGAGAAGAGCAGCTATCCTTGGCTGAATTATTTAATTCAGAAAATGAAACAGTTCTATGAACTCAGTTATGCTTTCAAAAAACGAAACAGGGGCTTGGAATGTTTGAACTAAGAAGCGTTTTGTAAAAAACAAGGAATCATTAAAGGAAAACGGGCTTTCAGAAGCAAACAGCGCTCGAACTTAAAGTTTCTGAAAAAAAAGCTTTGAAAGGAAAGTTCATTTTAAAAACATAAAACGGCTCTTGACATGAAAGTTAAAGTCAAAAAAATCAGATCAGTTACAAATAAAAATTCAATTTCAAAATTAAACAGTCTTTAAAGTGAAAATTTAATTTTTTAATGAAACTGCTCAGGAAATGAAAGTCAGTTTTAAGAACATAAAACGGCCTTTTATATGAAAGTAAGTTTCCTGAAAAAAATTTGCTTTCAAGAGTAATGGTTTTCAAAACATAAAATGATTTTTTTCATGAACAAAACGACAAAATTTCCTTAAAAAAGCCTTGAAATAATTAAACTCTTTTTAATCGCATTTTCAAGATTAATGGTTTTCAGAACATAAAATGATTTTTTTTCATGAACAAAACGACAAAATTTCCTTAAAAATGCCTTGAAAAAATTAAACTCTTTTTAATCACGTTTGTAAACACGTTTTAATCTCATGAATTGATGACTTGGTTGTACAGGAAATACCGAGTCAAAAATTTGTAATTTTTATTTTAAGGGTGATATGCTTCGAATTTAATCATTTGAAACTGATGCTTAAAGACTTCGCATCATAAGTGCCTTCAAAAAATAACCTTAAACTGCTGGCTAAAAAAAATTGGGTGGTGTTAATTTTTAAAGTTCATTTAAAGTCAGAATCTCTGAGAGCGTTTTTAAGCCTTTTGTTTACTTAGGTACTTAAGTTCAAAAACTAATTGCAATTTTTACCAATAAGTATAAAAAATCAGCAGCAAAATTTGAGTTGTATAGAGAATAAACTGACCAGAGGTTATGATAACATTGTGCTCCATTTAAAAATAGAAACAAAAACTTTTGGTAATCGTATTTTTGTTGACTCATACTTGTTCGTGAATTGGTCTTTTAACGAGAGAAGCTTTTTTTTGCAACTCAAGGTCGATTGAGACTTTTTTTGTGCTCGTAAAGTTCACGTGGTACTTTTTTGCTGCCAAAATAATGGTAGCGTTTTGTTGGAATTGAAACTTGAGGCGAAGTGAGGGTTCATTGTCACACACTGTCATTGACCTGTCAGTTGATTGAAAACATTGTAGGACAATCTCAAAGGGAAAGCCTTAACTTTACCATTATCCCTATGCTTAGTGCTTTGTCTTGGGGTTCTTGCGAAAATAAGTAGGATTGAAATGCTCTTCGAAAGAAAAAAGTAGTCTATTTAGCATAAAGCTAAGTAATAAATGGATCAAATAGTACGCCACAAATTTACTTAGAATAACTATCGAACTCTCCCAAATTGGTCAAATTGGCAATCTGTAAACCCCCATAATTTTACAAAAAACAATCACAGGTGAGCTATCATCTAAAATTTGAGCTTAGGACAACTATACTTTTCGACTGATATAAAAAATTTGTGTCAAAAAATTCTAGTTAAGCAGTCGAAAAAAGACGGAATAAAAAACCCGGGTTGACCAAAAAAGCTAGTCATACATTTTTCACATATGGAAAAGTGCCATTCACAGTCAAACACTTTTCATGCAATTCCATAAGTACAGAAAATTGCATGAAAAGTCTATGATTACTGATTTCTCATATCTGGAAATTTTAAGACTAGCATTTTTCCATAAACCAAAAAAGAATTGTGTCGCCTATGGCTGAACAAAAGTGACAAAAACAATGGTTTACTGAAATCTAGAGTCACCAAAGATTTGATCGTCATGCATTTACAATGCACTGGAAACAACCTGAACCGTCTAAGAGTTGTCTTAAACAAATGATATACTGAAAATATCAAACTTCTAAATTTTGGCAAAAGTTTTCAAAGATGACCATTTTTGAAGTTTGAAGTTTGCTTTATTGAGAGATTGATCAAGGCATTAAAAAAAACAAGCCACATAAAATAAATAGGGGTTTTGAGCTTTTTAAAAAAAACTATGCGCAAAAAATGGAAAAAATCCAATGCACAGGACTACATGTGCACACACAAAAAAAAATTTAACATGCAAAAAAAAAATTTTGGAAAATGTTTGCTTGACCACAAAATTTTGAGCTTGAAAAAAATACAAAGAAATATGGTTATTTTCAAAAATACTTGGCAACATTTCTGTTGTCGTCATCAAAAAAAACCTGTTGTTGCCATCATGTATGGAAATTGTATGATAAGCTTTTTTTTTACACAAAATTTAATACATTGATTTTTATGTCCAAACAAAAAAAGTTCTTTAAAAAAATGATGACACCATTTTAGCAAAATAGATGAAATTTGTATTTTAGTATTTTTTCAGAGTAGTATTTTTTCATAGAATTAGTTTATGGAATTGCATGACCAGCATTTTTGGTCTATGGAGATCAACCCGGGAAACCACCCCGAGCACAACTAATTCGATTTTTTTTTGGAGGATTGATAGAGGAGCTGATCAAAATGGTGTAGGCTAAAAGCATTTCAACAATTACGCTTCTTCGGGAAAAATTGTTTTTAAATGGTTCTTTAACAGACAAGAAAACTGAATCCAAACCTATAGCTTTGAAGAAACAGCAAATCGTACAGCTAATTTTTCTCCAAGCAATATGCTATAGACTTGCTTTCAACTTAATCGATATGTTTGTTGAACGACTTGATATCGGTTCACAATCAATTTTACCTGTCAATCGGTTGGCTATAAATTTGGTGTCTATTTTTAAATGATTGGCTTTTGTTTGGCGATCATTTTTTTCTCGATTTGCCACTGTTTGTTAAGCGCTTGTCTTACAATAGTTGGTGTGAGAAAAAAAAGTCGAATGCGCAACCCCTTTTTAAAAAAAACTCTGAAGAAAAACAGAAAAAATAGCTGAAATTCTTTTTTCAGACTCCAGAATCCAGAGTTCTGCCCGCTCATCTTCTGTGTAGATTTTTTGTTTCAAATCAAGGCAAAACTTTTGTTTAAGCATTTCTTATAAGACTTGTACGTCACCGGCAAATCACTGTATCCATAAACCGATATATCAAAAGCCCTGAAAAATATTTTCAATTCTCGTAAAAATTTATTGTTCCGAATTTTTTTATGTCATTCAAAAGGTATTGTTGTCCTGAGCTTAAATTTGAAAAGAATCTTTATCTGTGATCATTTTTCGTAGAGTCATGAGGGTTTCAAGATTGCCATTTTGGCCATTTTGACTAACTTGGGATAATTAACAAGCGATATCATTCGCGCTTTTAACGCGTAAGCGGAGATTTAATCCGTCTTATAAATCGTTCCAAATTGGTTGAACGAAGCTTATTTACCATAATTGATTTGTTAAAAGTAACAAGATCTCTCATTTTGCCCGCTCATCTTCTGTGTAGATTTTTTGTTTCAAATCAAGGCAAAACTTTCGTTTAAGCATTTCTTATAAGACTTGTACGTCACCGGCAAATCACTGTATCCATAAACCGATATATCAAAAGCCCCGAAAAAAATTTTCAATTCTCACAAAGATTTATTGTTCCGAATTTTTTAATATCATTCAAAAGGTATTGTTGTCCTGAGCTTAAATTTGAAAAGAATCTTTACCTGTGATCGTTTTGCGTAGAGTCATGAGTGTTTAAAGATTGCCATTTTGGCCATTTTGACCAATTTGGAACAATTAACGCGCGATATCATTCGCGCTTTTAACGCGTAAGCGGAGATTTAATCCGTCTTATAAATCGTTCCAAATTGGTTGAACGAAGCTTATTTACCATAATTGATTTGTTAAAAGTACTAAGATCTCTCATTTTGCCCGCTCATCTTCTGTGTAGATTTTTTGTTTCAAATCAAGGCAAAACTTTCGTTTAAGCATTTCTTATAAGACTTGTACGTCACCGGCAAATCACTGTATCCATAAACCGATATATCAAAAGCCCCGAAAAATATTTTCAATTCTCGTAAAAATTTATTGTTCCGAATTTTTTTATATCATTCAAAAGGTATTGTTGTCTTGAGCTTAAATTTGAAAAGAATCTTTATCTGTGATCATTTTTCGTAGAGTCATGAGGGTTTAAAGATTGCCATTTTGGCCATTTTGACTAACTTGGGATAATTCACAAGCGATATCATTCGCGCTTTTAACGCGTAAGCGGAGATTTAATCCGTCTTATAAATCGTTCCAAATTGGTTGAACGAAGCTTATTTACCATAATTGATTTGTTAAAAGTAACAAGATCTCTCATTTTGCCCGCTCATCTTCTGTGTAGATTTTTTGTTTCAAATCAAGGCAAAACTTTCGTTTAAGCATTTCTTATAAGACTTGTACGTCACCGGCAAATCACTGTATCCATAAACCGATATATCAAAAGCCCCGAAAAATATTTTCAATTCTCGTAAAAATTTATTGTTCTGAATTTTTTATATCATTCAAAAGGTATTGTTGTCTTGAGCTTAAATTTGAAAAGAATCTTTATCTGTGATCATTTTTCGTAGAGTCATGAGGGTTTAAAGATTGCCATTTTGGCCATTTTGACCAACTTGGGACAATTAACAAGCGATATCATTCGCGCTTTTAACGCGTAAGCGGAGATTTAATCCGTCTTATAAATCGTTCCAAATTGGTTGAACGAAGCTTATTTAACATAATTGATTTGTTAAAAGTAACAAGATCTCTCATTTTGCCCGCTCATCTTCTGTGTAGATTTTTTGTTTCAAATCAAGGCAAAACTTTTGTTTAAGCATTTCTTATAAGACTTGTACGTCACCGGCAAATCACTGTATCCATAAACCGATATATCAAACGCCCCGAAAAAAATTTTCAATTCTCGCAAAGATTTATTGTTCCGAATTTTTTTATATCATTCGAAAGGTATTGTTGTCCTGAGCTTAAATTTGAAAAAATCTTTACCTGTGATCGTTTTTCGTAGAGTCATGAGTGTTTAAAGATTGCCATTTTGGCCATTTTGACCAATTTGGGACAATTAACGCGCGATATCATTCGCGCTTTTAACGCGTAAGCGGAGATTTAATCCGTCTTATAAATCGTTCCAAATTGGTTGAACGAAGCTTATTTACCATAATTGATTTGTTAAAATTAACAAAATCTCTCATTTTGCCCGCTCATCTTCTGTGTAAATTTTTTGTTTCAAATCAAGGCAAAACTTTCGTTTAAGCATTTCTTATAAGACTTGTACGTCACCGGCAAATCACTGTATCCATAAACCGATATATCAAAAGCCCCGAAAAATATTTTCAATTCTCGCAAAGATTTTTTGTTCCAAGTTTTTTTATATCATTCAAAAGGTATTGTTGTCCTGAGCTTAAAAAAGAATCTTTACCTGTGATCATTTTTCGTAGAGTCATGAGGGTTTAAAGATTGCCATTTTGGCCATTTTGACCAATTTGGGACAATTAACGCGCGATATCATTCGCGCTTTTAACGCGTAAGCGGAGATTTAATCCGTCTTATAAATCGTTCCAAATTGGTTGAACGAAGCTTATTCACCATAATTGATTTGTTAAAATTAACAAAATCTCTCATTTTGCCCGCTCATCTTCTGTGTAAATTTTTTGTTTCAAATCAAGGCAAAACTTTCGTTTAAGCATTTCTTATAAAACTTGTACGTCACCGGCAAATCACTGTATCCATAAACCGATATATCAAAAGCCCCGAAAAAAATTTTCAATTCTCGCAAAGATTTTTTGTTCCAAAGTTTTTTATATCATTCAAAAGGTATTGTTGTCCTGAGCTTAAATTTGAAAAGAATCTTTACCTGTGATCATTTTTCGTAGAGTCATGAGGGTTTAAAGATTGCCATTTTGGCCATTTTGACCAATTTGGGACAATTAACGCGCGATATCATTCGCGCTTTTAACGCGTAAGCGGAGATTTAATCCGTCTTATAAATCGTTCCAAATTGGTTGAACGAAGCTTATTTACCATAATTGATTTGTTAAAATTAACAAAATCTCTCATTTTGCCCGCTCATCTTCTGTGTAAATTTTTTGTTTCAAATCAAGGCAAAACTTTCGTTTAAGCATTTCTTATAAGACTTGTACGTCACCGGCAAATCACTGTATCCATAAACCGATATATCAAAAGCCCCGAAAAATATTTTCAATTCTCGCAAAGATTTATTGTTCCGAATTTTTTATATCATTCAAAAGGTATTGTTGTCCTGAGCTTAAATTTGAAAAGAATCTTTATCTGTGATCATTTTTCGTAGAGTCATGAGGGTTTAAAGATTGCCATTTTGGCCATTTTGACCAATTTGGGACAATTAACGCGCGATATCATTCGCGCTTTTAACGCGTAAGCGGAGATTTAGTCCGTCTTATAAATCGTTCCAAATTGGTTGAACGAAGCTTATTTACCATAATTGATTTGTTAAAAGTAACAAAATCTCTCGTTTTGCCCGCTCATCTTCTGTGTAGATTTTTTGTTTCAAATCAAGGCAAAACTTTCGTTGAAGCATTTCTTATAAGACTTGTACGTCACCGGCAAATCACTGTATCCATAAACCGATATATCAAAAGCCCCGAAAAATATTTTCAATTCTCGCAAAGATTTATTGTTCCGAATTTTTTTATATCATTCAAAGGTATTGTTGTCCTGAGCTTAAATTTGAAAAGAATCTTTACCTGTGATCATTTTTCGTAGAGTCATGAGGGTTTAAAGGTTGCCATTTTGGCCATTTTGACCAATTTGGGACAATTAACGAGCGATATCATTCGCGCTTTTAACGCGTAAGCGGAGATTTAATCCGTCTTATAAATCGTTCCAAAGTGGTTGCACGAAGCTTATTTACTATAATTGAAGTGTTAAAAGTAACAAAATCTCTCATTTTGTACTTTCTATGGCGTGTGGGGGGATGATTTTCATTAAAATTTTCGAATTTTAGAAGAAAAAAAATTTCGTTTTATTTTATTTCATTTCATTTTTTCATGCTTTTACTGCTGCTCCATAAACCTTAAAAGGCAGTCGGAACATTCAGGGCTTCGCCCTGATACGAGCAGTCTTGTTCGTCTTTGAAATGAATCAGTTTTTTAAACCTCATGAAAGTATGTGAACTAAAGTGTGAAATATGATTTAGACCCTTCCAAGATGTGAAAATCTACACTCCTTTTGACTTCGACGTCAAATCGTACAACGAACTGCACAAAACACTTCTTCAAACTCGCAACAAAATGTATGGACCCACAACAGGCTCATTCTCTCAATCTGCAGGCTACAAAAAGGGCTACTATCATTCAAAAGGTATTGTTGTCCTGAGCTTAAATTTGAAAAGAAACTTTACCTGTGATCATTTTTCGTAGAGTCATGAGGGTTTAAAGATTGCTATTTTGGCCATTTTGACCAATTTGGGACAATTAACGCGCGATATAATTCGCGCTATTAACGCGTGAGCGGAGATTTAATCCGTCTTATAAATCGTTCCAAATTGGTTGAAAGAAGCTTATTTGCCATAATTGATTAGTTACAAGGAGCGAATTCTATCCTTTTGTACTTTATATGGCGTGTGGGGGTTGATTTTTATATAAAAAAAATTCAAATTTTAGAAGGAAAAAATTTTCATTTTGTTTTATTACATTTAACTTTTTAATGTTATTACTGCCTCATAAACCTTAAAAGGCAGTCGGAACATTCAGGGCTTCGCCCTGATACGAGCAGTCTTGTTTAAAAGTTTATTTCTAATAAGCATGAAATCATTTCATTTAAGGTCAACCAGCCAAAATGTTAGAGTTATACTTTGCCACTTAATACACTCCGGTTGTTAATGAGTCTAAGAGCATGCTTGTTTAAAAACCTACTTTTTTGTGACAAACATGTAAATTTGTTCACATAATCCATAGGTTAAAGAATAGTATATGCTTTTTGATAAATGTTTACAAATCAACTAACAAGATTAATTCAACCCAGTCTGGCCTCGGATGCTTACATGTTTTTTCAGTTGTGGTTTATTCAATTATGCTAATTTTACTCGGTTCAGAAGTGATTCACAAGAAGTAACCCTCTTCTAATTTGATTAGACAGTATACTCTATGTATTATGATTTTGAATTATGTATTGATTAGGATGACTAAAAAATTCTTGATTGGAATTATCTCATAAAATGATTTCAACCAAAGATTTCGCTTCAGATTTTGGCTAAAAACAGCAATGACAATATTGGGGAAAAGCACGAAATAATTAAGTTTTATTTTTAGGACAAAACCATTAAATGAAGGCGCCGACCAGACCAATGATTAAAAAATTATTGCGTTTTTGGAGGCAGCAAATAAGACTGCCGGTTAAAGACTATATTTAGTTCCGAATTAATTTGTTTCCCGACCTCAAACCAATTATGTTTTGCTTTGTAAAAGTTCAAGTCAAATTGAAATGGCGCCAACTCCTGAATTTTTTCATTTAAAAGTCTAAAAATTAAGAACTAACCCCGTATTGGAGGCTATATCAAGAAAAAAGAAGTAGTTTATAATCTATAGATAATGTTTCAATTCTTCACAATGTTTTCAGAAAATGTTTATCAAAAAATTTCAATGCATTTTAAAAACGACATGATACTACTTTGATTTGAAAATCCAATCAAAATGATCGCCTGCTTCTAAATTAGTGTCGAAAACATAGGTTTTAAAGCTGATGCACTTTGTGAGCTCAGGTGTAATAACGGTCAAGGACCAGTTGCCTTATAACTATTTATCTACTGCTGTTATTAAAAAATAATACTTCACTTTACTTTAAAAGAAAAATGACTGCAGGGAAAAAGCCTGACTTTCCCATCTGATTTATTTATGCCTGAAAAAAATTGTTGGTTAAAAAACAAAAATTTCAAAAAAAAATTTAATTAAAATTTTTTAAACTTTTTTTACCACACGCAAAATACAAATGATATATTTTGAGTATTTTAACACCACATTTGACTTTATTAGCTTGCCTCAATTCAATTTGGATCGTTTTCAACCCAGACCAATTCATCGCCTTCACAAAACATATGCATTGTAAAAAAAGTAATTTCGGGCGCATTAGTAATCCCAAATTGGCTTCAAAAATAGGAGCTGTTTTCAAGCCGCAAAGACTGCACTTTATTAAAGACGGAATATTAATGCTAATTAAAAACTTCAAAAAGAAACTCAACTGCATCAAGAAACTGCGTCTACAATTTCATGATATATTCAGTGACTTAAAACACTGTACTGACATAGGGACGAAAATTGTTTGGAATAAGATAGTCTCATCGGTCCACACGTCCATTTTCAAAACCACTGGCAAATAAGAAGATAACGTCGTCTGAAATTTCTCAGGCGGCGAGGAGACGGAAAAAAGAGAGAATGTATTGAAAAAAACAAGACTGCTCCTATCAGGGCGAAGCCCTGATGTTCTCAATGTCTTTTGAGGTTTATGGAGCAGTAAAAACAAAAAAAATTAAATGTAATAAAATAAAATGAAATTTCTTTTTTCTAAAATTTGAAATTTTCTATAAAAATTAACTCCCCACACGCAAGATAAAGTACAAAAGGATAGATTTCGCTCCTTGTAACAAATCAATTATGGCGAATAATCTCCCTTCAACCAATTTGGAACTAATTATATGATTAAATTCCCGCTTACGCGTTAATGGCGCGAATTATATCGCGCGTTAATTGTCCCAAATTGGCCAAAATGGCAAACTTTAAACCCCATAGCTTTACGAAAAATGGTCACAGGTGAAATATCTTTTTAAATTTAAGCTCAGGACAACAATAGCTTTCAAATGATGTGAAAAAAATTCCGTCAAAAATGGCTAGTTAAAAAGTCGAAATTTGTCTGAAGAAAAAAAAACCCACCCGAGCACAAATATTCCGTTACTTTCGTATCGAAAGTCGGAACAAGAACATCTAAAACTGCTGCTTAGGTTGAACTGATCTATAATCTGATCCATTGAATTGATTCAAAACCCAGCATGAATTTGTACCTAAATTAAAAAGATCACAAATGTAGTAGATCGACATTAAGTATAATTAAAATATAGGTTTTATGTTTCTACAATCTCCTCATTGACAATGTTTTAAAAATTTTTGACAATAAAATTTCTCAAGAGCGGGGGCGGATCTAGGATTTTAATGAGGGGTAGGGAGGATTTTCTAAAACATTTGAGCACTCGCAGAACACCAAAAAGACCCTATTTTGACCAAAAATTTTGCGCCGCAAGCAAATACGTGAAAAAACAGTTAAAAAAAAAACGTTATTGAGCAATTTTTGGAAAATTTTGACCAAGAAAAAACTGTTTTTTGGCCTGCGCTCTCATTCAAAATTGGTATATATTGGCGCCAAGGCACGTTACAAAAGTTTTATGGTTGATCCGCCTAAAATGAATGTGATAAAATAAAACCAAACTTAGTGCTGTAACGGGTGGTTTCATTAGGTTACGCACGTAGGCCAAAAAATATTAAAAAAACTGTTTACTTCATATAAAATTTGTCATTAAAATCGGAGTTTGTGAGCTTATTCTTCTAGTAAAGCCGTTAGTGTGAGGGAAAAGTAGAAAGAAAAATTATTTCGAGCTGACATTTATGAGGTTCTCAAAAAAATTTAGTTAAAACTTTGGCATCAAAAATCTAGAGAGAGGACTTAGTAGAACCATTCAATTGAATACGCTTGATTGCACCTTGACTATCAAAAAAATATAACTCTGTTTAATTGGTTTTTTTTATTATCTGAAAAAAAAGAAGTTCTTTAAGAACGATTTGTTTTTTCCGCGCATGTTTTCTCCGCCCGAAATTTATGTTAAAACAAAAAACTCTGAACTTCTTGCTTTGGATTTTCATTTGCAAAAAAATTGCTGCTCTTTACGAGAAATTCTAAAACAAAACAATTGACTACATAAAAATCAACCTGGGTCCAAATTTGTTATGATTGCCCATAAATTCATTGGGTCTTGTCTAATTATAGTGAAGAAAAATGAATATCACCTGATACTTTGTTCTTCAATTCCATCTGACACCCTCGTTATGATTTTATGATCTATCAGTTATCTCAACTACTGTTATTTTATGGATAATATTGGATTATAATTGGTTCTCGTGGCAAAAATGATGCCATTATAAACTATTCTATTTGCAATATGTGACTACGCAATCGATGGATATCCTTTGTAATGCAATTCTTTCTAATAATCTTAATCGATTATCATCCAACAATTTTCATCAAAAAGAGTAACAAAACTGCTCATATCAGGGCGAAGCCCTGAATGTTCCGACTGCTTTTGAACGTCTATGGAGCAGTAAAAACATAAAAAAATTGAATGTTTTAAAATTAAATGAAACATTTTTTTCTCTAAATTTGTGTTTTTTTTGAAAAAACCCCCACCCGCCATATAAAGTACAAAAGGATAAATTTTGCTACTTTTAACAAATCAATTATGGCAAATAAGCTTCTTTCAACCAATTTGGGAAGATATATAAGACGGATTAAATCTCCGCTTACGCGTTAATAGCGCGAAACATTGCGCGTGTTAATTGTCCCAAATTGGACAAAATGGCGATCGTTAAACCTCCATAACTGTACAAAAAATGATCACAGGTAAAATCTTCTTTCAAATTTAAGCTCAGGACAACAATATTTTTGATTGTTATTTAAAAATGTGTCAAAAATGTCTAGTTAAAAAGTCGAAGTTATCTGTAGAAAAATCGGAACAATTGTTCCAACGAAAGTCGGAACAATAATGTATTTTTGTATGTACAAAATTTTTGTCTGTACTTAGTTAAGGTTGGAAAGTATTTTGTCAAATTTTTGTCTTAGTTATGGCCCACTCACATTCGTATATTTTTTGCCAAACGGTAGTTTTAAAAATATTAACAGTCTCCCAAGTGTTCAATTTGACGTTGACTGTTTTCATTTTTCAAAGTTAGCACCTTCCCCAAACTTAAACCCTCTCCTGGAACACGTACGCCCCACCACCCCAAACGCACAATAACCCCACCTTTCACTCAATTATACCCCAACGTCCCCTTTACACATACTTACCCCTTTAACACAAATGAAAGGTTATAAAGGGGAAGGGACCGGGGTTGGGGTTTTGGGGTTAGGTGGAGAGGGGTACGCGTGAGAAAGAAATAATTAGGTCAATTTGTCTGGCTCACCTTATTTTGAATTACTTTTGTATTAAATTAGAATATTTTTTTCATGCTTTGCTTTACTAGAAACTCCGTACATAACCCTCAATGATTGTACCAAATGGGCAAGTTTCAACATTCGTAGTTTGTGAAAAATTACCAGGGATAAAACAGTTTTTAATTTTTCTTTTCAGCACGTCAAGTCAAAATCCAATATCAATGTCTTTAAACTTTCCGTCGAAAAACGCTAAAAACAAAGCCGACATTTGTCTGGTGAAAAAACCGCTCAGAGCACAAATAATTCAAAAATGGGATTAACAAAGTGTATATATTAACAACGAGCAACAAAGTGAAAATCTAATTTTTAAAAGATTTATACGAATCAAGTCAAGCGTGTTTATTCAATTTTTTCAATTTTTTTAATCTTCACGTTTTTAGTTATGATGCAATTAAGTATTTGAAAAAATTCAAAACCTCTAGACAGTTTTTAAAAAATCTGAAGAACTGTAATTATTTTTAATAATTTTCCAAAACATTTCACTAGCGAAAAAAACTCAAAGTTTTTAAAATCTGTTATAATAACTACTTCGGCTAGAAAAATGTGCTCGAATACTCCAAACAAAATTTTCATGAATACTTTTTGTTGCGAAAAAATTAGAATGCATAACCATTAATTGAAAAATGTTATAATTGAGGTAAAACTTCTTATTTTTCTGTACCTTGGTTGCTTCAGCAAACTTGACCTTTGAAAGCAATGTCAATTTGAATTTAACATTAAAATTGTACAGAAAACATTGACGTCTACAGAAACCATGTAACCTAAAATCAATTTTCATATTTTTGCTTTTTACAATTATTATTATTTTTAATGGGCTAAAAGCTACAACCAAACTTCCTGCTTTTTTCAATTAAAATCAATACCAATCCCAAAAAAAATTGTTTGCTTTCACGAAAAAAGTGTTTCAAACTAATGGAAGAGACGTAAGTAAATAACCAATCAACAAAATTTTGAATTTTGTTAAGGCCAAATTTTAGGTAACAGGAAGCTGTCAAATGTAACATCTATTTTTATGCAGAGATTCAGTCTGTACTTTCAATACTTACTTGCTGAATTTTTTGAGTTCAAATAAAACAGTCAAAGTATGAACCAACTAACAAAAACGCAAACTATAGGAATGAGTTAAAAAATTATGTCATATGAAGGAGATTTCCAAGTCTTTTGTATCAAATACATAAGTTTTACATAACTACAATCATAACTATTACGTATTATCCGCTAGCTTATATGGTAACTGGTTTATGCTTCGTCTAGTTTATATACCAACTGTTTTTCTTGAACAGTTTAGAAATTTTAAATTAGATTTAGTTTCAGCTGACATGATCCGATTTTTTTTTCTCAGTTAAAACATTTGAAGCGACCAAAAAATGAGACCATTTTCTTAATGGAATTTTCTGCTTGACCACTATACAGACTCTATTTTTTCAATTTAGGCAGCTTTCGAGTTTTTGAAGAAATAAAAAAGGGGTGTCGTTTTAGGGCAATTTTGGAGTGTTTTGATCCAGAAGAAGAGACACTTTGGGTGGCCAGGGGTTGAAGCTGCAAAATTGTAAGAGAAATTTTTAATCAAAAAATGCAGTTTTTCTGTACAACGAAATCGTTATAAAGTATAAAGAAGTGTTTTTGGAAACAATTGATTATAATGACCTTAAATCCATGGAGTGTTCCAAAATTACCACAATGATCAGTTAACTGGAGGCAAAAAAAATCTGTGAAACCAATATCTAACTATAAAAATTTGATAAGTGCATAACAGAACGCAATAAGATTTCCGCACTGATTTTTGTTTCGGTGATTGTAAAAAATTTTATAGTTAAATATTTCTGTTATTCACAAAATAAATTAGGTATCTACGATTAAAAATCTGATTGTTGCAAGCCTTTATTTGAGTTGGTATGAAAAATACGCCGACTTAAAAATTCATAAGTTTATGAATTTTACAAAAAAAAATAAAGACAGGAAGACTAAAAGTTAGGAGGTTAACACTTTTTGAGGTTTTCTGAGGCGGTTTCGATTTTTGAGTTTTTGAGTTCAGTCTTGCTACAAAAAAAATTAATACTTTTTTTGAAGAAAACAAAGGGGGAAATCTTGCAATAAGATCCCGCGCAAGATTTTCACAAATTAAAACTGTTCAAAGAAAAAATTTTGTTTTCCAAAACAATGTCAAAGTTCGATTTTTGATAATTTTGCGAAAAATTTAGAGCAAGCAATTAGTTAGCAAGAAAAGTTATGAAGACCTCTGCTCCTTGTACAATATCTTAGTTAACATAATTTCGAAAAAACTTTTGCAGTGCGCGGCAACATATTTATATTACCAAAACTAAGACTAAAACTACTCCCTATCATGTTCAAAGCGCCCCGCTCCATCCCCCGGTCAAAATACGGTCTTGCTAATATTTTGGGAGAATTCGGAGCTCCGCAAATCATTTTTTTGACATAAAATCTAGCCCCCCTCCCCCTCCAAAAATTTTAGATCTGCATTTGGCTGGAATAGTACAGAATGCATTGGGCTTTCTGGAAAATGGTCCAATAACAAATAGAACCCTTTAGATATAAGAAGATTATGATCGTTTTTTATTCGATTATAATGGTTTTTCATTCTCTCGTCAATTTTTGTTCAACAAGATGACGAGATTGTGTTTCTTTTTTCCGCTTAAATCTTTTGAATTTTTTCCGCATACTTTCGAAAATTTTATACAACATTTTTGAATGAGAAACCACAAAAATTTTTCCTAGCTGAATTTTTCCTGGGTGTAAATACTCCTAGGTGATGTTCGGCTGTGTCATCTCGTTTTAACCAAAATTGAACTTTAAAATCGCTCTGGTTTTTTGTTATATTATCCCTAATCTGCTTTGCTTTCGAATAGATATTTTCGCATGAATATTTTAAACTTAAACACAATTTCTTGAAATACTTTTAATTCAAACTAGTATTTTACCTAAACTTCAAGTAATCATGATAGCCGTTTGCGGTTATGCATAGATTAAGGGTTCTACCTTCATTCATTTTTGCTTTCTTCTGAGGCTTCTCGGTTTTAAGTGAAATTTATTCTTACTTCATATAAAAGAGTTTAACCATCACAGATCACAGAAATCTAAATCAAAACTGAAAGTGAAACGGTTGTTAAGATCTCCTTTTGTCATTGCCCCCTTTCAGAATAAAATATTTCTTTCAATTGACTCAATTCAAAAGAAGCAGAGGCTTAGTGGGATATATATGGGCTATGTGACACATTTAATGAAGTCGCGGCAACAAAACAATGAAATATATTGGGTTTTTTGAAGACTACCTTCACTTCAAAATGTTGGAAACTCCAACATAAAAGTGGCTGCCAATTTAGGGATTAAAACGGTTTTGAATTAAAAGAAGAAAAAATTGAACGGAGTTAATTTCACCCTGTCAGATTTATATCAGTTTATTTCAAGTGGAAACCCCGATTTTGACTAAAACAACACTGGGTCTGATAAAAGGATCCGTTCAATTTTTCATCCAATTCGGGTTTATTAAACAAAAAAAACTGTCGATACAAGAAGCTGAAAATTAAGCCTACATATATTGCAGCTTGTTAGCAAAAAAACTCCCCAAGTAAAATTTATAATTTCTTGTTTCGCTCCATTTTTGTAGCTCTAGAAAAAAAAGAACTCGAGCACATGGTTTTAAGAAAAAGTACCGGTTAAGAGGGATAATTTTTTGAACGGTTTTATAGTTTTATTAAGTTCAAAATTAACTACAAGTTTTATACGGTTGTATGACAGCAATGGGCTCTATTCTCAACTGGGTTTGACAGAGACAAGAAAAAAGGAAGCCAGTTTTAGAAACAATTTACGTAATGAGTACTTCGTCCTATACAGATTTTGATAGATAATGTCATTTTAAGGGCAACCCATTTCTGTGATAGGCCAAATAATGTCATCAAGTTTCAAGTTTATGCCCCAAGAAACTTGTTAAAACGAAAACTTTCAAAAACCCTAAATTCTCCCAAGACTTTCAGACGGCTTTTGACATGGCAAGATTTTGTATGTTTTAATCTAATTGGCAGAAAACCTCTCGATCTCTCAAAGGAAAAATTAATATTTCAAGAAATATTGATTTTGTTAACTTAAAATGCGCAACTGAATATCCTATTAAAAGTTGGATTCTTTTTTTTCTAAAATTTAAGAAGTCAAAACTTGCAAAATAAATTTTTCAATGAAAAGTATAACCATTTGAGACCAATTTCACGCTTGATTTGTAGAGCTGCAGTTTAATTTTCATCTACCGCAATAAACTTCGCAGACCTCATTTCTAGATTTAATTCAGGAGTGGTTCAATTTCAGGATGATTGAGATAGTGATTTATGAAAAAGGTGAAATATTGATCTTTTCGTTTGATTTTACTGACGTTTAAATCTGGAGGGATTGAAAAACGTGATGTTATTATGGAGTTTTATGGGGTTCCGCCCTTAAGCGTGAAATCATAGATCAAATGGCGTTCTTCAGGAAATGAACTTTGAATCTCAAACAAAATTGGTGTGAAAAGAAAATACAATTTCCATTTTTATTCCTTCCCTATTTTTTCAAAGAGATTTTATCTTATTTGTTTAGATTATTAGAAGTGTTTAATATGCTCGGTGTAACATTTTTTGGGGAAATTCTGTTATTTCAAGAGTAATTGAGGCAAGTAGTTGTAAAGATAAAGAAAAAAGAAAGTTACTTTTTGAACTTAATTCAGCAAAAAGTCAAACAAACATACATCACTATTTGACGTATGGCAAATTGACTTGACTGCCAAATATAGGAAAACCTTTCAGATATTATTTATGAAAAGCAAATTTTTTTTTAATTGTTCTAAGGACAACTCCTGTTTCATTTTTCTGCATTGCAGGTGTGTAGGCGGCGTCCAAATAAAAAAACTTATCCTAATTCAACTCTCATTGATCGCAAGATTATATCTTATAATTGGCGCTATAAGATTATAATGAAATTGGCAATTATAAGATATATTCTGCTTGTTGAAGGGTGGAGTGGGAGAGGTTTTCTAAGTAATCGTTTTTAATGCGACCATTTCACGAAATGAAAGAAGGGAACTATGACGTGGGGTAAGTTTTTTTCCTCCCAGTTTTGGCCTATCAAAGAAAACTCAACCTGAGTGGTAACTCAAATTGAATCCTTATCGGTCTTAATTTGGAATCCAAAAATAAATTCAAGAAAATATCTCAGTGTTGTCAGAAACAGCCCTCTACTTTTTCGTTTTTCAATTAAGACATCGCAAAAGATAGGAATGGCACACATAATTCTCATAGTAAGACTCTTGTGGTTTTTATATTAATTACACTAATTATACCTTTCGTTTTGCAGGTTTTTACCTGACTCTTTTTTTGAATTTATGAACTTGTGTGCAATTTCGACGCTATAATCGCAGCAACCGGTTAATTTTTTCTTCTTTTAAAAATGGTTTTTAGCCTTTTTTAAAATTTATAACAGCTGCGAAAAAAAATTGGAAATATTTATGACTTTTTGGCTTGCTTGTTTGTTTGGCTGCTTGACATCGATTTTTTTTTTCGGCTTTTGAAAACTACTGAATTTTTAATTTATCGTCATTGTTGACAATCCAATCTAAAAACGGTCAGTTGTACTCAGTTTTGTTTCATCTTTATTTCATCATCCAGAAAATCGGATGCAGCTGTGTAATTTTACAAATCTTGATTTGGGTCAGTCAGAAAGTAATCGCCATTCGTCTGGGCGCTTTTTTGTTTTTTTTTGATACTTATGCCTAACTCATTCTATCATGAAAGGGCGACTAATGGCATGTTTATTGTTTACATATAAGGTCTAATCGACTTCTACATAAAAAAAACGACATTCTTGGTCACGACATATTTATTGTTCCAAACATTTGAAAAATTTGTAGGAAACTTAAATTTAGTGCTTTAATTTTTTTTGTTCTCCACGCAAAATCAGGTACCAAAAATAATCATCGGAATAGGTCGATTATCAGTTTATGGACAGTCGAAACATTAAAAGGTGTTGCCCCAATACGAGCAGTGTTGTTGTTTAGAATTTTGAAGAAAGTAAGGAGTTCATGTGCTCGGGATTGTTTTTTTTTCTGAGCACTTCTCAAAATATTTCCTTCGGGGGATCGCTCCATGGATCTTCGTGTTCCGAGAAAGGGCGCGCTCATAATCAGCTGTGAAACGCAAACTAATAGACTAACGTGACTAGAATTACACTAATTGGTCTCCTTAATTCCATACACGATTCTTATTATTCAGCTTAAAATACATAGTTTGTCAAAACTTCCTTAAGCAAAAAATATTCGAGACAAATTTATGGACAGACGCAACATTCAGGCGTTGCCCTGATTTGAGCAGTTTTGCTTAAATAGACGTCAGATTTTTACAAAAATAGCGAGATTTTATTTTCTCATAAAAATATATCATGACCGCTATTTGATATGCCATTATAAGTCATAAAACCTCGTCTTTTGGAACACTTTAATTAGTTGGCATTCAGTTCAACTATAGTTTATAACCGCTGTGACCGGTCTTAGTATTTTACGACCAGAAATCGTGATTTTTACTTTGAAAACAAGATTAAGCGAATCAAAATAAGCTCAACATTTATGAGCAAAAATCTTCAAAATCTTCAGTTGTAAAGGGACACGTTAAGTCAGGCTGATAAATTGAGAGTATATTTGTTTGAAACTTTTTCCATTGACCAGTAGATAATCTGATAAAAGGAAGTCTATGGTACTCTTTCAGATATTGCAACTTTAATAACGCTGGTTTATGGTACAAAAAGCATTAATGTATGATTAGGTAATTTCTGATTCTAGAGAAGATGTAGGCTCTTTTCCACTCTGCTACATGTTTCAATTTTTTTCTTAGTTGTAATACGCGTGATTGGCGCTAAAAACGTGATGTTACGCTGTAAGGTATGAAAAACAAATTTGTTCACAAAAAATTAGAATCTCGTTCAGTTTTGAAATCATTATTTTACTTTGTAAAGCAAATTTTTTTACCTTTTGAAACGTTTTGTTTGCCTAGAAAAGTGTTTGCAATAATTGAGCAAATTTTTTCCAACATTCAAGTAAATTTCTTGTTGTTTTATTTAAATATGAATGAATTTGACACCTATCTGTCATTTTTTTTTGTTGCTGAACACGGTCAATCTACTGTAACTTAGCATGTAATATCTCCGTTTAACAGTGGTATAATTAAGTGCAAGCTAGCGAAAACAAAAACTTTTTTCAAGTCAAACAAGAATAGCACTTTCATCTGTTGAAGAAAAGAATAACTCAATTAATCTGGTAAAGCTAATGAACTTTCATACGCCTTCGTACTGAGAGGCATCGCGAGGGACCATCGACTATGAAAGCTCAAAGTCAAGTTATTGACAACCGCCCGTCCTGGTTAAAGCCAGCTGAAAACGGATCTGATGATCCAATTCTGATCTCCGAGGCAGTTGTAAGTTTACTGAAAGGTCATTTTGTGAACTTTTGTACTTTACTGCCAGGAAACAATTTATTGTGATTATTATGATTATTAAGCCCTTCGGTATTAATAAAATAAACAACAGAAGAACATAAAGAAATAAATAAAAATTTCTCACCAAAAACATTTTTCGATAGTTTGGTTTTAGGGTTTTCTTTGTAATTTTTAGTAGCTTTTGAAAGGCATGGAAACAAAAAAAAATCCAGCTTTAAAACCCATAATTTGGATTGAGATGAACTGACTTAGTTTTATAAGTAGCTCTTAGAAAATCAAGTGTTATATAATATAGCACCAGCAAAAATAACAAAACAAAATCCAAAAAAAACTACAGATATGTGAAAATTCAGATAAGAAAAAAAAATCAAATTTTCAAAAAAAAACTATTCATATTCATGAAAGCGTTTTTTTCTTCAGTTCTACCTGGGTAGCGAGAACTTAATGAAGATCATCTTCAAAATAGCCTAATTTGGCTCACATAAAAAATAAGAAGATGTGAAATATCCTCTAATTTGCTCATCTAGTCAAACTAACTGTACTGTGGACCGCGGGAAAAAATTCCGAAAAAGTTTCATTTGTACTAAAATAGCTTTTTGTAGTGAAAACTTTAGAACCCAATTCACGTTTTAAGGGCTCAAACCAACAAAATCTGCAAAACCCTCGTTTTAATAAAATTGGAGTGGTTCCAAGGCCTGGTGTTGATGTGGGAAAAACAACCGTCAATCATAGAAATATAACTTGACAGTTTTTTGGAATCACTTTTAAAATTATTCTGCGGAATGGAGCAAAAGCATTCTATTCAAATATTGCTCTAAACAGTTTGGAACAATCAAAGCTCAGAAAAAAAAATAAAGACGGTAAAACAAGTCAGGTTGTTTCCCAATTTCCGACTTCAGCGGAATATTTTACAAAAAAAAGCATTATAGCCACATGAAGCATCAATTCCCGTACCCAACGGAGGGTTTTTTTAAGATAGAAAATTTATAAAGATTAACTAGCCTAGTTTTCTCTGTTTTTCTGTGTAGGAGTGATCTATATCTGTTCTATATTAGAAACAAACAGTTTCTGGAAAGAAATAACCAGAAATCAGTTTACTGCTCAAGCGCAGCGAGATAAACATGCTTCGAGTATACACAATAACAGTGGCAATAAAATGCAAATTAATACTTGTGATAACTATCAATCTTCATCTTGCCTGTAATCTAGAAGTGAGACCTCATCGAATTGAACGAATCTCTCGAATGAAATTGATACTGCGAAAACAAAAACTGAAAAAAAAATTTAAAAGATTTTTACAATGAAAAATGAAATATCTTTCGATACAGACACGTTTTATCAAAACAATTTTGATTACTGCATCACAAAAGTTTTTGATAATTTAAGAACAACAAATTTGAACATTAAAAACTGTTTTCTCTTAAAAAAAGTATTGTTTCTTGAAAAACAGTTCTATTAAAATGCGTTTCTCTGAGCATCCAAAAATTAAACAAAATGTGAATAAAAATTTGTTGTGCGCGCAGTAAATTGATATCGATGTATCGGTAATTGAAGATATCAGTAAATCGAATTATGATATAATTACGTAACATTTAATTAACTTTTATTTTTAACCAGTTGTGTCATTTTAAGTTCTAACTCAGCTTAGAATAAACAAAGAATGACTGCAATATTTCAAATCATTAACTGTGTAATTAACGTACAACAATGTTGCACGTAATTCCTGCCAAATTTAACTAAAAGCTATCAATAGCATTAATTACAGTGGCAAATTATCCCGCACTACAAAACCTTTTCAAAATGAAACAAGACTGCTCGTATCAGGGAGAAGCCCTGAATGTTCCGACTGCCTTTTAAGACTTATGAAGCAAAAATAACTTTAAAAAATTAATTGAAATAAAATAAAATGTAATTTTTTTTTAATTTGAATTTTTTTAAATGAAAATCATCCCCCCACACGCCATATAAAGTACAAAAGGATAGATTTCGTTCCTTGAAACAAACCAATTATGGTAAATAAGCTTCTTTCAACCAATTTGGAACGATATCTAAGACGGATTGAATCTCGGCTTACGCGTTAATAGCTCGAATTATATCGCGCGTTAATTGTCCCAAATTGGTCAAAATGGCCGAAATGGCAACCTTTAAACCCCCATAACTTTACGAAAAATGATCACAGGTGAAATATCTTTTCAAATTTAAGCCCAGGACAACAATACCTTTTGAGTGATAAAAAAAAAATTCCGTCAAAAATGGCTAGTTAAAAAGTCGAAATTTGTCTGAAGAAAAAAAAACCCACCCCGAGCACAAATATTCCGTTACTTTCGTATCGAAAGTCGGAACAACAAGACTGCTCGTATCAGGGAAGCCCCAAATGTTCCGACTGCCCTTTAAGGTTTATGGAGCAGTACTAACATTTAAAAAATCAATGAAATAAAACAAAATGAAATAAAAAATTTCTAAAATTTAAATTTTTTATGAAAATCATCCCCCCACACGCCATATAAACTACAAAAGAATAGATTTCGCTCCTTGTAACAAACCAATTATGGCAAAAAAGCTTCTTTTAACCAATTTGGAACGATTTCTAAGACTGATTAAATCTCCGCTCACGCGTTAATAGCGCGAATTATATCGCGCGTTAATTGTCCCAAATTGGCCAAAATGGCAATCTTTGAACCCGCATAACTTTACAAAAAGTGATGACAGGTGAAATATCTTTTCAAATTTGAGCTCAGGACAACAATACTTTTCGAATGACATGAAAAATTCCGTCAAAAATTGCTAGTTAAAAAGTCGAAATTTGTCTGAAGAAAAAAAAACCCACCCCGAGCACAAATATTCCGTTACTTTCGTATCGAAAGTCGGAACAATGACGCAAGCTAATTGGTCTTATTAACTTCATTTTTGACTCAAAATTTGAAATCTAAAATTTGATATTATCAGCGTAAAAGCAGTTGAAGGGCATTCGGATCATTCAGGGCTCTGACTTGATACAAGCAGCCTTGTTTTCGCTTAGTTGAGAATATTTAATAACCATTAAATTAACCAAATTAGGGAAATTAATACGAGTGGTATTACTTCACCAGTTGTCTAGTCAAGCACATAAAATCGAGGGAAGATAGTCTGATTCAATATCACTTCAAATTGAATTGAATGGCTGTCTTGTCCAATTATTATGCATAAAAATTCATGTTTTGCACTTGACATTGCATTTGAGGGGCTTTACGATAACAAAGTTTATTTCGAAATTTTTATCAACCTTTTTTTAATCAAAAGTTTCATTTTTGCGCTAATATATGAATTACCGATTAAAGAGTTTAAGAATACAAAAAATTAATACATAAGAGATTGATTAATCCAAGCTACCGTTGGCGTCAAGGCAAAGGTTTTTTATTTGGCGTATTTTAGACTCTTTTGCGTATTTTTTAGAATGCCAATCGGTCTGATTTGTTTGCGTTATTGACTTTTGCAGGTGACTGAAATAGCGATTTATCAATAAAATTTGTTTTTCTACCCCTTTTTCACTCTGCGGTGATCAACATGCATCCCAAAGTTTGACATCCATCAATTTTATTTGATTTTGATTGAAGGGTTCATTTGAGAGCTGTCTATCAAATCTGAAAGAAAATATTATGTTCACTGAAAACACAAAAAGAGCATTTTTTGCGCTCTCCGGAACACTGAGGTTTTTTTTGTTTTTTTTTCGGAAAGTTAAATAAAAAAATCTTCGACATGCCATGATTCACCAAAACGTTAATTTAAAACTTTTCCGACTTTAGTTGACATACTAATCTGCAGGTTTTTCTTCAGTTTCGATTCTTTTCAGTTCTTTTGAAATGGAATAACACAAAACAACAGGGAAAAAGTAAAAACCTAATAGCAACAAGACTGCTCGTATCAGGGCGAAGCCCTGAATGTTCCGACTGCCTTTTAAGGTTTATGGAGCAGTAATAACATTAAAAAATTAAATGTAAGAAAAAATAAAATGACTTTTTTTTTCTAAAATTTGAAATTTTTTATGAAAATCATCCCCCCACACGCCATACAAAGTACAAAAGGATAGATTTTGCTCCTTGTAACAAATCAATTATGGCAAGTAAGCTTCTTCAACCACCAACTTGGAACGATTTCTAAGGCTGATTAAATCTCGGCTTACGCTTTAATAGCGCGAAATATATCGCGCGTTAACTGTCCCAAATTGATCGAAATGGCAATGTTTAAACCCCCATAACTTTACGAAAAATAATCACAGGTAAAATATCTTTTCAAATTTGAGCTCAGGACAACAATACCTTTCGAATGATATAAAAAATTACCGTCAAAAATGGCTAAATAAAAAGTCGAAATTTGTCTGAAGAAAAAAAACCCGCCCCGAGCACAAATATTCCGTTACTTTCGTGTCGAAGGTCGGAACAATAAGTTTTTTCTACCGATTGAAAAATCAAACTCAGTGTGACCAATTTTGTTCTTCAACTGATTCGTGCTAATAGTTATTAATGGTTAATTGTTGAGTCAAGTTGAAACCCGAACGTCTAACTTCAAAAAAGAAGTTAATCTTTTTAAGCACTTTTTAAACTTCAATTAAATAAACAAAAGAGCAACCATGTAACTAAAACAAGTCAAAAAATAAATTGAGTACATTAGATAATTAGATTTTGTATTCGTCAAAATTGTATTCACTAGTTTGTTTCAACGGTTACTTGCTACTTTACGGATCAATTTTTATAATGCTTTTGTTTCCGGGCAGTTAATTGACCATGAAGCGCCAGGCATAATTGAAATCAAGCGTAATCTAACGGGTATGTTTTTTCAAGCTGATTTTTCTTGATCTTTTGAGTTCTTTCAGCTATTTTAGTCAAGTGATGGTCCATAAAATTGCAATGCTTATATTGTTTTTGAAATAAATCACTCAACTTGAAAAAAGGGGATACTCAATATTAGTGTGAAAGAACAAATGTTCGCTTAATCCCAATATACCCCGAGCTAAATATCAAACAATTATAGACCCAATTTAGTAGAAATTTGTTGAAAGGGTTGGGAAATTTCACTTTTGACACGCAAGACCAATGAATCCCACTATAATATCTGATTCTTTTTGAATCCACCCACCTTTGAGTTTCAAGTTTGAATTTTTTTTCTGTTGTCAGAATGCCACAAAAAACTTTTCATCGAGAGCAAACTAACTTGTGATAACAAAATTGTTCTCAATATTTACCAAAAAAAACACGCACGAATACAAAGCTCCCCTCCATTTAATAGTCGGAACAATTAGCACTAGAGCTTCTTTTGTAGTGAAAAGTTTGACTAACTCTTTTGGATAAAAGTTTGACTTTTTTAATCTACTTTCAATCCGCCCCTTTCATGAAAATACGGCTACAATAGGCTACCTTTTTAGGCGGAAAAAAGGCCGATTGATTTTCTTGCTTCTGGTTTTTAATTTGAAATCAGATTAAACCCGGTATTAAACCCGGAAGTGCCATTAAACTGAATTGGAGTGATTTGTCATCTCTATCATTTCGCCCAAATGTTAAAAATAATAAAAATAATTTTAATTACTTATAACTTTGAAAATTCAGATTTCATTGCTAGTGGTACTGATTGTTACACTTTGTTCTGATGGTCGAAGAAAGTGCGTAAAAGTATACACGCTCGGGGTGGTTCTTTATTTTTCCAGACCAATTTCGATGATCAAAGAACAACTTTGACAGGTTAATACTTTTAAAGCGTAAAGACTATCAATACCCTTAGGTCAATCTTTGAAATTGTTGAATTAGGCCATTTTCTAAGATTTGACCAATTTATGTCAAATTTATGACTATATTTATTTGTCTATAATACCGGCCAGGTATATACAAATTATCTGCTCTTTGATAACCACTTGAATTTATTTGAAAAAGGCTGTAAGCATTCCCTTAAAGTTCCTTAATTAGTTACAAAGTACAATCACTTAAATCATGATTTGTTTGTGCTGGGGTGGAAAAAAAACAAAATTATTCAAAAATTTCAGAAAAATTCAACTTTTACAATGCACAATTTACAATGCATGGAAACCGGAACGTTCACGGCGTTGTCAAAAAACAAAACTGTCATATGGCAGAGACAACAATGTATTTCAGATGGTATACATATTTTTTGTCAAACGTTTCAAATATTTTATCTAAGAACTACATATATCTTTCAGCAAAAGATGCTTTTTCTAAGATAAAAAAAGCTCATTATCATTTTGCCGTACTATACAAACAAGACTACTCGTATATCGAAGCGAAGCCTTGAAAGTTTCGGCTGCACTTTGAAGCCGTTTCTTTCTTTTTTAACACATTACACGCTAAGTGTTTTTTTGAACCCCCGGTCACTCAACCATGGAGGAAGCGAAATGTCATCCCTTTCGCCGTAGCCAATCATGCCTTGAGGAGGCGGATGAAACTGGGAACCACGATTGACACTCTATGTATAGTCCAACGAGGTGTATTTTAGCGTCTCGTTTCCTACTAAGAGGGCCAGATGATTTTAGTTCAACTTTAAACGGCTTAATCCGTCGCTTACGCCAGTTATATGAAGCCAAAATATCATGAATTGGCCTTATTAGAAGAATTGTGCACCGTAAATTTACGAACAATACCACAGCTGAGTTTTTTAATGAGTTTGAGCTCGGGACAACAATATATTTCAGATAGTATACATATTTTTTGTCAAACGTTTAGTTAAAAGAAGTTAACAAAACAATTAAAAAACAACCACAAGCATAAATATACCACCCTATAACAAAACTAAAACATCGAAGGTAGCTATATCACGACAAAACACAGAAAATATCGACTGCCACACATTCGTTATTAAATCATTTTTTAATAAGAAACTCTTTAAAAAAAAAGTTTTGAAAAAGCCAAGTATGAAAATTGAAGTAGTAAGACATTAATACAAACAATTAGCTTGCATCAAATCAATTCAGAACAACTTTGTAGTGCAGATAAAAATTGCTTCGTATAATTAATTCGTGTATTGTTTTCTGGATCATAAACAATATCTTCAAAGAGCGCATGCATTAATTCAGAGCATGGTCAAATGGACTTTTTTTCAAATTCTCAAAACGATAGAGAAAACAAGACTGCTCGTATCAGGGGGAAGCCCTGAATATTCCGACTGCATTCTAAGGTCTATGGAGCAGTAATAACATGAAAAAAAAATTAAATATAAAAAAATTGATTTTTTTCAAAATTGAGATTTTTTGTGGAAATCATCCCCCACATGCCATATAAGTTCAACATGATAGATTTAGCTCCTAGTAACAAGCCAATTAAGGCAAATAAGCTTCCTTCGACCAATTTGCAACGATTTGTAAGCCGGATTTATCGAGCGTTAATTGTCCCAAATTGGCCAAAATGCCAATCTTTAAACCCCCATAACTTTACGAAATATGATCACAGGTAAAATATTTCTTCAATTTAAAGCTCAAGACAACAATAACTGTCGAATGATATAAAAACAATTTCATCAAAATTGGCTAGTTAAAAAATCGAAAGTTGAAAAAATCGAAAAAACCCACCCCGAGCACAAATTTTCCGTTACTTTCGTTACGAAAGTCGGAACAATAATCGGAGATAAAACAGGGTATCCAGAACCCCGCTTTTCTGACCTGAGCAGATCACGTATACCAGCATCGGTCCGCCTACACTACATTTCACTATTCCTGCTAAATACTCATAAACGTAATAAACTTACACCGACTTGTCTTAAACGTGATAAATTTACATCGACAAATTATTGTTTTTTTTTGCTACACAAAACGCTTCTATCACATTAAAAACATCCTCTGTCGATTCATTTAGAAAAAATTATTTCTACAAAAAAGATCATACTCGATTTGTGATGGGTTATAAGAATACTACTTCTTAAGCAAAATCAGCTTTAAATCGATCGTAATCGCAATTAACTGATTATTCCCGGGTTGAAACCACATTAAAAACTAGCAATAAAAACTTGACAAAACTGTTCGTATATCATGGCAAAGCCTTGTATGTTCCGACTGCCCCTTAATCTATGTCGAATCGATTTTGAGAAAACAAATTATTCAAAAACTATAATTTGTTGACCATATCAAAGATCAAGTGTTAAAATTTGAGTCGTACGAAATTAATACGATCGAATAGCTAGCCTCAATTTGAAACGATTTTGTTGTGCGGGATAGTTCGCCACGCATAAATAATTCACGTTACGCTCCAGCAAAATGAATAAATTTTACAAAGCGGGCATAAATTAGTCCAAAACATGGTCAATTTGGTAATTTTCAAACCCCCAGAACCCTACAAAAAATAATTGGAGATAACAATTGACTGAAAAAAAAACCATACCGAGCATAAATAAACAATAAAGTCGGAACAATAAAAACAGCGATCGTTGCTGATGAATAGTTTATGTTCATTGGCACAAAAGCAAAATTATCGATGAAAAGTCGCTAGTTTTCAATTTTTAGCGATGAAAGGACAATAACTAAACTATCAAAATAAGCAACAACATTAAACACAACAGCTACATCTGCGCTACGCCGGCTTTATCTAGATAGATTTAGTAGTGGTTATAAACTCACACTTTTATTTGAAAACTGCAAGAATGAGTTTTTTCGGAATCTTTACTGGACAAGCTCTGAGATATTCTCTATGAATCTCCAAGTTTTACATGAATCAGGGCTGGAAAATAGTGATCACTGGGATACTACCAAAAAAGCGATAGTTAACGGCGGGACTTCTACCCGGGCCATCATTTTTCTTAAATAAATCTAATATTTTAAACACAGTTCAGTATATTCAACAGTTGAACGTGGCATTCGCTAAACGAACGTTGTTGTAGGTATTTCATTTTCTATAAGCTGCCATTATTATATATTCCCATGCCACATTATGACTCAATCCTCAATCACCATTTTTCCTCTTCCGCACCCATTACTGAAGTGTCAGTTTAGCAATGGTACTTAACAAGATCAGCTTCTCAAACTCCTGAATGCTATCAAAAGGACGTTTGGGCATTTGGCCATTTGGAGACGTAACGTAGCCCTCAGCGAAAAAAGATACCCCCCTCCCCCATAATAGTAAAGTCCTAGAATGGGGGTTATGATTGTTTATTACTGGAAAAGACACGAACCTTGTTGTTTAAAAACAGATCAACCATTTTTGGCTGCTCTTTCTCCCACCCCCCCCCCCCTCCTGCAATTTTTTCATAGTTTCAACTTTACATCAGGAAGTCCAATTGTCATCCCCGAGGTCCAATGATTGTCAAACCTTCGTTCTTTGTTTTCAAAAAAACAAACAGGAATGCCCGTATCAGGGCGAAGCCCTGAATGTTGCGACTGCCTTTTAAGGTGTATGGAGCAGTAATAACATTTAAAAAAAATAAATTTAAAAAAAGTAAAATGAAAAATTTTTTTTCTAAAATTTGAGTTTTTTTTTAAATCATCCCCCCACACACCCTCAGAAGTACAAAAGGATAGATTTCGCTCCTTGTAACAAATCAATTATGGCAAATCAGCTTCTTTCAACCAATTTGGAACAATTTCTAAGACAGATTAAATCTCCGCTTACGCGTTACGAGCGCGAAATATATCGCGCGTTAATTGTCCCAAATTGGGCAAAATGGCAATCTTTAAACCCCCATAACATTAACGAAAAATGATCGCAGGTGAAATATTTTTTCAAATTTAAGCTCAAGACAACAATATTTTTTGAATGATATAAAAAATTCCGTCAAAAATGGCTAGTTAAAAAGTCGAAACTTGTCTGAAGAAAAAAAAATCCACTCCGAGCACAAATATTCCGTTACTTTCGTATCGAAATTCGGAACAAAAAAACATCGTCAGACCAATGAAAAGTTTCTTAGTGTTGCTGTCTTTTAAGCAATCTTATTGATCTCGATATGTTTCCCAGTTAGTTTAGCCGAGCTTATTTTTGAAGCAGGCTTTGGAACAGGTTAAATATAGAACCAAGCTACTTGTAGCAGACTGCCCGCAGACGTGTCTGAAGTTAATTTGGCCAACTAATTTTGATATAATTCAAAAAAGAGATAAAATTTTCCCTCGGAAGAGAGAGTAAACAGCGGACATCGTCTTCAAAATTCAATTAAATAATTGAAATAGACCGTCGCGACACTGTCATTTCAGTTCCGGACACAGACTTCAAAGACAATGAAATTGAGAGCCGTCTGATGATTGCAACTTGGTCTGATATGCAATTGTCTCGTTTTTGATTACAATTTAATGGTCATTCAGTATGTTAATGCTTTATCCGCGTCCAGACAATTCAGCCAGAGACTATTCAGCCGATTTGAAATTCAGACATTTCAGCCAAAAGTATGCAGACAATTCAGCCAGAGACAATTCAGCCAATAATAGTCACCGCCGCAGTCGCGCCAACGTGTTGCGAGCTTGCCAACATAGGGTAGGACTCTATACGAAATTTAGAGCCGGTTATTGCCGCGAAGCGGCGACGCGCGCATAGCGCGCTCACCGGCGACCTTAAACCGAGAAATATCTCCAACTCCGATTTTTTTTTCGAATCTAGTGTTTTGTATAACTGGCTGAATTGTCTGAATTTCAAATTGGCTGAATTGTCTTTGGCCGAATTGTCTGTGCGCTGTTCTATCACCCAGTTGCTACAAGTACAATAGTTTTTCCTACAAAAGTTTGATTGAAAACGGATTAATTTTACTGTTAAAACAAAAAATATATCTAGATTTTTGCAACAAAGAGCGGATTTGAAATCGATCTGCCAATTATCTTTGGGGAAAAACGCTTTTTATGCTTCTTGCTTGCCAAAATTGGAAAAAAAGCGGATAACTGTTAGTAATATCTCATTAAAAAGAAAAAAATCTAATTTTATCTTCATTAAGAGGCTAATTTCTTTCAACTAATCTCTTTCAGCTTTCAACTAATCGAGCTGAATTTCCTGCAAAATGTCAAAGTTAATCTTGAATCTTAAAAAAATCAGATGCATGAAACATTCACTGCAAACTGTGCAAAGTCTTCATGGTTAAATAATCACGTTTTGTTTCCTGTGGCTTAAAAAAACTCATTCAAAATTGAGCAGAGTCGGCAAAAATCAAACGGAGAAGGAAATTTATAAATCGAGACTTGTTCCTTTTAAAATTTGCTCAAAATGATTGTTTCACAGAATTTCTTTCCTCGCTTATCTGTTGATTGTGAAATATTTATGAATTCACAAGAAGCAACTACAGAATTGGTAATTGGTGAAAAGGTTAGCCGTTCGTTTGAAATTGAAAAGCTGTGATAGTGAAATTATTATCTTCAATCAAATTGTATTTCACGCCCTTTCAAAAGTATAAGCGACAATTTTTTATCAGACGAGAAAAACGGCCTTCAAAAGTATTAGGATTTGACCCCCTGACCGCTCTTAGAGTGGTAATTTTGTTACTTATTTATGAAATCCGTTTTCGGTTGGCCTATTTCAAGTTTTTAGGATGGCTTCTTTGGTGCCAATATAAATTAAACCTAAGAGAAACGCAACCCGTTCGAAAAAAAAACATGCACTGCTTACTTAAATCACAGGCTCACTAAAAATTTCGATTCCTTTTTAAAAGTCTGCCCTCCAATGGAGAAAATCCTAGATCCGCCCTGATAAAAGTGGCAAAAATTTCCTTCAAAAATCATCAAATCAAAAAAATGATACCAGTGGTTGCTAAAATTTTTTCCATACGTATGAATTTCACTGAGCAATTTTTTCCCATACCTTTTTTATAATTGTTATATATGAGTATTCCAAAAAAAGTCGATGTCACAATTCTCATAAAAAACTTCATTTTCAGTTTCTTTTTAGATCGGATTTTGAGTGGAACACTGTTTCAAACAAACTTGCATACATCTGTCATAGATGTCTATAACATGGACATACGTTGCATCTAGTATATTGATTGAAAAGGTTATTAACCTCTTGAAGAAACGGGATAATAAATTACAGAGTTGACTTCCATTCAGATATATGGGACACTTTCTTCTCTCAGAAATCATTAGGTTATTAAAAAATCGATAACTTCGGTTTCTAGCATGGGCATTGTTAACTTGCAGAATACCTTCTAAAAAAGTACTCAAATTAGTTTGAGTACCTTCTTAATTTTAGAACTTCTTTTGAAAAGCAGCTCATCTTTGTTGTCATATGTAATTATTTCATCAAAAGCAGTTATTGCCCGCAGTTGATGAAATTGTTAAAATCACTCAAGCAAATTTGGCTTTGAAAGCGTTTTTTAGTGTCTCTCTCAAAACCAAGTTGCAAAGTCATTTTAGTAGCTTTGTTGTTTGTTAGGGTCTATCGGACTTCTCGATTATAACTTTTGTCTAGCAGTTATTCCTCAAACAAAAAAAAATCAGGGCTCAGTAAATAAGTCCATAAAATCAGTGGCTTTAATCTTAAAAAGTTGAATTTTTAAACATTTTTTTTGAGATTCGCCGGGAATACTAATCTCTTGAAACTAAACTCCACATGACACCATGATTTTTTAATCTATCTCTGGAAAGCTTCTTCTTTGAACATCATCACTGATAGATTTTTTTGGATGTCAAATGTTTTTTTTTGTTGAAGACAAACAAATATAAATTAACTCGAGTACATATTTTGGAGCTTTTGCAAAATTTAAATGAAAAATTTCTACGATATCTTTTTTAACTGGGTAGCAGTGTTTGGTAACTTTTCGAGATTATTGAATCTTTTTTTATAATTCAAACCAGGGGCGGATCTAGGATTTTCTCGAGGGGGTGGGGCGGATTTTCAAAAAAAATTTGTCGATCGACCTTTTTTTTAGGTCGACCAAATTGATTTTTCGAGCTCTCTCAAAGCAGTAAAAAGACGCTGGTTTGGCCAAACTTTCTGCGGCGCAGGCAGAATTTTGAAAAAAAAACAGGCCGAAAAATTCGTTTTTAGGCAGTTTTTGGAAAAGTTTGACCAAAAAATCGCGTTTTTTCGGCGCGCGCCTTTAGCAAAAATTTTGAGTACGTCTCCAAAAGTGGATATCTCAAAGTAGTACAAAGGGGGGACCCTTTGGGTCGGCAGACAGTCGAATCCCTGAGGGGGGCGTCCCTGATTCAAACTAGATTGTTTGTTTTCTTAGATTTCATGTTACTGCTGTGATGCTACATTTTGATATAATCAGAAATTGGATAGAAATAGTTTTAGCGTCAGCTTTTTTGGTTGCCAATTTATACGCTATTTAATTTAATTACCATGTTTTTTCATTTGTCGCCTTTTAGAGGAGAAACGTTAAATGAATTGATACGACAATTAATATTGACAACACATTGCAGAGACAGACCAGTCAGCAAACAAATGTCAGAATAGTCCGATCATTTCTTTGATTAGTTTGATCATTACAAAGCATACTAGTTCAGTTTAAAAAGCTATACTTTTTTGCCTAATTGCATGTTACCTGATGCAAGTAACAGAATCTTGTCTAGTTATGGCTTCTTTGATATTGCACTACTGTAGGGTGATCTCCGAATAATTTTCTTTTTTTTAAATTTTGTTTGATAGAAAAACTTATTTAAAAAATGGGTTTTGCTCTGTTGTTTCATATCTTTTTCTGGCTTATTATCAAGTAACTGAGGTGTTTTCTCCAAAAAAAATGGAAAAAATGCTTATACTTTTGAAGAATAACTACTTAAAATGCTTTTGTTTGGGCAATTTTTCCCCAGAGAAAATTCAATTTTTTAAACTTTGGTGGGAAAGTTTTCCAACAAAAAGATATTTTCTTTTTTTGTCTCTGTTTTTTTTCAAATTTATAAATTTTTATTCAAAAGCGTCATCTGATACCTTAAAACGCAGGGAGTAAATTCAAGGGCTCAAACTGATATGAGCAGTTTTGCTTGAAGTTAAAAAGACAATGCATGTTCTGATTTTAATCATAGGTATCATGTTTGAAAACAATTAAAATGGAATTAAAAACAATTTTTTTGGGAGTTTTTAGTCGTTGTTGGCTGACGAACAATACTGCCACTCAGAAAAACTTTGATTTAAAAATTTTATAAGGCTACTTTTTCATTTTTTTTCAAATCGCAACTTGATGTTTGTTCTGGTTTCTTTTTGAGGAAATTGTCTATGAAATAGTTTCAATTTTTAGTAACAGCAGATGCAGAGCAACAAATGGTAGTTTATATAGTTTCATTTCGGGCGGGGAAAATAATACGTGTTGTAGAAAAATGAGTAAAAACGCTTTTATTAATTTAACTACTATTTGAAGTGCTTCTTGTGTCAACGAAATCGGAAAATAGAGCTAGAAAGAGCCATTTAAATGGCAGTAATTAATGGAACCGGCAGATTAGTGGAAATATTTAAGTTGTTTTATAAGCACAAGACAAATTTTGTAAAAAGAAAAATGTTTTCGTCTCACTCATTGATAAATTTTAGCATTTAAGATAGAATGTTTCTTTGGATTTGAAACTTGAAAAAAAAAATCTAGAAGTTTATAAGCGATATTGCATCATGGTATTTTCATGTTAGTTTATGGATTCAACCGTTTGTATTTGAAAACTCCCAGATACAAAGGATCCAACAACAGTCTTAGACCCAGAAAAATAATTTGTGTTATTTTTATGAGTAAATTTGTAGAGCCAGTAAGCACTTATTTAAGAGCTCAATGTTTAAAAATATACAAAAAATATTCAGTAAAAAAACTTGGATTTAAATGATTTTGCAAAACTAGAATAACCAATCTTATAGAAATTCAAATTTGTAATTTTGACATAAAAAAACGTTCTTTCATGACTACCCGGGTTGACTAAAAATGCTTATCATACAATTCACATAAATGGGAAATTTCTTTTCATTTCATTCCATACAATTCCATACGTACAGAAAATTGTATGAAATCGTTATAATAAACACTTTCCCATAAATGGAAATTGTATGATAGGTGTTTTTTCCAAAAACCAAAAAGTTGTTTGTTTCTAATTTTATTTTCTAAAAAATTTTGGGTTCTGTTTGCAACTGAACACAAGTGACAAAGACCTTCGTTACTCAAAGAACCAAAAGTTGGACGGTCTTGCATTTACAATACATAGAAAAATATCTGAATTGTCTTCAATCTGTCTTTCACAAACGATACAACAAAAGTAACAAGCTTTTAATTTTGGCAAAATTTTTCAATGATGATTATTCGAAGTTTTTGAATTTTCAAACAATGAGACAATGATTAAGGCATACATAAACACGCCATACAAAAAAAATAGGATTTTTCAGCAGTTAAAAAAAATTAAGTGAAAAGAAAAAAAACAGTATTATCGTATCCAGGACTACATTATGCACATGGAAAATTTTCGGAAAATGTTTGTTTGCGTACGAAATTCAATTTGCGGTTGAAAATAAAACCAAAAAATTTTTGGGGCAAATTTTCAAAATTACTTTTGTCGTCATCAAACAAATGCCAGTCATACAATTTCCATATATGGAAATTGTATGGTAAGCATTTTCTCCATACACTTGATGTATGGGTTTATATGATAATGATTTTTGTTATATGGAATTTTATGACCAGCATTTTTAGTGTATGGAGGTCAACTCGGGTAATAACAGAATTTTTTTGCGTTTTAGAATTTCCACTCTCTTTGAACTGTATCTATCAATTATAGAGCAAAATCAAGATCTAATGCGAAGCAAACTTAAGAAATTATCATATTTTTTGTGGTATTAAAAAACTTTACAACTGTAGCATAAAAAACACGTACTAAAAATAGTCTAAGATTGAAAAAAGCAATGAATGGATTTATACCAAACATAGAACAACAAAAAAATCTGAATAATAAAACTAAAAGTTAGTCAGACTTCTGAATAATTGAAATAAAAATTGAAAAAACCAAAACAAAAAACAGAGTTTTTATCTTATATAGGATAGTAATCAATCTGAAAACAAAACTAAACATTAATTGGAAATCTGAATAATGCGATGTTTTTCTGATATAATTAGAAAAGTTCAAAAAAATTGCATATTTTGAAAATCGAATTGAAATTTTTAAAATGTTTTGCAGTTGATTTTATTTCTACTGGCTGTTTAAGATTAAGTCATTTTTCTCACTAACTATTTGAATTGAGATGATTAAATTTGAAAACAACGTTTAAAAAAGAGCTCAAGAGTTTGTTCAGGTTGAAGAAAATCTTTTTCTTGAAAAACTGAATTTCTAATGCATAGTTTCGCAAGCAATTGGAAATCTTTGTTTTTGGGGAATTTCAAAATCGTAGAAAAGACAATAGTTTGTTGTGGTTCTGCAAATTAAATGTTTCGCGCCGTTTTCGTAACTGACTGCCGGGTACAAACTTTGATATTTAAAGTTAATTTAGTTCTGATAAATGATTATTTTCATAAGCTTTCACATAATTTCCATGAAATGTGAGATGCTCTCTTTTTTGTTTTTAGTGTTCTGATCTGTTATCACTGTTGAAAGAAAAACATAGTAGCCTAAGTTTTCAGCTGTTAACTTTATGCTAACATTAAAATTTCCTTACGCCAGGTTACTTACTATTTTGGTAAGTTCTTTTTTACTATTAGTAACTGTCTTAAGCGACATATATATGATTCAATTTACAAAATAACTTACTCGATTGTAGCAACAATTGTTGCTACAATCGAGTAAGTTATTTTGTAAATTGAATCATATATATGTCGCTTAAGACAGTTACTAATAGTAAAAAAGAACTTACCAAAATAGTAAGTAACCTGGCGTAAGGAAATTTTAATGTTAGCATAAAGTTAACAGCTGAAAACTTAGGCTACTATGTTTTTCTTTCAACAGTGATAACAGATCAGAACACTAAAAACAAAAAAGAGAGCATCTCACATTTCATGGAAATTATGTGAAAGCTTATGAAAATAATCATTTATCAGAACTAAATTAACTTTAAATATCAAAGTTTGTACCCGGCAGTCAGTTACGAAAACGGCGCGAAACATTTAATTTGCAGAACCACAACAAACTATTGTCTTTTCTACGATTTTGAAATTCCCCAAAAACAAAGATTTCCATTGCTTGCGAAACTATGCATTAGAAATTCAGTTTTTCAAGAAAAAGATTTTCTTCAACCGAGTAATCAATCATTCTACTGGCGTTTTTATTAATTGAAACACGAAAAATTTTCAAAAAAAATACACGTCGTCAATTTCTGCGTACCCTATTAAGCAAAAATAACAAAATCACAGTATAGGTGAGGTCAAAATGGCTAAAACGTTTCTCTGATACAAGCAGTTTGGCTCTTGTAACTTCTAATTTTAAGAATACTTGATTGAACAATTACTTTAGATGGTTTCACTCGAAGTCACAAATTGTTTTATAAAATGGGCATACAACTTTACCTCAATGTAATTAGCGTACGTTTCAGAAACGTCTGTGAGGATTCTGTACAAATAACATTACATTTTGCACAACATAAATGTTTCAATCCTTCCTGAGTTTTGTTTTCCTGTCGCTGAAAACAAAAACTAAATTTTGTTTCTGCTCTATTTCAATTTTAAAATCAAATTCTCGGCCAGGTTTTTGAGCTCTAGAAAAGCATATTGTGTAGAAAAAAAAACAGAATAACTCAAGTTATAAGTTATATTGTTCCTAACGAAAACATATGGACTGACCAGATCCAAGCACAGAAACCCGCACTGAACATATTCATTAAAATCAGATATGACTTTCTATAATTTTTGGGTTTTTTCAGGTATGTCACAGATCCGACGCATGTCTACTGTTAAGCATGCGCATGTCTTAAACAGTCCTGCAGTAGGTTCGATAATTTTTTGCCAAAATCTTATCAAACTGAAATCAAAGTTGATCCAGATCTGATTCATTTCTAATTCAGACCAGCCTCAAACCTGCTGAGACCTAGAAAAAATAATTTCTGACAATAAAACACATTCATTCTTATTTAAAAGAGTATGTGAAAAGTTTCAAAAATGATATTTTGGTCAATGTTTTTGTTCAGATTTTTGAAAAAAGTGACGACGTTTTTGTTTTTGCTCGGCGTGATTTAATAAGATTCTTATATTATGGTGGAAGTTGAAAACTTAAGTGAGAGTTTCAATCATTTCAAAATAAATCGAGGCAAGCGATATGCTCTATTTCTTTATTATGCAAAAAGAAATTTATAAACTATCAGCTAAAATAGCGTAGGGAATTCAACCAAAAAAGTTGATTGAACTGAAACAATTTCTCTACTGAATTGATTTACAGACTGATCTGATTGTGTCTCTAATGTCAGCAAAAGTTAAAAACTTTCATTTGTTTTTTTTTCTATTTGGTGAGAAGCTATTCAATTGGTTATAGAGCCACAAGATTTGGTTGATGAAAGCAAAAATTTTTGATAAACAAAATGAAATTCTGATAAAACTTCAATCTGAAATGTCAAACCTGCTAAATAAATCTGAAAAGCAAGGAAAAGTGAGGAGAGATCAGAGGCGCGCCTCGAACCACCTACCTTTCGACTGAGAGACATGGATAATACTCGGCTACTTGCCTGCAATATTAGAAAAAAACTTAACAACCCAAAATTTAGTTTAAAAAAGTCATACCTGGTGGTTCAAAGTCTTCGTCTTGCTCTTCAATTGTAGTCGAAGTTACTGGAATATTACTCGTAATGTACAAGCTTTTAATTGAATATAAGCAAACTAAAACTGAAACTATTATCAGCCCAGTATAAAAAAGAGCAATCACGCCACTGACTATTGCGTTGATCCAGGTTGAATTGTTTCTAGAACTTTCTAGAATTGGCGACTCTTTTTCCGGTTCTGTCGAATTGACGAAACTTTTTCGACGCTCAGAAAAATCCGACGACATAATCAAACGACGATCAGCTGAACTTGTCGGAGTATCGACGAGCGAACTAGATTCGGTCAGGTGATGTAGTTGCAAAGTGTCTGGCTTCAGACTGTCTGCTTTGGTGCCGCTGTTGTCCATATCTAAACTTCTGTCACACAACTCGAGGAAACGTGCTCAAAAATAAATCATACGGCAGAAAGATAAATTAAATAAAAATAGCGATTTTTATAGAAAAATAAAAACAACATTAAAAGACTTTATTGCTATTCAAGATGTAGCAATAATTAGAGTCCGTTTTTTATTATAATAAGCTAAAACGAAAGAAAATTTTTGCTTATCGATTTTTTTATACTATCTAAATTACGATATGATTTCGAAAAGATAATTTAAAAGTCAACGCACACTTTGTTAACTATGGTTATCGAGGGTTGAAAGTTTCCCCGTTGAAGGCGAAGTTGCAATACGATTTCGAAACTCAAAGTTAGTGTTCTAAAAATAGGAAACTTTATCCCAGGAAAAAGTATAACAAATTTGACCAAAAACGTTGTGATAAATGACGGAATAGATTAAATTTGTATCAAAGTTGTTGTTGCTTGAAGTTCTAAGAAGAGAAATTATGACGAGAAAAAGTATAAACAGGGAAATGGGTCGTAATTTATAATCAAATAATAATTGAGAATTACTTCATTGCCAGGTAAAACTAATGAATGTTGGTTAGTAATTTGACATCTGATTGAAATTTTTTCATTTGCAATTGCAATTCAGGCCGGCAACAAGAAATATTAAAAAACGGTCTGCACCAATAATAAAATTTTCAGCTAATTTTTTTCCTTTTTTTTGCGAAAGGGGTAAAAATATATGTTCCTACTGCAATTTGATAGAATGAAAAGAGTAATAAAAAAGAAGCGACGTGAAATTTATTTTTTTAACGAGTGAACAAAAATTTCACTTTTGCTTCGCTGTTTTTTTCCGGTTAAATTACAAAGTAAACACCATTGAATACATAATGTATTAAGTAGACGCTCTTTGAAGCTCGGAGTAGAAAATATTACCACAATTACCTGCCAAGATTTGCTTTAAAAGCTACTAACTTGTAATTTTCAGCTTTAAAAAATGACATTACGTGATTTTTCAGCAAATAGTATATCACCTAATCCTTTTAGCCAATGAAATTTTGCATAAAATAAAACAAAATAAAATCCTTCAAACTATCTTCGAATTAATTGATTTTTCATATGTTTAGCAGATCAATATCTCTAAAATTTCCAGAACAAAATTTCCTATCTCGGGATCAGAAAACATAGACCACCAAAAATTTATTGAAGCTCTTGAAAGAGATTTCATTGGGCAAGTTTTAAATTTTGTATATTTAATTTAGATAGAAGTGTGTTGTTCAAATTGGATTGAAAAATTATTTGTTTGATATCAAAACGATAAAAACTCAGCTGATAATTTTGAAATTTATAGAAAACTAAGTTGCTTAAAATTGTGCGACGACAGAATTTTAACTGTTTGTTTTGTTTAGCTTTGTTTAGGGGTTGATAAATGTTTCTGCTTACGGGACAGTCTGCTTAGAGGGCTATCTGTTTACTTATGTGTAACTGTTTTGCATTTGGAAATGGATAGCTCATAATTGGTGGCTATAAATCTGAACCTTCTGAAAGAGACACAAAATTTGTTTATAAATAAACTCACTTGACCATTCCAGGCTTTATAAATTCCCCGGATTTTTTCCAAATATCTATCCGGAAAACCAAAGTTAAACCAATTTTTAATAGTGACAGTGAACTTCAAGGAGAGCTTAGACCCCTGGGTCTTAAAGTTTAGCAGAGTTAGTATTCTTGTAAATTTCCGAATCCAAAAAGCCAAGTGAACTTGTGACTATGAAAGTCGCAAGATTAAGGATAAAAATAACTGGAAGCCGATGACCCTCCTATTATAAAAGGCTAATCTTAGTAAGTCCATTTGCATACAGACCCCGATATCCTATACTCTTTGGTCATAAAAAAAATAGTTAAAAATTGTATTCAATTCTTAGTGTTTTCTTTGATAAAAAAGTAAAACAGTCAAAAGCTTGCAAACCAAACAAAAATATTATGAAAACTGCTTTTTGTTTTTTTTGAGAGGCATGACAAAAATCCTACAAAAATTTGCGGTAAATTGATGAAATCGAGGGAAACCTAAAAAGACTGGAACAAGTGTTCACAAAAACGCTTCAAAACTTGAAATAAAACATGAAAAGGATTGAAAAAACCGACATGTAACAACTGTGCTTTTTTTGTTAACTTTTGTAAATAGAGTCAAAAAACCTGTGCTTTGACATTAGTTTTGGACGAAAGCGGAAATAGACACCGACAAATTTTTCAGTTCAGTTTCAAGTATCATATTTTTTCTATTTTCTGTCTACTTTGCGGCCTTTTTAGACGCCAATCTGACCAATGTGGCCACTGTGACTTCAAAAGCCGGTCTAAAGATGAAGCAAAAAAACAGTATTAGGAATTATTATATTTTAGCTTTTCGTCTCTTTTTGGCAGATTTATGAGGCTTTTTGTCGGAAGTTTCGGATTCAGATCAAATATTCATAAGGGAAAATTAGTATGCAAGCTATTCAGCTTTTTATCAGAGAAAAACTAACTGCTGTAAACTGCTTAGAAAAACATATACTTTTATTGGATTTTTTTTCAACTTAGAGTTTTTGCTTCACCTGCAGGAAACGAGCACGGATCATGGTGCGCTTCGAACTACCGATTGTTAGACTTAGAGGCAAAGATATTAGCCACTTCTCCAGCGTTTGTCTCCCAATTGGTTCCGGTACTTGAAGGGCTGAAATAAGTAAAGTTTGTTACAGTTAAAACAAATAGATTGAAACTTCAAACAAGACTAATCGTATCAGGGCGAAGCCCTGAATGTTCCGACTGTCTTTAAGTTTTATGTAGCAGTAATAACATAAACAACATAAAAATAAATGAAATAAAATTAAAAGAAATTTTTTTTCTCTGAAATTTGAAATTTTTTTTCTATGAAAATCATCCCCCACACGCCATATTAAGTACAAAACAATAGATTTCGCTACTTGTAACCAATCAATTATGGCAAATAAGCTTCTTTAAACCAGTTTTGAACAATTTCTAAGACGGATTAAATCTCCGCTTACGCGTTAATAGCGCGAATTATATCGCGCGTTAATTGTCCCAAATTGGGCAAAATGGCAATCTTTAAACCCCCATAGCTTTCCGAAAAATGGTCACAGGTGAAATATTTTTTGAAATTTAAGCTCAGGACAACTATACCTTTTGAATGATATAAAAAAATTCTGTCAAAAATGGCTAGTTAAAAATTCGAAATTTGTCTGAAGAAAAAAAACCCACCCCGAGCACAAATATTCCATTACTTTCGTACCGAAAGTCGGAACAAAAAATTAGTTATTAACCAACTTTAAAGTACACGTTCAGCATTATGGTCAGCCATCTTTTATGTGTCTGGTTCAAAACCTTGTTTAAATTCTAGTTTTGCCAGACCACCTCAAACCTATACTTGGCGTGCTTCAAAGGAGTGAAAATATAAGAAGAATTTATCAACAATTAACTATGCTGCACAACTTTTTATGAACCTGGAACTCTATTTCCATTTCATTGGCAAACTTTTGAGTCATATAGTTGCTATTTTGAAAAAGTACACACTTCTAACCGAGATGTGTACTGGAACCTCAATAGAGTTCTAGACAATAACTGAGTTGCAGATATATCATACACAGTCAAACTTAAATCTAGTTAAAATTAAATAATCTTAATCTTCAGAAAAGCTCAAACTCAAAGCTTACTACCAGTCAATATGTCTGAAAAATTTTAATTGAGTGAAATTTAGAGGGCAAAAAACGTAATTCATGGCACACAGAAAGGAACTTTTCTGGATGCAATGAGTTCAAATCGATCAAGGTTAGGTAGTCTGTACAATTTGCGTCTGTAGGTTATTGAAATTCAGAGACCAGTTTTTAAACTTTTTCCAAAATATAAGTCGATTTCACTTGCAAAGTTTCCGTGGATTCCGCGCACAAATACCTGTAACGATACATTTGTCGGCACATTAGTTTTTATCGCGGAATCCGCAACGAGCTAGTATAGCTAGCTAATCCGCATTCCGCGAATGTAATGGACTCTGCAAATTATGAGCGTACTCGCAAGTTTGAGCGAATTTCGCATTACTGTAGCGTATAAGGAATTATGTAATAATGATGTAAGCCGATTCCACTGTAAGCCGATTCCGCAAACTTGTATTTTATAATGTAATGAATCTATATTTTTACTTTGTGGATTCAAAAACATTGTTTTCGATTCCACAAATTTTTTAACAGGATCCACAAAATTACCTGTTTTGGAGCAACTTTGATTAATGAAATGTTTTAGCTTTTTAGGGAATCCAAAACAACAAAGAAGACCAGATAAAAATGGCAATGTTTTCGGATACCCCAACAAATATGTTTTCGGCCTGTTGCGAAAACCACTAGCAACTCAAAAATTATACAATTTGGCTTCTTAATGTACTTGTGCCAGCAGCACCGAAATTTTCCGATTACATTGGTTGAAAAAAAAAGATCAAAATAAGTAACGATTTCGATTTTTTTTTCTGAGAAGTCAAATAAAATAAAAAACTCACAACTGATTGGTAAGCAATAGCGTATATACACTTGGAGATCAGTCGTGAGTCAAAAAATTTAACAATTTTTAATTAAACTACTTAAAAAAAAGTTTTCTCGACACTGAAAAACACAAAAATCATCTTCTTTTTTAATAAAAAGTGCTTGAGGTTGAGGCTAAGTCAAATCAATCAACTGAAGCGATTATTCATAAAAGAACAACATAAATCACAAATATACAGGTATTTACAAAATTTTTTGCTTACTGATGTTTGTCCATTTTTTGGTTAGATACAGATAATTAAACAGATAACTGTTTTCTTTTCTCCAACAGGCTCGGGCTCCTCGAAGTCTAGTACAGTACGGACCGAGTGATTATTTACATCTTCATATCGATTATTTTCAGCAATGATAGTCAGCTGGGCCTTTTCTGTCGGTTTATCACAGTCTTGTAGGTTTTCGCTTCAAGAGTTGATCTACAGAAAACTCCGACCGTCGTAGCTGCGAACTGGGTGATTGAGCCATCTAAAAAAGAAGAACAAACCACGCCAAAAATAAGAACAAAAAAGAACACTATAAAAATCAGAAAAACTATAGCAAGTATAAGGCTTATACGACGCCTTCGGCATATACGAATGTTAAAGACCATGTGCGCTTTTCAGAATGATAAAATACGCGAGATGATCTTCACAAAAGAAAAATACCGCTTCATTCACAAAATTTTGAAAAGTGCGAGTCATTCAACTTCATAATATGAAATTTGCAAAACCCGCTTATTTATTTTTTTTGTTGTTTTTGTGTTGCTCATAATTACAACAAGAAACCAGCACATGCCAGCTTTTGTCACAAAAACTATACTAAGGAAGCTGACCGTGGTTTAACCATTTAGTTTGCGTTCTTAATTGCAATAGCTCTTTGTAACAGCAATAAAAAACTCGAACACACAAATTAAACAGACACATACCATTTTCAATCAAGGTCATTTACAGTGAACTAGTTTCTGTTATTTTGAAACGATTATGACCAAGTAAACTATTTAGGTATTTTTAATCGCTTGAGAAACCATGAACTCTAAGAATTAATAAATGATTTTTTTGAGAATTGGTAAAATCTCAATTCTCCAATTGTTTTAAGACAAATTATTTATAAATTCCCAGAGCACTGATGTTTCATCATTCCTTATCTTGTTAGCCTGCTAGTTTGTGTTTTGACTAAATTAAGATTGAACAAACTATTGATGATTTTTAAAAAATTTTCTATGCTAAGATTTCCACGAGATTACGATTTTCGACAAGAAGAAAAAAAAGTGTATCAAAATTGTTTAGCTGAAATTTTAAGTCTAACATCAATGTTCTTTTTTGTTGCTGCGGGCTCCCCACGAAAAGAAAAAATAAGCCCTAAAATATATATGAGTCGAGAGGCAAAAAATTCACAAAATGTAAAATAGCTTCAAAAATGGGCATTTTGATAGTGAAGGAGTCATTCTAACTTGATTTTGATTTTATACGCATTGAAGTCGTTTTTAACCCTTCATAAATTCCCCGAAACATTACATTGTACTAATCTCCGACTCTGCAGAAAAAGCAATTTTTTTTCTGTAACATTCACCCGGAAAATACGGCGGAAAACGTAACTTAACCCCATAGCAGTTGGTTAGCGTCAAATTTAAATTTCATCCGTTCTCATCCGTCTCTAATAAAGACAATTCAAGGTAATCCTTTTTAAGTTGAATCAAAGAAAATCTGTCTGTTTAAAGGCTAGCAGCTGAACGATACAGCTTAACTGGTTGCTTGCAAAAATAACTAGCTTATGGCTGGATGTCAGTATTCTCAGACTACGAGGTCACTTCTAAGAACAGGACTAGTTCGTTATCATTAATATGTTCTTGTCGAGCAAAGATATGCCATATTTTTTGGAGATGGATTATTCTTAATTCCTCACATCCTGAAAAGGAAAGTGGATGGCGCTCAAAAAAAGCTAAAAATCCGAACAACTAAAAAATTTTTAACTCCTCACATCCTAAAAATGAAAGAGGATAATGCTCAAATGAAGCCGATGAGCTAAAAGTTATTTCAGTTCTAGAATAAGGTCCAGCGATAGACCCTTCCTGTTTTGTGAAAGATCTTTTATGCCAACAAACCTAAAAATCATACGGTAAATCATCAACTTTTTTCTTAGACGTTAAGAGTCAGTCAGATCAATTAGCTTGTTGCTCTGACATGAATTTCTTTTGAGTTTCTACCCGTTTGTATGAAATTGGTATCATAAAGATTCGTACTTAGTCTGGGCATTATTTTTTCTTCTAATACGGAATAGTTGGGCTCGGTTTCTCTTTGTTCAAAAAAGTTTGGCTAATTAGCTAATTTTTGAGGAAATTAAAAAAACTAATTTGAATGATTGTGATGTCCGTGAGTTAACAGCATTCAAAAAAATTTCACCTGTGGTTATTTTTTTGAAAGTTATGAGGTTTTGATTTTGAGACTACTTCGCGCAGTTAACGATTACTTTGCAGGCAATTCCAAAAAAAAATCAGGTAAATTTATTGCTCACATAATGGGTTACCAAATAAAAACCACTCCTCGAACTTGACATTACAGGTGATGATTTGCAAAAAAAACTATTCATTTTGCATTACAGTTTTTAAATCAAAAACTGCTTGTCATCTTTTTTTCCTTCCTAACTTTTTATTAAATTTTTTCTCAGAAATTTTTATCGCGAATATTGGAGGAAAAAAGTCACGATATCTGTGGTTTTTATAGTCTGTACTGTTACAATTTTGTTTTTAAACTAATTTAAGGCAACTTTTAGTTCGAATCATGAAAAAATAATTCAATGAAAAGTTCTATTCCGCGGGTAACTACAGTAATTAGCACGCAATTTTTGAGGAATTCAGAAAAAACTAGTTGAATGATTTTGATGCCCGTGAGCTTAAAGCATTCAAAAAAAATATTTCAACTGTGGTTAATTTTTGAAAATCTAAGAGGTTTTGATTTTGAGACTACTTCGCCCAGTTAACGATTACTTTGCAGGCAATTCCAAAAAAAATCAGGAAAAATTTTTGCTCAAATAACGGGTTACCAAATAAAAAACACTCCTCGAACTTGACATTACAGGTGATGATTTGCAAAAAACTATTAATTTTGAACTACACAATTTTTTTTATTCTAAATATACTTTCATCTTTTTTTCCTTCCTAACTTTTTATTAAATTTTTTCTCAGAAATTTTTATCGCGAATATTGGAGGAAAAAAGTCACGATATCTGTGGTTTTTATAGTCTGTACTGTTACAATTTTGTTTTTAAACTAATTTAAGGCAACTTTTAGTTCGAATCATGAAAAAATAATTCAATGAAAAGTTCTATTCCGCGGGTAACTACAGTAATTAGCACGCAATTTTTGAGGAATTCAGAAAAAACTAGTTGAATGATTTTGATGCCCGTGAGCTTAAAGCATTCAAAAAAAAATATTTCAACTGTGGTTAATTTTTGAAAATCTAAGAGGTTTTGATTTTGAGACTACTTCGCCCAGTTAACGATTACTTTGCAGGCAATTCCAAAAAAAAGCAAGGAAAAATTTTTGCTCAAATAACGGGTTACCAAATAAAAAACACTCCTCGAACTTGACATTACAGGTGATGATTTGCAAAAAACTATTAATTTTGAACTACACATTTTTTTTATTCTAAATATACTTTTCATCTTTTTTCCTTCCTAACTTTTTATCAAATTTTTTCTCAGAAATTTTTATCGCGAATATTTGAGGAAAAAAGTCACGACATCTGTGGTTTTTATAGTCTGTACCGTTACAATTTTGTTTTTAAATTAATTTAAGGCAAGCTTTAGCTCGAATCATGAAAAAAATAATTCAAAGAAAAGTTCTCTTCCGCAGGTAACTACAGTTTAATGCCAAAGGACAACCTATACAAGTTTCCAAGCACTTGTACGCTTATCGAACGTTCATCATCACCATTTTTTTCCAAAATAACCGGTTGTTGAATCGAAAAAGGATGGTTGACCGAGCAAAAAGTTGATGAAATTCCCGATGTCCGTTGTTTTGGCGAGACTGTTATGATGTTTGATTTCTAGAACTTTTTTGATGAAAATATTCCGGTGGAATAAAGAAAGTCGTTCAAAATCTGCTGCAGTTCGAAGTTTTTTCATAGAAAAACACAAGGAGAAAACTTATAGAATATTGTCAGTTCATTCCTTTGATGTATTATAATGAAACTTCAATTAGCAAATCTTTAGAATTTGAACTGTAAAATTTTCGCGTTTACAAAATGTACAAGCTCCAGTTATAATATTGAAAACAAAATTAAGAAAACTTAAACCTCGTTTAGAAAAAAAAGGTTTTTTTTTAAGAGAAGAAAAAAAAGATTTTTAAGTTTAATTTTTCAAGTAAATCATTTTCAGCTAGCTGTATAACAGTTGTGGTCCAGTATCTACACTCGTTAATCAAATTACACATCCCAACTTTGTTTACTTTTTGAAATTTTTCGAAAAAATAAAAGTTTTGTTACTGTAGCATATAAATAACTTTTGTTTGGCATGGATTTACAAAACAGAACATGTGATGCTTCGCGGCTGATTTTCAACTATTCGATTACAACCAATGGTTTACGTAAAAAGTAGCAGAATACCCATACCGGTTATAAATATTAAACAGTTGAAAAAAATCTAGCACCGTCAAAATTTTAAGTTTACAAGAAAAAGTGCTTTTAATTCAACCTTTAATTCAACCTTTCATTTTCAATATAAATCCTTGTTGAATCAAAAAAGGATGGTTGAACCAGTGAAAAGTTGATAAAATTCCCGATGTCCTTTTTTTGACGAGACTGTTATGATGTTTGAATTCTAGATCTTTTTTGATGAAAAATTTCCGGTGGAATAAAGTTCAACGGGTTGGTTGACTTGTTCAACGACATGGTTGAAAAATTTCCGGTGGAATAAAGTTCAAACTAAGTTCAACCTTCATCTCAAATTTGATTACTCTAAAGTTTTCAGCAAGAGTGATTGGCTCTTTCGACCCACCACCTTTGAATTTCAATATTAAAATACTACTTAAGAATTGTCATTATGTAAAAAAATTTGCCAACGCGAACAAACTAACTATTGTGAACATATTTATTCTTCATACCTTACATAGTAACATCAAACTTTCAGCCATCATTACACGTAGGAGAATCATTGAAACAAAAAACTTGAAATGGGAGTGGAAAACAGAAAAGAGCCCATTAATTATACAAAGCCATATTTAGAAAAAAAACATGAATCAAATTAATCAAAAAAATGCACATGCTCAACTCTCAAAAAAGAACTGCATATTAGGCGTAGAAAACATGTTTTTTATCCCTTCTCGGCCCTTTTAAAAATAGTTGGATCATTTTTGTAAGCTCAAATAAATTACAACACTCCCCTTTTTCATCTGCACATTCAAGTAACTTTTTATGGTCGAGTGAGACCACACACATACATGCATACGCAAATGTCTATTTTTTTTAAATATAGTTGATTTTTGAAAAATGATAACAATCAAAGCGAGTGTTTTTTTTCTCACGATCCCAATAACTATAAACACTTTGGATCTCTTTTCAGTCTGCTTGCGATCGGCCCTTATAGCTTCTCAGTTCTGGTTGCCAAGTTTCCTTAAAGAACACCCTTTTAGGGGCAGATTTAGGGGGAGACCTCTCAGCGGTTGGACCCCCTGCCGACCCAAAGGGTGCCCCCTTTTGTACTATTTTGAGATATCCATATCTGGTGACGGACCCTAAAATTTTTCTAAAGGCGCCTTCGGCACCAATATATATTAACTTTGAGGGGAGCGCGCGCCGAAAAAGCGTAATTTTTTAATCAAAATTTTCCACAAAATGCCTAAAAATGCCTTTTTTTGGCCAGTTTTTTTTGCCTGAGGTGCAGAAAATTTGACCAAAACAGGGTCTTTTTGTAATGCTATGGGAGATTTCGAAAATCAATTTGGTCGACCTAAAAAAAAGGTCGACAACAAAATTTTCGAAATCTTTTTAGAAATTCCCCTCCCCCCTCGAGAAAATTCTAGATCTGCACCTGCTCTATTTAATTTTTTTCACAGAAATAATTGACGACTGGTTAAACAAAGCTCTTAAAGCAAAAACAACAAAGCTCAGTTCATTTTTTCTCTCAACCTGCCCAAAAAAAGTTGGCTGACTTACTCCAATTGTATTCAACATTGATTTGCGGACCAACAAAGCCTTGAAAATCATATTTTGTTTTTGTAATTAACCTTGTAAAAACACTCGCTACCTTACAAAAATCATTGTTAGAGAGAAGTGAAAAAGAAAAAGAAACCGAAATTATTAATTTGTATTTTTGATAGATCAGCGCCAGCCAAATTGGAAAAAAAAATTTAATCGAAATGATACTTAAATTTTTTTAATATAGACTTTTTAGTTATACTCTTATAGGTCACTGACAAGTTTGCTCCACATTTATAACGAATATATGACCCGATCACTCCCCTTAGAGACCTCCTTAGAGACCTCCTATTGATATTTTTTACAACCTCCAATTCACCCTTTCAACTGTGAAGATTTTTATTTTCCAAATGCATCATCTCATCCTTCTCCATACCCTCAAGAAAACTCTCCATACCCTCAAGAGTAAGATCTGCCCTTATTCTAAAATTACCTTTTGGGGCGTTTTTTTTTCCGATCGTTTCTCTACAATTTAGATCCAGCATATTTTTATACAACATTTTAGAATTATTTTCAATCTCATAGACAGATGGATGTCCCAAATAGGATAGCTGGATAAACAAAAACGCCATCCATTGTTCAATTTATCCTATCAAAAGTGACATGATACTGCCATTTCTAGATTGAAAATTGAATAATACCTTCATTTTTTTCACACATTGTACTCAAAACTGCTACATTTTGCAATGTTCTTTTTGATAAACTCCTGAAAGTTTTGATATGATTTTTCGAAATTGAAAAGTTGTGCCTGACGAAGTAGTTACTGAAAGAAAAAGATAAACAGGTAGTATCCAGAAGCTGAGAATTGGCTGAACTATTGATATACACAAGCTTAGGTAAAACTTTATATTAATTGGCTTTGAAATTATTTTTTGTTAAACATTTTGACCCAAAAATTTGGTTCTCTCGTTTTTAGATTTTTGACTAGCTTTTATAGAAAAATTTGTCTCTAAAAACATGTCAGTGCTCTAGGATCAATAAAACTTGCGAACCTTAGTGCCGATATACATTTAATAGATATGCATTTATTAGATGTTATCATAAGTCAAAATTAAAGTTGTTAGAACACTTCGTCCAAAAAAAAACAAAAACCAAAAACCAATTCTCAATTAATATGAAAAAATTATAAAAACATCCGTATTAACAGCTGTTCTGAATTGAAATCAGAAACACAATTCTTAAACTTTTACCTTATGCTAGCTTGAAGTTATGTGTTTGCTCGGTTGATAAAATATCACCAAAAGCAAACATTACGGCTTATGTTGTCTCTTTCTGATTGGTTTAACCAACAGATAGAATGTTGAAAATATGAAAATCTACGGTGTATAAGCCAAGCGAAAATATACCAAATCATAATCAGATACTCACAACCACTCTCATACTGAGACTCCCAACCATCCTAATCATCACAATCTCAAATCTCCATCTCGATAACTATCAATCTAAACCCCAACTTCCCTTGATATACAAATGATGTGTGTCCTCTATATTTGAAATAATATACCTATTTACGAGTGAAAGAAACTTTGTCTGTTGAATAAGAATAGGAAAGTCTTAGCAACATTCAGAAAGACCCCTTGTTCTAACTAGCTGCGATTTGGTCGATCGCAAAAAGTTAAGTCAAGTTAGTTTGGAATACAGCTTTTGAAGAAATAAATTTTTAAGACAGACCTTGTTTTTGGTTGTACGACTCAATTTTGCTAAGTTTAGGTGAGTATTTGACCAGGCCATTGTTCGCAAATAAGAGATGAATGATGGCTGTGACATCATATTTTGAAACGCAAAAAACACCTCTTATTTGTTTTAAAAGAATGTTCTGTATCGCGCGTTGATTATTCCAAACTCGCGAAATAAGCAATTTTTCAACAAACCTAAACATGGGAAAAATATCAGAGGCACTTTTTTTCAAGCTCAAGACAGCAATGTTTTTCAGATGCCATGAAAGCAGTCCGTCAAAAAAGCTGAAAAAAAAATAAAGTCAAAAATTGACTATTCAAAAAAATACACGCCAAACACATTATAATCCGCATTTTCCTCGAAAACCAGAACAAAAAAAAAGAGTTTTTTTGGTTTACTCCGAACATCAAACAAAACAATTCGGAAAGCACTATAATCAAAAATTCGAATGAAAAGAAATTGTTAATGGTATTTTGAAACATCTGTACTTTAAAAACTGTTTTAGATCAATTGAGGTTTTTATGATTGAGTAGAACTGCATATGACATCAAACTGAAAATAACTTGCTGATTTGTTTATGAATTTACCAAAACTATGGACGTGTTAATTGAAAGTTGAATATTCACATTTTGACTAGCGTCCTTTCACCTTTCGTTGTCATTATTCTGTTGCTACTTATTTTAGCAAAAAAATATACAAAAGCCAAATGGACCGCAAATTTAGTTATTTGAATCTAATTTTGATTGAAAGTGGTTTGTATTAGTTTAATTTGAGTTAGTTTAATTTGAGTTTAATTTGAGTTTGCTCTTATTAGTTAAGCTGAAAAACGCAAACAAAAGCTTTCAACACTATTCCAATCAATTTCAATTTCACATTACTAACTTTTTCATTTTCGAATTGAATATACTCATACACAAGTCTACGGAAAACTCTATAGAAATCTGTGATACATAGAATTAGTTCTTTCATTTTAGGTTTTTGTGCCTATTTTTATGAAGTTGTTTTTAGTAAAAAACTATCAGAAAAAATTGTGGTGCATTAAAAACTACGATAATGCAAAATTTAGTACGGCAGATTTACATTTACTAGTAGTAATCATTTGCCAAAATAACAGTGGTCGAAACAATTTTGAAAACAAAGATCGGCTCTTTTTCAGTTATCCCACCCCCCACCTCACGCCAGCTTCAACTTATTAGTGAAACGAGTGGTTTTATGAGGTTGAGTATGAAAATCAAATTTGTTTTTCGTGGTCTTATTAGTCTGTATGTAAATTTTCATAACAATCGGACAATGTAGTCAACAAATTTACATGTAAAAATTTGCAGGTGGGGGGGAAAGGAAAAAGAGCCCAAAGATCAATTGTAATAAAAACTAAAATTCAATTCCCGGGTTGAACAAAAGTGACTATATTAAAAATTTTCATATCAAAATTTTTAAACAATTTTACAAAATTGAACATTAGGCTCTAAGAATGTTTAAAATATTGGGTATTTTCTTAACAGAAAAGTGTAAGATTATAAAATTTCCTATATTTTCTTTTTAAGTTTTTGAAAAATTCTTGCTGTCATTCTTAACTTTTTTGAACTAGTTTTTTTGTCAATTTCTAAAACTCCTGTCAATATTCACCTGAATGTCACACACAACACGTCCACAAAACACTTTGATATTATTAGCAGAAGATTTTTTTTGATGTCTCCAAAATTTTCACGTATAATTAAATACGAATATTCTAATTTACTACGATAAGGCTTAATACGTATAACTAGGAGATTCAATGAAAAAACAATAAATTTTTGCTTGAAAGAATAAAAAAAAACATTGTAAGTTTTTTATATGCATGAGTTTGGAACAAAAACAAATTGTTTCTAAAAACGACTTTTACCTTTTATTACTGCATAAATTCAGATTCAAAGCAATTTTGGCTTTGTTCTTGATTTTTAGGGAAAAAAAAAGTTTTCATAAAAGAAAGATCTCCTAAAATTTTTTGTATAAGAAAGTTGTAAGATAGTGGAAATTCCCTACAAATTTTATGAGAAAGTCTAACACATGGTATTTTTTGTGGAATGATCAGCCGGGAATCTCAATTAACTTTGAAACATAATGAAAACATCTTATAAGACAGCTTTTCAAGAAAAAAGGATTTCAGAAAGTTCTTTGTTTAGGCAGTACGATAGCGTGTGACTCAGTTTTGACTTTTATTAGGTTTTGGTTCCGTTAGTTTTCACAACTGATAGAAGTTGGATGAAGTGTATCAGTTAACTTCACATAAGCTTCAAACTTACGATGTACAGAAGGATCTTAAAAGTTTAAAAATGAAGCTGAAATACGTTTGATATGGTCTAGTTAGTCTGCATGCCAATTTTTGTAACAATCGGACAACGTGATCAGAAAGTTTACAATATAATTTTGTAGAAGGGGGAAAGTAAAAAGCGAAGTTTTCAATTTTTAAAATTAAGCGTTTCACGAAATAATATGGAGTAAAAAAACGGATGCTTTGTAGATGGCACAGAATGTGCCCGCCACTTTTATTGGAGATGAAATTCAAACAAAAGAATGTTGAACAAAGTTGAAGTCATAACAAAAAAATGTTTTAGGCTTCAGTATTTTATGTAAAAAAAAGAAAAAGCTTGGAATGAAGCAAGTTCGCACTAAGAGAACCGTGATTGATGCTCCGATTAAGAAAGACCAATTTTCTCTCTCTAAATGTAGCCCCCAGTAATTTATAGCCCCCCATTAGATAGGATAAGCCACATAAAACGAATAAACTTGCCCAAAAGAATAGTTTGTCCATGTTTATCTATTTGCTCATAATTCGTACAGCACTTTTAATTCAACGCTAAGAGAAAAATTTTTGATGCGTTTTGTATTAAAGCACTTATGATTGATAATACAATTGTTAATTCAAAATCTGTATTGTTAATTTTTTATTATGATGATGGGATAAATTGTGTAAATTCCCAGCAATAAATTTTCAAAAAAATTATGATTTGAGAAAAAAAATTGTTCTACAGCTTTTCAGCCTTGTTAAAATTGCTTAAATCAGACAATTTTTTGTTCGTTTTCTGTCGTTTTTCGGTTTGATTCAACCGATAAAAAGCAAGTGGACCTTCCATGCTTTGGGTTTTGTAAAAAAAAACTGATATTTGCATCGATCACTTTCCTCTGAAAACCTTCAATTCATATTGGGTAAAAAATAAAATGTATCAACACTATAAGGTAAATTATGATAAAAACTTGAAGTGGCATTTAACTTTTTGTTTGGTATCGTTTTGTTGGGATCTAAGAACAACCCACTCGGGTCCATAAATCAGAAAATTATACAATTTCTCACAATTTTGCACGGTTTGCAGGATTTTTCAAAACTATCGAACCACCTTCAGAACACAAGTTGAACTTGCCAAAAACACTTGAAAAGCACTTGTGAAAACAGATTTATATCAATGCGTTTCTATAAGTTATATTCATGCGTTTATATGCGTTTCTATAAATTTAAATCAGTTATATTCATTGCGTGTGAACTGAATGAAAAACGCAAACCATAATTTTTATATTGAAAAAACTACAATTAACATTCTTTGATTGCTAATGAGTTTAAGTCCGGGGTGGCTCGCTCATAGAGTAATTTCAGATAAAGTACATCGTCTGTTCGTCACGCTATCTTATTTTCGGCCGGATAGATTCGTGCAACTTCTTAGTCTAATACGAATCTTGATCTTACTCTTATATATCTTAGTTTCAATAGATCTATTGTAAATGGTATTTTCGAGTTAGATATCAGGAACTGTTTTGAAGGAGAACGACTGTCTTTAAATTATATTTATTTTGTTCTGTTGCTGAAACTATCAATAATTTCAGCTTTACAAAAATTTGTAAGTGTTAGTTATGGATCATGATTGGTTAGTTAGAAATTTTTTATGGAGATAGTTATCAATAATGTAATTGGAAAGAAATACTAGTTTTAAACTGGTTCCACTATGCGACGGTAAAATTTTTTCATTGTAAAACGTCCATTGCTATAAAAATAGCAAAGCTTCAACATGGATAGGTTCTTTAAGAAACACAAAATGTTGTTGTTTAAATCATAACAAATATTTTAAGTTGTTATTACCTTGAACACATTGTTTTTCACGGCATGAAATTATGAATAACTCAAAAAAAATGTTTAAGTGCACATAGTTTTTGCAATTTGTGTGGTAAAACAACTAGCGTCAAACCATTCTCGTGTCTGGGAATTTTATGACTACCTTCTTCCATAATGTAGTTGTATGGCCACATATTGCAATTGTATGACTCGCATTGTTAGCATGCTAAAGGAGAGTGTTTGTTTGTTTGTTTGCAAGGTAACCTAGATTCATTTTTCCTCACAATAAGAACTCAAAATGTGTCTTTTGTCCGAATAAGTATTTTTTTGACTAAATGTGGTTGAAAAAATTGTTTATGAAAATTAACAGGTCATAAACAACTACAAAAAGGCTACGACTATTAAATATCCTAAACTAATAGCATGTCATAATGGCGTTAAATTTTTGGAAGGTAAACAGCCAATGTAATATATATGACTGAGTTTCTTGACTGGTTTTCTTAGTTTTAGGCTATCAAACCCGAGGAACGCTTTTTCCAGACTAGGTCCGTGGTATAATTCGAGTCCAATTCGACTCTGGGGCAGAACCCATGAAAGCATATATGAAGGAGGCTTAAGCATAGTGGTAATGCGTTCCCCTTGTAAACATGGGATCGTGTAATCTGTAATTTGATCGTGTAGCGCCTGACGTAACCCTGCCATAGCATTGAAAGAGTGTGAGGATGAGCTCATCCAGTTGACCATTAGTTTCAGGTCTAACACAGCCTGACAGATATCAACTGCAGCAGTGATACCACGTAAGAAGTTCTAGAAGCAAAAAAAACGACCTTGAGTCGCAAAAAAGAGCTTCGCTCAACGGAATAATTAAGGCTGGAATTTGGGGAAGAAAACTGGCTATGTTTAGACATGTGAGTATCCTTTCATAGATCCTCTGCAAATCGCAGAAGCCACAATTAATAATTCATATTATAGACACAGATTGCAATCCGGGCAGCCAAAAATGTCATGAATTTTTTTGTCGAAACTCGTAACTAACTACTGCTTACACCTGGTTTAAAACAGGCATTATTGAACTTAAATTAAACTCAATGTTTATAAATTTCACATGCGGTAACCATAATTGCACTTTTGTTGATATCAATAAATTTAATAGCATGCGATTAAAATTCTTTTTGAAAATGATTAGCATTCGAATATTTAGTAACAAAATTAATTTAAAATGGCAAAAGTTTGAACCGATGCATTTTTTAAAACAACATTCTTCTATAGCGTTTTTCAAGTGTTACGATTTAAATTTTTTTCGAACAATGCTCAAAGACAAGCCAATCTGCATTTGATTCCAACGCAAATTTCACTTTTTGATGCTCATTTACGTTCAAAAAAAGGTCGGTTGTCAAACTTTTGAAATGATTTTCTTAAATTAATTTTAAGTTCAATGTGAAAGGATGAGATTGTTTTGACTCCGATTGAGTTTGATGCTCAATTCTGTGAGTTTTGCACGGTTTGCATTGTTGCACGGATGCACTTGCACGGCTGACAGCACTGTGAGTTTAGCTGTACATGTTGAGTTGCACCCACTGAAAAAAAAAACAAGTTGCAAAACCAAAAAGAAAGGATAATATCTGAGCTCAGAATAAGTTCCGCAGTCAAAAATTACAATGATGAATGATGATTATAATCATCTGGATTTTCGAAATGTTTAGTTAAATTGACATACGGCATATCAGTTTTCCTTAATTATTTTTGGACAACTTTTTTAAGCTTTCAATAATTTAGTGAAAGTTAATGAAAATAATTCGATTTGAAAAAATTAAATGACATAAAAAAAATCAGATAAAGTTGGTACTTACATGTTTCAAGTCGACTTCACCTTTGCCTTTCCCATTTTTGTTTGCATCAAATCGCTCTAAGCAAACAAGCTCAGTTTCATCAAGAAATTTTATCTTTTAATCATTTCAGCTACAATTGAATCGTTCTAGAAGCATAAAAAACATAATGACATAGATTTTTTTCCACTATAGCCCCCACTCAGAAATTATATTTGACTGTTCCAACTATTTTACAAGAAAATGGCGGAATATTTGTGACCGATTTTTTTTTCTACAGAAAAAGTCCGACTTTCAAACTAGCATTTTTGACGGATTTTTTAGAAATGCTTCTAAAAGTATTGTTGCCAAGAGCTCAAAATTCAAAAGATGTTTCATATTTGATTACTTTTTTTTAAATTATGGGGGTTCAGAGATTGCCAATTTGTTCAATTTGGGAAAATTAACGCGCTATATATTTTGTGCTATCAACGCGTACGAGGAGAATGAATCAGTTGTTTTACAAATCATTCCAAATTGGATTAAGGCATGCTCTTTCTCCTATTCAACACTTTGCTTTATAAAAATCATATCACTTGTACTTTACATAACTTGTGAGGGGATGACTTAAATCGTTTTATAAAATAAACTGCTTTAAATAGAAGACAGCATTTAAACAAGTATTATGATGAATTTTTTCTCATATGCATTGTATTTAGGTAAAATTGAGTTAAAAATTTCGCTTAAAACCGCGTCAGCTCGCAAGAAAAAAGACAAATAGCAAAACTTAAGGAAAGCAACAACTCGCAGGCTTTGCAAACGAAACTAAATTTTAAATATTTCGGATTAAATTGAGTATATTGAGATTTGTCGTTAAATCCAAGTTGAATCACAATGCAAGCTTTGTATTACTTTTGACCCGACTTTCGGGTGCTTTATTTCTGCTGACTAATTTCGACTTTTAACTAGCATTTTTTGACAATTTTATTTTCAATTCAATCCATATAAATTTTTGTCTTGCGCTCAAAAATAAAAAAATATTTCACTTGTGATCAATTTTTGTAAGTTTATGGTGTTTAAAAAATTGCCAGTTTGGGTATTTTGGGATAATTAACGCGCGATACTTTTCATTCTATTAACGTGTGAAAGGGAATTGAACCCATAAAAGAAATTGTTCCAAATTGGATTGAGGCATACTCTTTGGTAAATTTATCAGTTTGCTTTATGCAAAACATATCTTTTTGACGTGTGAGGGCATGATTTTCAAAAAAAACCATCAAATCTAAATTTGAATACTTGAAAGTTTCAATTTTTGAAAATTTCATCAATTAATTCAATTTGGATTACTCCACAGAAAAAATGCATTCGGAACTTTCAAGGCTTTGCCTTGATACGAGTTTTGTTCGTACAGAATCATAACTCATTTTGGAAAGAGTTCTGATTTGGATTTTACGCGTTATATATCGAACAAAGTTAGCTGTTAAATTTCCCAAATTGGCCAAAATGGCAGTTTTTGAACCAAAATTTTGTCGCAATTCGATTTTGGTTTTGAGTTTCGGCTCACTTTACGAATGTTTTTTAAACTGTGAGAGATATTTATATCAAAAACTGTTAAAAAAAAGTCAAAATTGTCTTGAGAAAACAAACATCTTCAAAAGTAAGACCAAAAAAATACATTCCTGAGCCAGGGTCAACATTGCAATGAAATTCAAGTTCAGGAAGAACCTAGCTATAAAATCAAAAAGTTTTCCTTTTCTTTCTGATTTTCTATCACCGTCGTAAAAATTCTTTCTAATTTTCTATACCTTCGTAGTCAAAAAGACTCATTTAATCATGCTGATATGTTTAGAGCATCAGTAATTATTTGAAATAGGCTTTTTCACAAAAATCATACAAAAGGACTCTGAAAAAAGCGAAATTTCTGAATTTAGACAAATCGATGAGCCGTAAGCAAGATTGTGAGGCTCTTTTTCCTTGTCCCACCTGCGAATTTTATCTAGTAAATTAATTTTCACTTAGTCCGATCATAACCATAACAGTCATGTGGACCTCTTGTGCTGCTAGAAACACATTTGGTTGTCGTATCTAAATTTATTAAACCACTCGTTATACCTTGTACAGTGTACGATTATTCCAAAAAATTTATCCTTATTGGAGGTGGGGCAAAAACACTAATTCGTTTAAAATTGAGCGAGTTGAATCGAAAACAGGAAGATGATTTGAATTTTTTCAACTGTCTCTTTCTTGATATGATGATCGACGCGCTAGCGATACGCAGTAGTTTTCGCACGTTTATTATAAGAAAAAAACTAAAATTTTAATTAAAAATTGAAAAAACTAGAAGAAATTGTATCTTTTTCTGGAGCTCACCGAAAGTGGATCTAAGTTTGCATGCAATCATGACGAAGTCGTTGAAGTCTATCTGGTTCTGTCTGTTCGCATATCTGGTCACCACACAAGAGAAGGTCATGCTGTCCAGCGAGTAGCCCAGGTACTTCAGGGCATCCTGAAACACAACAACCAAAACAATTATTATATTTTAAATAACTTTAACTATTAAATGATGTAACAATAGAATTACAGCGCTGTGCATTTATGGATTAAGTTTAGGAGAAGCAATCAGGCTGTGTACTCGATATTTAGAAATTTTGACTATCGAAAAAGAGCTGGTTTAATTCGCAAAATACGAAATTTGATATGAACAAATACCTGGAAATCGTAATTTTTTTTTGAAAATACTCTTTGAAAAAGTAGAAACTTCTTAAAAATGGTAATAATTGTGGTTTCTGTGATCGACAGAGAAATTTTGAAAGGCTGTTCAGCCTGTCTAAGCATAAAATCCATTTCCATGATCATGAAAACAGTACCAAAAAGTGGACAAACCTGCAGCTCAAATGAGGAGAAAGATCCGCTCTTGTCTTGGTCGTATTCTATGAAGACCTTCTTACACATGCAAATGTACACCCACAGCTCAGAGAACTCCTGGAAGCCCAGTTTGCCAGACATGTCACTCTAATTAACATAATCAGCATAATTAGTATTACATAATTGATCTCAAAAAAAGAACAGACTCGATTAATATTTACACAACTCAAAACAGTAAAAAATCCCATCTTGGTAGATAAAAATGACATATGCACAAGTTTTGACAAAAAAACCGCAGTAAGAAAATAGAGTCGCATCTGGCTTTCAAGAGAGATCAGAAAAAAAGTTGAAAAAAAAAACAAATAATAAATTGACTTGTCCAGAAATTGAACTCTCATCAAACAAAACTGACAGAATTTTTGAGGAAACATGCAAAATTCTTGTAGAGAAATAACAAAAAAGACAATTGTCAATTTTATAGTATTTATTGAAGCATACAGTTACACATAAAACAAGGATCGACTGATACTGCGCAATTAGCACAGAATGTTCCCACCATAATATTAAAAAAAAATTCAAATTAGTGTCGCTTATACTGCGTGGTGTGATAAAAGGATTTGTACAAAAAACTAGAACTCAGGCATATTCGATAGTCTTAGTTAAAAAGTCAAGTTGGTCAACAGTTGTTGTAAGAACAATGACTAGAAACACAAAAAAAAACAGAAAATAATCCGAAAAAAAATTTCAAAATTTGAAATTTTTGAAAAGCAAACTGGCGTTAAAAATCTTCAGAACTAACTATACTCGAATAAACTCTAATAAAGTAATCACGGCTTATATTAAACATAATTTGCTATCGTAAGCCAAACGCTACCAAAACAAACTTTACTTGCTCGTTTTGTCCCGCACCGAAGTTTCTTGGATAACAATCGGTGATAATGGAAAAATGTTGAATAAATTGTTGTCTATATAACCGATTATAATGGATTATATTTCGTTCAATAAAATTTTTTTGAAACATTACGAGGTCAAATTGTGTATTTTGTGAACTGTAAGCGATTCCTCTTTTTCTTCTTTTGTTGTTTTAACATATTTGAAGACTTGTCTCTGGAATCCAGAATCATACAAATGCAAAACTGTACGCCTATCCAGTGCACAATTTGGCCTCGTAATGAAAAAAAATACTCGATTATAATCGATTAAAAATGGATTTTATTGCATCGAAATTATTAACAATAAAATTCACATCTAATCAGTTATAATCAATTTTTTTTTTAATTATAAAAGAGACAGGCAATAAAAATGCATTTTAATCGATTACTATCCATAGAACTTCAGTGCTGAATTCTCGAAACTGGGTTTACTTTTTTCAAAAGTTTTTCATGTTGATCGAATCAGGACTGAAAAGTTCTTAGTAAGATATATCACTCGAAATAATCCGATGATTAATTCTGGTGCCTCATTTTGAGTAAAAAACAAAAAAAACTATAACACACCCAAAAACAAACATAATTCATTGACCGGAACAAAAATTTCGTGTTCTGGTTATGGGTAACTTTTGGAATTTCGTAAGTTTTTCCCCACTTGTGCAACAAGGGGGAGATTCGTTACTAGGTACAAAATTCACATATGCTTAACCATTGAGCTAGTTCAAATTAGGGGTGGCAGTTCGTTACTAGCAACCAAAGGGGGTAATCGTGAAATAAATATTCAATTTATGAAATGGTATCGACTGAAATCGTTGTGAGAAATCCATGAAAGAATTATTAATTATGTAATTCCATGAATAAAAAAAACAGTTATGTAATTCAATGAATGAATAAAATAATTATGTAATTCCATGAATGGATGAAACAATTACGTAATTGATTGAATGAATAAAATAATTATGTAATTCCATGGATGAACAAAATAATTATGTAATTGTGTGAATGAATGAATGAATGTGTGTAATAACGTGGTAGTGTATATGGCACTGACGTCATAGATGGCGACCATAGTCCTGCAGGCGTCGATGGAGAAGTTGCCAGTCTTCACTTCCTTCAGAGCATCGGTGGAGTTCATCATCTCTTCCAGCTCGAAAGCATCCACCTCCATGTCCTAAACATATGTTGACAGTTACACTCACAACAACACAGGGAGAAATATTTACCCACACAGATAGACAGTAAGAGTTATAGTTTACTAACCTTAAACTTACTCAGGGGCGGATCTAGGATTTCCTCGAGGGGGGGGGGGGGGTTTCAAAAAATTTTCGAAAATTTTGATGACCCTTTTTTTAGGTCGACCAATTGATTTTCCAAGCTCTCCTAAAGTCGTAAAGCACTAAAAAGACGCAGGCAAAATTTTTTAAAAACAGGTGGAAAAGCCGTTTTTGGGCACTTTTTGGAAATTTTTGACAAAAAAAATCGCTTTTTTTGGCGCGCTCTCCACCCTCAGTATTAGTATATATTGGCGCTCAAGGCGCGTTTAGAAAATTTTTAGGGTCCGTCACCAAACATGGATATTGGAAAATAGTACAAAGGGGGACCCTTTGGGTCGGCAAGGGGTCGAATCCCTGAGAGGTCGAATCCCTTCCGCCCCCCCCCCCCTAAATCAGCCCCTGAACTTACTAATTAAAAAATGAAGACAGTTATTTAAAAATTGTTACCTTCTTTATAAAACCATGAATTTAATAATTTACAACAAAAGTAAAAAAAAACCTTCACAGGAGAATGGCAGAAAAAAATATCATTCAAAAGCTTTACACTAAATGTGTGAAATTGGACAGTTTTGGACAGCTCAGAAGTTTTCAATTGGTGGCATTTTTTTGCAATCGACTTGTCAGCAAAAAAACATAGAATCAGATCTTAGGTAACACTATACACTAGTTTTTATGAAGTTTTTATAAAAGTTTCAAGAACAACAACTTTCTGAAACATTTTCTCCCCTTTGGGCACGGGAGGGGGTCACTTGTGGGGCTGTTGGGGGGATTGACTTGCCTCTCCTGCAATTTGAGCGAACTTCTTCTTCAAATCATCGTATTGTCCCTTCTCAGTCGAGGTCAGAGGCTAAAAAAGTTAATTAAACTAAAATATGGGAAAGCTGGAAGCTGTTATATAGCAAAATGTGGACAAATCAACAGATATACACCTCGTTAGCCAATCAGAATTGAGAAAATAAAAGAATTTGTACGTTTGCTTTCTAATCTTGATTCTGATTGGCTTACGATGTCTATTTTTGACCACACTCCGCTGGAAGCAGTGGCGTCCGCATGAATTATTTGATGTGGACGAGGGGGTGTTTTGTAAACATTTTTCCTAGCCTATTGTTTGGTCTTATTTTTTATGAGCTTTTTTGAAAACTAAAGATGCAATTTTAGTCCTTTCAGCACGCTGTTGGCTGAAACATAAATTTTATTTTTTTGTACAAAACTACCTTCAGTTAATTATACAATTTTCGGTATAACCGTTGATTACAGTGATGTATCTCTTAGTTTATTTTATTGAAACAAACTTAGTAGCTCAAATATTGAATGAACTTTCAAGCTAGCAACACACAAAAAAACAGAAAATCACAAAGTGAAACGAGCTATGCTCAAACGTTTTTTTTATAGCTACTGCAAGCGATTCGTTTGAGCCAATTTTTTACACCTTTTTGAAGGCTTTTTTATCCATTAAAAGACCAAACTGTTATCAAGTGGGACAGCTGCATAATATGTTGATGGTAGGTAGAATAATTGACAGAAGAAAATGATTCGATGGTTTCTACTATAACACTTTTCTTTTTTTTCTACATGGAAAGGAGACTGGTCGATCTATGAAATTCTGCTCACTTTAGTCGAAGCTCGAAGCCGAGCAGCACATAATTGGGTCTGTTCAACGCAATTTTGACGATTCGTTGCAGAATATACTGGCTCATATTAAATTTGAAATTTAGATCTTAGCTAAAAGATAATTTGAAATTAAAATCTAAAAAAGATGGTTTTATAAAAAAAATATGACGTGATTTACGAAACAGCATTTGTGATGTCATCATCATCATTACGCCGAAGTTATTGCCAATCAGCCAAGTCATTGATTCGGGGATATTTTCACGGTCTAAGGACCGAATGGGTGAAGGAACGAAAACAAACAAAGTCGAAAGTCAATTTTCAAAATGAATCAATTGCAGTTCAATTAAGAGGAACTAAATGAAGCAATATTTGGCTTCTTAATAGCGAAACCTTTGAAAAAGTTGTTCCAATTTGCCGGCTGACAGTGACAATTTGAAAAAGTTGCAGATATCTGCCGTTTTAATATATTCGGCCAAAACTAATATCAAGTCCCTGGAAATGTTTACTTTATTTGAGATTTTCATGCTTTCTTTTCAAGCTTAATAATACTGGAATCTTATTGGCTGACTTTTAGTTTCGCCTATTCGTTTTTCCCCTATCAGGGATTGCACCCATTGGTTTGACAACTTCAATTAATTAGTTGTAATAATAGCTGGTTTCCGTTCGAATTCTACCTGTAATACTGTTAACACGGGTTGACCTCCATGGACCGAAAAGGCTAGTCATAAAACTCCATGAACTAAATTTATCAAAAAATTACTAAACATACAATTTTTTTGCATTTTGCTCACATTGAGTCATCGAAATTTAGAAGAATTTTTTCTTGTTTTGGCATATAAGTCGGTGTATTGTCATAAATAAAATTCGATGCAAATAATCGGTGCATATAAGTAGATGTATCGTCATGTTAATCATAAAATTTGTGGAAACTCTATGACTAGCAATTTTTTGACGGCGACAGCAAAATTTTTTTGGAATAGTTTCAGAATTGCCCCAATTTGTTTTTTTTTTAAATTTTGGAAACACAAAAAATGAACTTTTTTCCGTTTCTCTGAATAAAATGTTTCAAAACGCTTGAAACGCCTATTTACTTTGCTTGACACACTTTTCATGCCTTGATCGATGCTTGATCAAATAAAAAAAATTGAACTCATTTTCGAAAACTTTTCACAAAAGTTAAAAGTTTGATACTTTCCTTATATCATTTGTGTGAGACAAATGTAAGACAATTCAGGCCATTTCCAAAACATTCGAGTTGCGAGAGGGTCAGACCTAAGCCGACTCTAATTTTGAGTAACCAAGGTTTTTGTCATTTGTGTTCGGACTCTACTTTTGAGTCACCAAGTTCTTTGTCATATTTGTTCGGCATTTGGTTTAAGGGAAAATGCTTTAATAATTTAGTCATACAATTTCCATATATGAAAAATGATTAACGATAGACCTTTCTTGCAATTTTCTGTACTTATGAAATTGCATGAAAAGTGTATGACTAGCATTTTTCCACATTTGAAAATTTTATGACTTGTATTTTCGGTCAACCCGGAAGTTAGTTTATTCCGCTTGTTTTATCTCAAACTTTTCGGATGTCTTCAAAGTTTTGTGCACCGCATCACTTGCAGCTTTGTCGAACTCAAAAATTGAATAGCAAAGTCCAAAAAAAGGTTTGGATAAAATAAATTGCAAAAACAAAACTTTTATAAGAGTTTCGTACAATTTTTTTTCCATCATTTTCGACCTTTTTTCCTAAATGAATTTAGCACGGGTATTTTAGGTTTAGCTTCAACTCAATCATTTATTGAAATCCAGAAAGAAAAGTTTATTTGTAATTTGGAAAAATTTAAATAAAAATCATGCGCATAGCTGCAAAATTAGTTCGCGTTAAACTGTACAAAAAAAACTCAAATTGAAAAAAAAAAGAACTGAACACGTTTCATTAACCTTCATTACAGTTGTTTCTCTCAGGGGCTGAAAAATATATAAGAAGTTTTGTATTCATAGCATCTTAGCATCATTGACCTTCATTAATGTTGTTTCTCTCAAATACTGAAAAATTCATGGGAAGTTTTGTTTAAATTAGCATCCATTTCAGGTTAACTTTTCAATTATTTTGAAAGTTTTCGACATCTAACCCATATTTCTTTTAATTAAACAGCCTAGACCCATGAGTTAGATTAGCCAATGTTTCAAAATCTATCATTAGCTTCAACCGACAGTAGTTAAGTCCGTGCTCTGAACGTCTGCACTGTTTTTTTCACTTTTGTTAAAATTGATTCTAACTACCCGGGTCGACCAAAACTTCTTATCATACAATTTCCATATAAGAGAAACTTCTTGTCATACAATTTCATACAATTCCATACGTAGAGAAAATTGTATGAAATCTCTATGACAAGCGTTTTTCCATATATGAGAATTGTATGATAGAAGTTTTTCCCATAAACCAAAAAGTTGATTTTTTGTTTCAAAATTCAATTTTTGAAAAAAATTGGGTTATGTTTGTAATCGAACACAAGTGACAAAGACCATGGTTTACTGAAAGCACCAAAGTTTGGACAATAATTTATTTACAATGCATAGAAAACGACCTGAACTGTCTTAGAGCTGTCTTTCACAAATGATATAACGAAAGTAACAAACTTTTAAAATTTGGCAAAATTTTTCAATGAAGATTTTTTTGAAAATTTGAATGTTTAAATTACCAGACATTGATTAAGGCATACATAAACATGCCATGCAAAGGAAATAGGAGTTTTCAGCGTTTTTGAAAAAAAAATAATTAAGCGAAAAGGACAAAAAAACATTAGTGCATCCAGGACTACGTTATGCACACAAAAAGTAAAGTTTTGCATGCAAAAATTTTTTTTTTTAGAAAATGATTGTTTGCGTACAAAAATTGATTTGCGGTTGAAAAAATTTGTTAGTCATAAAGTTTCCATATATGGGAATTTTATGATAAGCATTTTCGGTGTATGGAGGTCAACCAGGGTAGCCCCTAATTGTTCTTACCGTACATGGTCTATGACTCTAACTTTATCGAATAATTTGAATCGAATTAAAAAACTTGGAATGGAAAGAAAATGACAGAATTGCCTAGCTTTTAGGTAGTTTTGAACTGCTTCATGTTTCGTTTAAGATTCAATAGCAAAAATTGGAATGAAAAAAAAATGACAGAATCCAATTATTTTTAGGTAGTTTGAAATTGCTTCATGTTTCGCTTATACTTAATAGGCCGTCGAAATTCACATAACGGGCATAAAATAATGAAGCTCGCAGTTTTTTCCAGGAAATCTTCTTTTTCATGCTAATGACTTGTCTGTGAATTCCAGTTAAACTAAATGCACAATTCTCTGCTCTAACATTTCCAGAACTTGACTTTGTAATGATATAGCCCTCGTATGATATTAGACAAACCTAGTAACCAAAATTATTAGACCCATCAGAACACTGTTGTCATTTTAATTTTATGGGTTTTTATAAATTTCAGGGTAGATAGCTATAACTTAATAGAACCTGAACTTTAAAACTTAGAAGAGCCATAATAGTGTTTTTGTATTCACTGTAACACTCATTTTTTTTCACTTCGCCAGCGTATTCCTATAGCCAAACAAAAAGGAAAAGTGAACTAAATGAGTTTGTACAGATTTTAATGCCCAGTAACCGAACAGAAAGCTATCCCATATCCTAAAAAGACAATTGATTTTTACCTTCAAAGTCTCATTTCCCGATAGCTAAATTGACCATTTGATGATAAAGTCTTTTTATAAATTAAACAAAATTATGGCCAATGGATTCGAAATAAATTAAAATTTTGTTTTTTTTACCTTTGTAGTTGGTTTGTAGTCCGTCGGCTGGTCCAAAGCTCTAAAAAATTTTAAAATTTAAAATTCAAAAGAAAACTAAATATATTCTAAAATTAGGGGTTTCAACTACTGTTCTTAAAATATACATGTTAAACTGGTGGGAAATTGTCTTCTTATTGTAGTTTTTAAAGGAGAGGTACCTGTATTTGATGAGATGAAACTCTCTTTGGGTCACCATCCAGGCAATTATAATAGATTTTAGTTGATGATTTATTGAAGCTGGTAAATTCAAACTTCATTTAAATAAACCTAAATAAAGTCAGGAAGAATATCGAAAATTTGATTTTTTCGAAATTAGCCTTGAAATTATAATTTGAAATCTTGAGGGTGTATTCTTGAATTTTAGCCTTGAAATTCTAATTTGAATTCTTTAGGGTGTATTCTTGTAATATTTGAATTTGAATTTTTCACGAAGCCCACAAATATCGAGCTCGGAGAACTTTGCCAAAGTTGTGCAAGACCTTGCCAACTTGGATACTTTCTTGCGTTCTTGGTAAGTGTTTAAAAACCTACTTTTAAAAAGCTAAGGGACATTTTTTTGTTCTGGAAATCTTTGCTCTTTTTTATTCAATTAGTGTACAAACTGTGATTCAATCTTCTTCTCCGTGTAAATTCTCAACATGAAGTTTCCCTGTTCATTCGCTTCGAAAGTTGATGGCACGATGACGTAATCGCCAGGCTTCAGCTTGTATCTGCCCACAATCTACAGACAAAGAGACAAAAAGACAAAAAGATGCAAAAAAGTCTTACCACTAATATTAATAGATGCAATTTAAAATAATGATTTTTTTTTAAAATTATTGAAGATATTGATCAACTTTTTGTCCAAATGTTAAAAAAAAAACATTTTTCTGGGATTTGCATCAGCAAAAAAGCTGGATGTGGATCTTAAAATTCCTCGGGAGCGTATTATTGGGTTATAGAAAAAAAGGGCTGAAAATTTTGGTCGGCTTCTTTCTAGGTCGAGTAGGTTGGTTATCCGATCTTCGAGAACACTGTGAAGAGCCTACTTTGACAGTCCGTTTTTGGGAATACTTTTTAAAATTTTTACCGTTAAACCTCGTTTTGTTTTTCATTTTTTTAATTGTGTGTTTTGGCCCCGAAAGAGCTTTTTCCAACTGTTTTAATATTGGCTGACCAAAAACGGATGCCAAAAAAACTACCAAACGGCGGACAATTTGGACCCCCCCCCCCCCAGTCCCTCTCTATTTGGGTACTGTTGGGTACCTCTCTGCTGTTGATGTAGGAGGGACTCTTCTCTGTCATCTTGCGGGTGAGGAAGAACTTCTTCTCGAGGTCAGTGCCTGCCACGTACCCACTCTTCTTCTTGTACTCCTCCGAGATCTAATTTCAGTTTCCCTTTTTAAAGTCTACGATTTGTCACTTTTCTTTTAGAAGTACACTTGTATCGTAGATTGCAAAATCAAATTGTTACGAAGTTTTTCCCTCAAATTTATCCCAAGCTTGATAGAAACTTATATATATTTTTTAGTAAAATAGTAATTTTTAGAGCTTGCGTCTCGTAGATGGCAAAACTAATGTTGTGACCATTTTAGACTAAAATTATCGGCCACGAACATTTTGCATTATCATTTAGCATTTTTAAAAAAATTATCGGTGTTTTCAGGATACTTTTAGAGAAGGTGGAATCCCTCATACGCGAAGGACCGAATGCGCGAAAACAAAAATCAGCAAATCAGATTTCAGTAATCTAAAATTTGGAAAGAAAGTAAACATTTCCAGGGACTGAATATTGATATTCGCCGAATATAAAAGGGCAGAAATATGCAAAATTTTCAAATTGTCATTGACCGCCGCCGATTTGGAACAATTTTTATATTTCAAGGGTTTCGGTATGAAAGAAGCAAAGTATTGCTTCATTTAGTTCATTTTAATTGAATGGCAATAGCTTCTTTTTAAATTTTGACTTTCGGCTAATTTTGTTTTCGGTCTTTCGCTCACGAGTTTTTCGCTCATTCGGTCCTTCGCGCATGAGAATAGCCCCCTTTAGAGAAGAGTATTAAGTTGTATTCAGAACTTGCCTCGTAGATGGCGAATCCGATAGTGAGCGGCTTCTTGCCCAGACTGCGTCCAGTTCTAGTACCCTTCTGGTACAGGGCAACTATCAGAGTGCAGCCTTCATCTTTGTCGTCATCATCTGCCTCATCCAGACGCACAAACACCTGGGGGTTCTTGTGGAACGTTTCTAAACAGAGTCATAATTTATTTCAAACAATGTGAATAATAAGTATGTACTATACTTCACCGAACATATGAAATTGAATCTAACTGAAAGTGTGTGAGGGGCTACATATTTACATGTCAATCAATTTAGTTGCTATCCGTTTATTACTTATCTCTGAGAGTTCTCATATTATAATTAAGTATGATTTGGTACCTGCCTGTCAATCAGTCTAGATCTGTCTAGCTGTTATGTGTTGACCTCTAGTTCAGTGTCTTATTTATGCGAACTAGAAATCAGTTGAATTAACACTTAACAGGAACGGTTTAACTATCCCTTGTTATGGCCCGGTCAACAGATGGTGGGGGAAAAACCCCCTTGGAATTGTGGCATTCTGGCCTCCGAATCAGGCGGAACCACAACTCTTATGGGAGCATTGGAAGCAGAGATTTCATTGGGCAATGGTGGCGAAACATGGATTAGTTGCGTCGCAATTTTATTTCCGTCAACATTAACTGAAGCGCAGATCAATGACCTGGGAGAAATTGGTGGCAAACCAAGGGAAGAAGGTGAACGTACATTGATATCGAATCTGTACCTCTGTTTGGGACACGAGGGACAGCGGGCCTTGCATAATCAGCATCCACACTTGAATATGGAAACAATACGATACCCGAGATTTTTGGATACCTGTGTGGCCCTTTTCCAAAAGGAGCGAAATGAGACGTATGAGATGCACCAGATGTTGTCCAGGAAACAAAAGGAGGGAGAAAGTTTGGAATCGTTCTATGCAGAACTCAGCGGAATGGCGGCGAGATGCAATTTGGGTACCCAAGAGCGGAAAATGGTGAGAGACATATTTATATTCAATATGAGGAACAGAGACGCGCAGAACGAGCTGTGTCGGTAAACTAAGACTCCGGAGGAAGCATTAAGAATCGCAATGTCGTATGAAAGAGGAGACAAGTACGCCAAGACCTACAAGGGCGTCGCATCTGGCTCCACGGGAACGGCCTATCCATCGCCAGGGGGTTCTTTGCAGATCAAAACCGAACCAATCAGCAATATTCGTGGATCCAGGGGACGAGGAATGCCAAGGGGATGGGGCCAATACCCAAATCGGGGGGGGGGGGGGGGTCGAACACAAGAGCGAATGCCAGAACGAAGATGTTACAATTGCGATCAGCCAAACTTCACTCCAGAACACCGACAGCGATGCCCAGCAAGAGCCGCCGTCACATGCAACTTTTGCAAAAAGGTCGGGCACTTTGAGAGAACTTGTCGGGGAAAACGACAGTCACGGAGGGGACACAGCCAGTTGGATTAATCCAAGGGGATGAGCCATTTGATGAAGAGGATATTCCCTCGGATGACGTTGGGTCACAAGTTGCGGCCAATTCAGTAGGTTTTGTTAAACGAGAACACCACAGTTGGTCATCGGAGAGTTCAGACGACTACATGGTTATGGCCATTAGACGTAAGAAAGAGACACTATTGAAAGTTGCCGGACCTAAAATATATCTTAATGGACACCCAATGAACATCTGGATCGACAGTGGATCGCTAATTTCCATATTAACACTGGATGACTTGAGGAAAACAGTGGGACGAGCGGGAATCAATTTGAAACAAGATGACATTGAAGACGACGAATTTTGGGACTACAGCAACAATCGGATCAAAATGTTAGGACGAATGTAGCTTGAATTGGCGTCCAACGGCTGGAAGACGAAAGCAGAAGTCCGAGTTATTGGAGGGACCAGACCATCAATCGTGGGACGTGACTTGATGGGGAAACTCGGACTCCATTTGATGCATGGGGGCAGTGATGAACATCTAGGGGACGGAAGACAGTTCATGTGAGAAGGAGTACGTTGGAGAATCGGAGGATGAGAAGAGAAATTTTTCAAAAATCTTGTACCAGTGCAGCAGAAGGGACGGAGAGTGCCGGTAACGCTCCAAGAAAAGGTGGACAAAAAGATTGATAAGCTACTAACTCAGGGACATATAGAAAAGTTGAAAGAATGTTCGGATCGATATTTTGCTTCTCCGATCGTCATCACCGTAAAAAAAGACGGGTCCGTGAAATTAGCGTTGGAATCTCGAGAACTTAATAAACAAGTTCATAAAAACAAATACCAAATGCCAAACATAGAAGAAATTGTAGAGATACAATAGGACAACTTATTTCCTAGAAAAAACAAGGGGAAGTGTATTTTACCACAATGGATCTAACGTACGCGTATGGGCAGCTACCACTTAGTGAGGAAACAAGCGTACATTGCAATTTTTCTTTGGTGGGCGGACGATCGACAGGAACATACCGATTTCGAACAGGATTTTACGGTTTAACGTGCATCGGGTGATGGACTCAATTTTGAACGAATACCCACAAGCGAACGCGTTTATTGATGATATTTTGGTAACAACCAAGGGAACGGAAGTGGAACACATCTGCTCGGTTGAAAAGATACCCAGGAAATTAAATCGCAAAAACATCTCGTTAAAATTACCAAAATGCGAGTTTGCGAAACGAGAATGTGAGTGGCTCGGTCATCGTATAACTGAAACGGGGGTAACGCCTCTTAAACATAAGACATCGCCAATTGACGCATTAACGAATCCTAAAATAGTTACTCAACTGAAATCATTTATGGGCTCAATTCACAGCCTGCATAAATATTTACCAGCTATAGCTGAAATGCCAGCTCCCTTAAGGCCACTTCTCAGCAAGAAGAATGAATATAACTGGACCACGGAATGTGAAAATGCCTTTCAAAGCATTAAATTGGGGGTCGCAAACATTGTTGAACTAAAACATTTTGAAAGTCATAAAGACATTAGAGTTGTCTGCGATGCAAGCCATAATGGCCTTGGAGCAGTTTTGGAGCAGTTGGGTACAGAAGGGTGGCGCCGAATCTCATTCGCATCGCGGTTCTTAAACGCAGCCGAGAAAAAATATTCCACAAACGAGCTCGAAATGCTGGCAGTGGTATAGGGGGCCGAATATTTCAGAAACTACATTTTGAGAAGATCTTTTGCAGTTATCACGGACCATAAGGCCCTTATTTCATTACTTAACGGGAATACAAAGAAAAACAAAACTCTATTTTCAAGATTGACACGTTGGCTAGACAGACTTATTCCATTTGACTTTGTAATAGAACACGTACCGGGCGCAAAAATCGGACTAGCGGGTTATTTTTCAAGACACCATAGCGAACCTCCTAAACCGATAAGTCAGTATGATAACTTGTTCACCGTTGCAAAAATTGCTTCAATTCGAAAATCCCTTGGTTTTACAAACAATTTAAAATCCCTTGGTGAACGAAATCATCAGGCTAATAAAAGAACTGGTTCTAAACAGTCTAGACAGTTCTCATCCAATCAGAATCGAGCACAGAAAACATGCTTACAATCAACGACGGTTGAGGGCGGAAAGTCATGTGTGAAGACATCGACCAATAGGAAGCGAGCAATTTGCATACTGCCTACGTCAACGAAATCCAAGGGACATTCAGTGTGCTCTATATATCGTTCCCTTGGAAGAAGGTTAAATCAGCCTAAACTAAAGAATTTAAATGAAATGGACGTGTAAATAAAATAACTTCTCAAACTAATTCTCAAACTAACTATCCAAATAGATTACATTCGCAAACCAACTCTCCACTTAGATTAGTTGAAAACCTCCTAAGTAGTGATGAAATAACTGTTATTAACCCAGAGATTGTTGCCATTACGAAGAACACACGAGATTCAAAGATTAACACAGTACTTTCTATTCCTTCGAAGTTTCCGGGCGAGCTTTTTCCTACTGTTAACCCTAATCAGCAAGTTATGTCCATCATTCTGCGTGATTGCAAAGTTCTTAAGAAATCCCAAGCGTTACCAGAACCTTTTAATTTGTAATTTGTTGCCTCTAACATACCAGCGGATGTGAATTTACTACGAGTCAAGGAAACATTGGAGAAGAGGGTTATTTTAAGGGAGGAGCTACTGAAGATTGGAAAATACTGGGCCCAATACGCAAACGACTTGTCACTACGACATGATTGTGTTTGGCTAGACGGACGGCTGGTCATTTCCTTGCCGTTACAAGTCCCAATTGAATCAAGAATACACTAGTACCATCATGGAAAACGGAACATGTTTTAAACAGCTTGTGATGTTTGGTACCCCTACATGTACCGGAGTTTGGCAGCAAAGGTCACGTACTGTCAGCAGTGCACGGACGCGGGTAAGAACCTAAAAACGTTGTTACCCAAGGGAGACGTGGGCAAGGTCCGTGAAACAAGGGAACCAAATGAATGTATACAGTTGGATTTCTGGAGGCCAATAAGCTATTTAAATGAAAGTAAAAAATACGTCTTAGTTGCTACGGACCGTTTTTCGAGGTGGCCATCAGCGATGGTTACTACAACCAAAACTTCAGATAAAGTCTTAAAATTTCTCGATAAGTACATAACTCAGCATGGCGTACCTCGGAAAATCCACGTCGATCAGGGATCATGTTTTACATCCAATAAATTTGAAAGATTCTGTAACAACGAGGACATTGAGTTAGTGTACTCCCCAGTGAATGATCATCGGGGTACGGGTTCAGTGGAGAGAACGATAGGAAGTTTAAAGAATTTTGTCCTCACTTATGCATCTGAAAAAGAGCATAAGTCTCTAGAAGTTATGGTCGATAAAGCATTAGGCGCGTTACGGTTTTCCAAAAAAGCAACGACTAAACTAACACTTTTTAAAGCTCACCACGGCCGGCAGGCGAACACCGTGTTACGAAACCTTACGAAAAAACCGAGCCTTAAAAATCTGAATTGGAAGAACGTCTTAAAACAAAAGTGTTTGTGTTTAGACGAAGGTGACCCTGAAATGAGCTCAATCGAATTTCCACAGCACTCAAACTGGGATGTACGATCGGACTTGACATATGCTCCGGCACTAAGGAAGGCACCGCTCATTCTGGACAGCGACCTGCAGATGGAAATAGGCCAAGGGGAGGCATCGGGGGTTGACCCGAAAATCCAAGGGAGTAGAGACGCAGGCGGCTCCAAAATCCAAGGGAGGGGAGGTGGAGACGACCTTTATCAGCGTACCACCAGCAGGACCCTAAACCGGTATAAACTCTTAAAATCTCATGTAATCTCCGAGTCTAAACATGCACTCAAGCTGAAAAACGGATCTGTTCTTAGGAAAAGTGCAGTGGCAGTGAAGCCAAAGATTATTCCCCCAAAGAAACGGAAGCCGGCCACGCTCAAGGAAATGTTATCGAGTGCAAAGAAGGAGGCAATCGAGAGCCCGAAATCTAAGTGGCCAAGACCCAAACGGCAAGTACCTGTAGCCACATTTCAGTCGGACAGTTGAGATAGCGAAGATTACCGGCCACTCAAAATTACCGGCTGTTATGTGTTGACCTCTAGTTCAGTGTCTTATTTATGCGAACTAGAAATCAGTTGAATTAACACTTAACAGGAACGGTTTAACTATCCCTTGTTATGGCCCGGTCAACAGATGGTGGGGGAAAAAACCCCCTTGGAATTGTGGCATTCTGGCCTCCGAATCAGGCGGAACCACAACTCTTATGGGAGCATTGGAAGCAGAGATTTCATTGGGCAATGGTGGCGAAACATGGATTAGTTGCGTCGCAATTTTATTTCCGTCAACATTAACTGAAGCGCAGATCAATGACCTGGGAGAAATTGGTGGCAAACCAAGGGAAGAAGGTGAACGTACATTGATATCGAATCTGTACTTCTGTTTGGGACACGAGGGACAGCGGGCCTTGCATAATCAGCATCCACACTTGAATATGGAAACAATACGATACCCGAGATTTTTGGATACCTGTGTGGCCCTTTTCCAAAAGGAGCGAAATGAGACGTATGAGATGCACCAGATGTTGTCCAGGAAACAAAAGGAGGGAGAAAGTTTGGAATCGTTCTATGCAGAACTCAGCGGAATGGCGGCGAGATGCAATTTGGGTACCCAAGAGCGGAAAATGGTGAGAGACATATTTATATTCAATATGAGGAACAGAGACGCGCAGAACGAGCTGTGTCGGTAAACTAAGACTCCGGAGGAAGCATTAAGAATCGCAATGTCGTATGAAAGAGGAGACAAGTACGCCAAGACCTACAAGGGCGTCGCATCTGGCTCCACGGGAACGGCCTATCCATCGCCAGGGGGTTCTTTGCAGATCAAAACCGAACCAATCAGCAATATTCGTGGATCCAGGGGACGAGGAATGCCAAGGGGATGGGGCCAATACCCAAATCGGGGGGGGGGTCGAACACAAGAGCGAATGACAGAACGGAGATGTTACAATTGCGATCAGCCAAACTTCACTCCAGAACACCGATAGCGATGCCCAGCAAGAGCCGCCGTCACATGCAACTTTTGCAAAAAGGTCGGGCACTTTGAGAGAACTTGTCGGGGAAAACGACAGTCACGGAGGGGACACAGCCAGTTGGATTAATCCAAGGGGATGAGCCATTTGATGAAGAGGATATTCCCTCGGATGACGTTGGGTCACAAGTTGCGGCCAATTCAGTAGGTTTTGTTAAACGAGAACACTACAGTTGGTCATCGGAGAGTTCAGACGACTACATGGTTATGGCCATTAGACGTAAGAAAGAGACACTATTGAAAGTTGCCGGACCTAAAATATATCTTAATGGACACCCAATGAACATCTGGATCGACAGTGGATCGCTAATTTCCATATTAACACTGGATGACTTGAGGAAAACAGTGGGACGAGCGGGAATCAATTTGAAACAAGATGACATTGAAGACGACGAATTTTGGGACTACAGCAACAATCGGATCAAAATGTTAGGACGAATGTAGCTTGAATTGGCGTCCAACGGCTGGAAGACGAAAGCAGAAGTCCGAGTTATTGGAGGGACCAGACCATCAATCGTGGGACGTGACTTGATGGGGAAACTCGGACTCCATTTGATGCATGGGGGCAGTGATGAACATCTAGGGGACGGAAGACAGTTCATGTGAGAAGGAGTACGTTGGAGAATCGGAGGATGAGAAGAGGAATTTTTCAAAAATCTTGTACCAGTGCAGCAGAAGGGACGGAGAGTGCCGGTAACGCTCCAAGAAAAGGTGGACAAAAAGATTGATAAGCTACTAACTCAGGGACATATAGAAAAGTTGAAAGAATGTTCGGATCGATATTTTGCTTCTCCGATCGTCATCACCGTAAAAAAAGACGGGTCCGTGAAATTAGCGTTGGAATCTCGAGAACTTAATAAACAAGTTCATAAAAACAAATACCAAATGCCAAACATAGAAGAAATTGTAGAGATACAATAGGACAACTTATTTCCGAGAAAAAACAAGGGGAAGTGTATTTTACCACAATGGATCTAACGTACGCGTATGGGCAACTACCACTTAGTGAGGAAACAAGCGTACATTGCAATTTTTCTTTGGTGGGCGGACGATCGACAGGAACTTACCGATTTCGAACAGGATTTTACGGTTTAACGTGCATCGGGTGATGGACTCAATTTTGAACGAATACCCACAAGCGAACGCGTTTATTGATGATATTTTGGTAACAACCAAGGGAACGGAAGTGGAACACATCTGCTCGGTTGAAAAGATACCCAGGAAATTAAATCGCAAAAACATCTCGTTAAAATTACCAAAATGCGAGTTTGCGAAACGAGAATGTGAGTGGCTCGGTCATCGTATAACTGAAACGGGGGTAACGCCTCTTAAACATAAGACATCGCCAATTGACGCATTAACGAATCCTAAAATAGTTACTCAATTGAAATCATTTATGGGCTCAATTCACAGCCTGCATAAATATTTACCAGCTATAGCTGAAATGCCAGCTCCCTTAAGGCCACTTCTCAGCAAGAAGAATGAATATAACTGGACCACGGAATGTGAAAATGCCTTTCAAAGCATTAAATTGGGGGTCGCAAACATTGTTGAACTAAAACATTTTGATATTCATAAAGACATTAGAGTTGTCTGCGATGCAAGCCATAATGGCCTTGGAGCAGTTTTGGAGCAGTTGGGTACAGAAGGGTGGCGCCGAATCTCATTCGCATCGCGGTTCTTAAACGCAGCCGAGAAAAAATATTCCACAAACGAGCTCGAAATGCTGGCAGTGGTATAGGGGGCCGAATATTTCAGAAACTACATTTTGAGAAGATCTTTTGCAGTTATCACGGACCATAAGGCCCTTTTTTCATTACTTAACGGGAATACGAAGAAAAACAAAACTCTATTTTCAAGATTGACACGTTGGCTAGACAGACTTATTCCATTTGATTTTGTAATAGAACACAAACCGGGCGCAAAAATCGGACTAGCGGGTTATTTTTCAAGACACCATAGCGAACCTCCTAAACCGATAAGTCAGTATGATAACTTGTTCATCGTTGCAAAAATTGCTTCAATTCGAAAATCCCTTGGTTTTACAAACAATTTAAAATCCCTTGGTGAATGAAATCATCAGGCTAATAAAAGAACTGGTTCTAAACAGTCTAGACAGTTCTCATCCAATCAGAATCGAGCACAGAAAGCATGCTTACAATCAACGACGGTTGAGGGCGGAAAGTCATGTGTGAAGACATCGACCAATAGGAAGCGAGCAATTTGCATACTGCCTACGTCAACGAAATCCAAGGGACATTCAGTGTGCTCTATATATCGTTCCCTTGGAAGAAGGTTAAATCAGCCTAAACTAAAGAATTTAAATAAAATGGACGTGTAAATAAAGTAACTTCTCAAACTAATTCTCAAACTAACTCTCCAAATAGATTACATTCGCAAACCAACTCTCCACTTAGATTAGTTGAAAACCTCCTAAGTAGTGATGAAATAACTGTTATTAACCCAGAGATTGTTGCCATTACGAAGAACACACGAGATTCAAAGATTAACACAGTACTTTCTATTCCTTCGAAGTTTCCGGGCGAGCTTTTTCCTACTGTTAACCCTAATCAGCAAGTTATGTCCATCATTCTGCGTGATTGCAAAGTTCTTAAGAAATCCCAAGCGTTACCAGAACCTTTTAATTTGTAATTTGTTGCCTCTAACATACCAGCGGATGTGAATTTACTACGAGTCAAGGAAACATTGGAGAAGAGGGTTATTTTAAGGGAGGAGCTACTGAAGATTGGAAAATACTGGGCCCAATACGCAAACGACTTGTCACTACGACATGATTGTGTTTGGCTAGACGGACGGCTGGTCATTTCCTTGCCGTTACAAGTCCCAATTGAATCAAGAATACACTAGTATCATCATGGAAAACGGAACATGTTTTAAACAGCTTGTGATGTTTGGTACCCCTACATGTACCGGAGTTTGGCAGCAAAGGCCACGTACTGTCAGCAGTGCACGGACGCGGGTAAGAACCTAAAAACGTTGTTACCCAAGGGAGACGTGGGCAAGGTCCGTGAAACAAGGGAACCAAATGAATGTATACAGTTGGATTTCTGGAGGCCAATAAGCTATTTAAATGAAAGTAAAAAATACGTCTTAGTTGCTACGGACCGTTTTTCGAGGTGGCCATCAGCGATGGTTACTACAAGCAATAATTCAGATAAAGTCTTAAAATTTCTCGATAAGTACATAACTCAGCATGGCGTACCTCGGAAAATCCACGTCGATCAGGGATCATGTTTTACATCCAATAAATTTGAAAGATTCTGTAACAACGAGGACATTGAGTTAGTGTACTCCCCAGTGAATGATCATCGGGGTACGGGTTCAGTGGAGAGAACGATAGGAAGTTTAAAGAATTTTGTCCTCACTTATGCATCTGAAAAAGAGCATAAGTCTCTAGAAGTTATGGTCGATAAAGCATTAGGCGCGTTACGGTTTTCCAAAAAAGCAACGACTAAACTAACACTTTTTGAAGCTCACCACGGCCGGCAGGCGAACACCGTGTTACGAAACCTTACGAAAAAACCGAGCCTTAAAAATCTGAATTGGAAGAACGTCTTAAAACAAAAGTGTTTGTGTTTAGACGAAGGTGACCCTGAAATGAGCTCAATCGAATTTCCACAGCACTCAAACTGGGATGTACGATCGGACGTGACATATGCTCCGGCACTAAGGAAGGCACCGCTCATTCTGGACAGCGACCTGCAGATGGAAATAGGCCAAGGGGAGGCATCGGGGGTTGACCCGAAAATCCAAGGGAGTAGAGACGCAGGCGGCTCCAAAATCCAAGGGAGGGGAGGTGGAGACGACCTTTATCAGCGTACCACCAGCAGGACCCTAAACCGGTATAAACTCTTAAAATCTCATGTAATCTCCGAGTCTAAACATGCACTCAAGCTGAAAAACGGATCTGTTCTTAGGAAAAGTGCAGTGGCAGTGAAGCCAAAGATTATTCCCCCAAAGAAACGGAAGCCGGCCACGCTCAAGGAAATGTTATCGAGTGCAAAGAAGGAGGCAATCGAGAGCCCGAAATCTAAGTGGCCAAGACCCAAACGGCAAGTACCTGTAGCCACATTTCAGTCGGACAGTTGAGATAGCGAAGATTACCGGCCACTCAAAATTACACCAGCTCGGCTACCAGTTGAAGTTATGGCGAGACAAGAGGCGATTGCGGCGGGACAAGGCCCAAGTAGTAAAACTTTAATAGTAGAACATGAAGCAGGTACAAGGGCGAAGCCTAAAGCAACGAACACTAAACAAGCGAAACGAGGGAAGGGGAGTCAGGACAGACCGACCTTAGTTGCCAGAGAATGCCTTGCGAATAGTAGTCAGGAAGAAGAATCGGGCAGTCAAAGTGAAAGCTCGGGAACAAGAAAGAGTACCAGAAGAAGGAAGCCAGTAGATAAAATGGGAGGAATCATGATAGACATTATCCAAGGGGCGGAAAAGAAAGGAAAACATCCAGGGGAAGGAAACAAGTGAACTTTAAACTTAAACTCTTTCAAAACTCTTTACCCAGGGAGAGGGATGGCCATAAGCTTAAAACTCAAAGTTTGTTGTTGATATGTTAGTGCGGCGGCAGGTGTTAATTACTATATTAAATTTAATTACTATGTATTTAAATTTTACATCTGTACGGAAATGTGAGGGGCTACATATTTACATGTCAATCAATTTAGTTGCTATTCATTTATTAGTTATCTCTGAGAGTTCTCATATTATAATTAAGTGTGATTTGGTACCTGCCTGTCAATCAGTCTAGATCTGTCTAGCTGTTATGTGTTGACCTATCCCTTGGTTTTACTATCCTCAACGGTTTTACTATCCCTTGTTAAGTATTTGACGAAGATGTTTCATTTCGCATTGAAGTATAACAGTGTATCTGTTACATCATGTTGAACATATGATTTCGAATATGCGATGGACTCAACGCGCAATGGAATTCGCAGCAAATGGATTGTCGCATCCTTCTTGCACTGAGGGTAGTAGCAGATTTACGGAACTCGCGCCCCTCCCTTCCTTAGGGATTCAACCCCCTGTTTATTTTGCTACTTTTTGACTCCTGTGGTACTTTTTTAAGACCTCTGTTTTGGCTGGCTGACCCTAAAAGTTTCGAAAAGGCTTGCTGACCCTGAGCGTTTTCTAATTTATACTATTTTCGAGGAGTCAAAACTGTCGAGAAAAGTCCTAAAACGCCTTTTTTTTGGCCTGTTGATTTTTAGAAATTTTTGAAAAGGCCGAAACAGGTTCTTTTTAGTGATTTGGGAGAGCTCGAAAAATCAAAGGGTTTCTCGAAACACATGTTTTGAAATATACCTATAAGCAAAGCCTCGAATTCACAATTTTTTAAATTCCACGCATGTAAATTGAATTCTAGCCATTATTCTAGGCTACCAGTGTTCGTTTGATTGCTCACTTAACTTGTAGGTACGCTAAACAAAAAAACTGAGATCACTGAGTCTGATTTCATATCCTTAAGTTATTATAATCGCAGACAGATTACTGCTCGATAACTCCATATATGTCCCTTGATATGTCCTGTAATTTGTCTTCAACTCGGCAACTTGTTGATCCGGCTTTTGAAGAAAGTGACGCAAAATTTGTTTTGACTGATACGAGCAGTCTTGTTTTGACTTTATAAGTTCACATAGACTACAAACATTAATATCGGCGAAACTTTCCAAAAGTAAAAACAAGACTGCTCGTATCAGTCAAAACAGATATTCCGTCACTAAAGCGATAGAGATGTATACAATCAGTAGCTTATGGCATAAGGATTAAATTGGAAGACAAATTTTGAGACAGACCATTTAAGAGTGAACCTGCTGCCATATCCCGAGATTGTTTTAATCCAATTTATTCCCGAAATCAATTGATCTGTGGTGAAGTAATCTGAGACTAAAACAACGTTGTGAAGTTTTGAATCATAGCTCAATGGACACAATAGACCGTGGTTGAAGGAAAAGAATGCCAGAAAGCAGGAGAGGATCTAGGATTTTCTCATGGAGGGGAGGGGGAAAGGTTTTTGAACAAATTTCCGATCTTTTTTTCAATTTTTTGACATTTTTTTCTCTTTTTTTTTTACAAAATTGGTTGACCAAATTGGTTTTCCAGGCATCCCAGAACGCTATAACGACCCTATTTTGACCAAAAAGTTTAGCGCAGCAGTCAAAATTTTGAAAAAAAAAAACGTCTAAAATACGTTTTTGTGCAAATTGCGTTATTTCTGTCTCCTCTAGTAGGTCAGGAATGGTTAACTTGTAAAGACAATGCATCTTACAAATGTCTATCAAGATCTTGCACAATAGCTTCCTTTCATGATAGCTTTTTTCCAGCAAAAATTTTAGAGATAAGGTTTTTTTGTGGGAAAAATAGCTTCTGTGGAAGAAAAAGGCATTACAAGCAGGGGCGGATTTAAGGGCGAGGGTTGGGGGAGGGGGGCTAACTCAGGGATTCAACGCCCTGCCAACTCAAAAGGTTCCCTTTTGTACTATTTTGAGATATCCATTTTTGGTGACGTACGCTAATTTTTTTCTGAAGGAGCCTTCGGCGCCGATATATACTAAATTTTAAGGGGGAGCGCGCGCCGGAAAAAAAACGCAATTTTTTGCTCGAAATTAGTCTAAAAAGTGACTAAAAGCGCCTTATCGGCGTGTTTTTTTCAAACATTGCCTGCAGCGCAGAAAAATTTAATATTTTTTTTGCCAAAACAGGGTCTGTTTAGTGCTTTGAGAGAGCTTGGAAAATCATCTTGTTCGACCTAAAAATTAGTGTCTCAAATTTTTTGAACTTTTTTTAAACCCGCCCCTCTTCGGGAAAATCCTAGATCTGCCCGTGATTACAAGTAACGTTTAAGTTTTTGAATATGTTAAAAAAAGAAAAAAGAATAAATTATATACGCAAAGCAGAACGCGAATAATTATCATCATTACGAGGCCAAACTGTGCACTGGATAGGCGCACAATTTTGTGTCTGTATGTTACTAGACTCCAGAGAAAAGTCCTTAATAAGTTCAAAAATGTAAGTGGATTCCAACTTACAAAAATTCGGTGGATTCCGCGTACACATACCTCAAGCGTAAACTTTGCCGGCACATTGATTTTGTTGCGGATTTCGCAACGAGCGAGTATAGGTAGTTGTTCCGGATTCCACAAAAGGCAAGCGGATTCCGCAAATATAAGTGATTTTTGCTTACAATTTGCGGATTCCGCTTACAATTTGCGGAATCCACTTACAGTTGCGGATTCCGCGACAACTTAAGTTTACTAAACACTTAAATTATTATTTGCACATGGATTCCACAAACTGGTTCCGGATTCCACACATTTTATTGCGGATAAAAAGAAAAGTTGCCAGTTTTTGGAGCAATTTTGAGTAAGATAATGTTATAGTCATTTGTCCGTGGAATCCAAAACAGCAGACAAGATCAAAGAAAAATAGCAATGTTGTGGAATTCGCGACAAATCTAATTTTTGCCTGTTGCGGAATCCGCTTACAATTCAGAAAATGCACAGTTTGGTCTTGTAATGATCGTTTTTTTTATTAGTATCTCAGTTTTTTTTAGAATCTAAGTATCTAAAAAAGATCGCAAGCTAATTGGCTAAATGGATCAAAAATATGGCATAATTATATCCAATTTTTTTCAACCGCTAGAAATGCGACACTAGACGAGTTATGCCAAAAAAAAACTAGAAAATCGGATTTCGAACATTTTGTTTCGAAATGTACAAATTATAGCCACAATCTGAAACTTTCTACATTATAAAAGCTACAATTTGTGAATGAATATGGTTTTTTTCTGACCTTACTCGTAAAACTTTAACTTTAACTTAAAAGCCTTTGTGACTTTACTCAAATAGGATCTTTATAGTCTGTTTCTGGCTGTCAGAAAAAACTTGTACGAAAATTATTAAATTGGTTATTCTGTGAAAAACATTCAATCAGTGAAACTAATATTATCACTAAGCTTAGGTTTGGTAGTCCAGCAGTTTCAAAAGATTTTTAATAGGACCCTTTGTGGTTTTCAAGCATCTTCGAGCACATTCGAAAGCTAAATTGACAAACTATTTGCTTGCCGAAACATCCTGCGACGCTTTCAAAGTTTTGCATAAGACAGAAAGACCTTGTCGGAGAATATTGTCGGGCAAAACTGTGTTTGATTGCTTTAAATTTTCTGGGGGCGTGCAGAAAGTGTTATGGTTATTCAGGCATAAATTACTGAAAGAGATTACCTTTAGACTTCCAAGTCCTTTTAGAGTGTCGCAAAATAGTAAAAACGACAATTCCTTAAGTACACCCCCCTCAATCGTCTAATGCGTAATAGTATAGAATGACTGACCCTTATTGTTCCTGCACCCCCCTGCAGTTGAGCCTTTGATCCATGCCTTGTGCTCCACTGTGGTGACCCACTTCTTCTTGGCCAGTTCAGCCGCAGACTCCCCCGTCACTGCATCCGGGCTCATGTTGCAGATCTCAATCTGGACAGAACAACCAGACGGCACAAAGTTATAATCAGATAAATTATATATTATTATAAATTATATGTTATATATGATCAAAATTATTATATAAAATTATAATAATTATAGAAAAGATCTGTAGAAAAAGCTGTGCAACTTTTGAGTCTTTTTCTGTTACACGTCCGAAAATATCAAAATGTTGATTGAGCTTCTGTTTTTATTGAAAACGCTGGGATGAACCGTAGAACCGATTTCAGCATCGACTGTATCATCCCCCTGTTAAAGTCGTATCTGTATAAGATCAAAAAGGTTGTTGATAAGTTGTATTGTAGACAAACTGTTAGGCATCAAATCGAAATCTTACTGCACTCTTTTATTTCAGATCCCATCGGACATTAGAGATCGCAAGGTCACGACAGCAGGCCCCCAGACAGAAAGAACAAGTTGATAGCACTTACATAAACTCAAACTGGTTTCTATCTCGAACAAATGATAGCACTTACATAAACTCAAAACTGGTACCTATCTCATTCGGGCAACCACAAATAAATTTTAGAGCGTAGATATATAATTTATCAACTCACTGTTACTTTTTCTATTGGATCATGGTACTAGTTAAGTTTTAGTTTACATTGAGTTTTCAGGCATACCTGCCAAACCTCTCTTAAGGTTTTCTTTCTCCTTTTTTTTCAGTGGTGCAGTACTCCACTATACGTTGTTTCGTCGATCATCTCGCGTTCTCCATGTCGACCCGATCCTTCTCGGCTCTGCGCTTATACTTTGTGGGTTCACTTGGGCCCGGGTACTATGTACATTTCTACTCGGTCCTGGGGTGCACGCATCGCTTCTATTCTCAATTAGGCTTTCTTCGGCCGCCGATCTAAAAGAAACACCACTCCGCCTTAGTAACGAACCTCTTTTCATCTGCACCGTATGCTTAGTCAATTTTTCAATTATTAATGGCAAACGTTTATACCTTCTTGGGTCCTTTGGATCCGTTTTTCCAGTCCTTTGGTTAACGGTCGTTGAGCTGGTCTTGTGCTTTTTGAGCCATCTTAGAGCTTTAGGTGATCTTATTTCCTTGGGGTCAACTACTTCCTGAGCCTTGGGATCCGCTACCACCTCGTTATCCTAAAATATTAGAGCTTTCCTATTTTGTGGAGCGTACACCAAATCGCTTCTCTTCTCCCAATCTAGGGTGAGTTCTACTTCCGGGAGATTTCCCGCCTTGTCTAAACAAGATAACTTTTGATTAACAACATTGTTCCAATTCAAGTTTTTCAATGACGGTTTTTTCGTTAAACTTCGCAGAACCGTATTTGCTTCTCGTCCATGGTAGGCTTCAAAAGGCGTTAATTGCGTTAATTTAGTTTTAGAGTGTGGCACGAAAGGTAACGCGCTGAGCGCACGGGATATCATTGCTCCAAACTTGTAGTTCTTATTTTCTTGAAGATAAGTTAACACGTAGTTTTTTATCGATTATCGACCCAATAGTTCGTTCGACCATTCCTGTCGCGCGATGATTCCTAACCGGAGATTTAATAAGTTCTATACCTTCGTAGTTACAGAAGTTTTGAATTTCATTTGAGAAAAACCCAGTAGCCTGATCCATATGCAATTTCCTTGCGTGTCCATGAGTATTTATGTACTTCCTTAGGAACTACAATACATTTTTGGATTTGTTGCTTGAACAAACATACGCCGGCGGCCAATGCAAGAAAGTATCTACTGCTACAAGTATATACTTTTTGCCACCCCCTTACATAATTTACTGGCCCCCAGAAATCTAATTGGACTAAATCATTCGGTTCCTTAGCCCGTGATGGTTATAGTGTAGACGATTTAGTATTGCTGATGACAGATCCTTCGGTATTGCTAACCGGCCGTCCATCCACAGGCAATTCTCACGTACTGCAAAATCGTTGTAGTGTTGGGCGTAGTATTGTCCTAGTCGTGTTATTATCTCCTTTGCTCGTGGGTTTTTGTCTCTGATGTTATCCCTGATGGTCTTCATAATTGGGTCTTTTTCAATGTTTGCTTCTATCATTTTTAAACTCAAAACTTCCGGGTGTTCAATCTTTTTCACTATTTTACTGTCTGATGGCACTATAGAATAGATCCATTTGTCGTTCTGTACAAGTGGGTAGGATAAACCGGGGAACTGGTGTGGGAAAGAGATGATCGTATTTAATTTTATAGAATTAGTCTGTTTTATATCAAGTTTTTCGGGTGGTATCATTTCAATATCGGAATCCGAACTAACACTAGTAGGTTGATTTAAGCGGTTCAGTACAATGTTTAGGTTCACATTTCCAGAATTAGTCGATGTGTTGACGATGGCCGAAGTTGGAGGATCATTTTTTTCGCGCAAATTACTCATGTTTTTATCGTTTAAGTTACTCAAATTATTCAGAGTCAAGGTTTTGCTACTGTAATTTTTTAAAGTAAATTGCTTGTCACTGTAATTTTGTAAGATGGAAGGCTTGCAACTGTAACTTTTCAACGTAGGAGGCTTGCTATTGTAATTATTCGAAATGAAAGGATTGCGATTGTAATTAAGCAAAATTGAAGGCTTGCAACTGTAATTTAAGCAATGAGAACAACGTCTGAACCTCTTTCTTCGGTATTTGCATATTTCCGCCGGTATGCAAATATCTCGACGCTGATTGGTTAACCGCCGATTGCATGTAAACACGCCCTCTATTGAGCGTTCGTGCTCACGGTGAATATTTGCATATTCATCTTTTCTTTCATTCTCATTGGATGGAACTGATTTCGTTGTGTCGAAACATGACTGTTCGCCCCTACCGTTGGTTGGTTTTGGCTTAGTTTTATTCACTTTCTGACCCCTAGTTTATCATTCTTATGTTCGCTACTGTAAAATTTTCATCGTAATGACTTGTCTCGGGTGCCTCTGCGGACGGAAACCGAGACAAATAGTCAGCCATCCCCATTTTCGACCCTTGTCTATGTTCAACTTTAAAGTCGTATGTCACAAGTCGATCATACCATCGAGTTAATCGACTGAAGAACGTTTTATTTCCTTTCGGTGACGAATTCAACAATGTAAGTAGCGCTTTATGATCAGATATGACTGAAATACCGGCCGTATATATAATTTCGAAAATGTTCTGTGGCCCACACTACCGCGAGTAATTCTAATTCATTCGTAGAGTTTTTTTTCTCAGCCGGATTAAGGTAACGGGATGTAAACGAAATCGGATGCCACCCGGATGCGCAATACTGTTCTAACACGGCCCCTAAGCCATCGTGACTAGCGTCACAAATAATTCTAGTTTCACGGTGAATGTCGAAATGTCGTAATTCGACCATATTTTCCACCAGCGATTTTAATTGTTGAAACGCATTTTCGCAAACAGGCGCCCAGACAAAATCGTTAATTTGACTCAGTAGTGGCCTTAAAGGTGCGCTTATTTCTGCGAGTTGGGTAAAAATTTGTGTAAACTGTGTAGTGAATCCATTAAAGATTTCAATTGCTTTCGAGATTTTGGAGTTTTCAGGTCAACTATTGCTTGTGTTTTTCTTACTAGAGGCGTGATGCCATTTTCCCCAATCCGATATCCGAGCCATTCCCACTCTGTTTTTGCAAATTCACATTTTCGTAATTTTAACGCGACATTGGAGACATCCAGCTTTTTCAATTTCTTTTCCACCAACGCAATGCGTTCGATATTAGTTCCTTTTGAAGCAATTTAATTATCATCTATGAACGGGTCAGCTTGAGGGAATTCCTTAAATAAATTATCAATTACTTTTTGGAATTCCGCCGGCATTGACGTAAGCCCGTAAAATCCGTTTTTAAAACGATAAGTTCCCGTGGATTTCCCACCGACTAGTGAGAAATTGCATTGCTCGCTTGTTTTTTGTTCTAAGGCGGCTTTTCCGTACGCATATGTGAAATCCAACGTTGTAAAATATACATTCCCTGCTTTTTTCTCCGCGATAATCTGACTTACTCCGTCTACTAGTTCGTCAATATTTGGCATTTGGAACGTAATTTTTCTGTACCTGCTTGTTCAATTCTCTTGATTCCAGCGCTAATTTTATACTTCAATCTTTTTTACTGTAAACACGATAGGGGAGACGAAATACTTATCTGAGCACTCTTGTAATTTTACGATATGCCCTTCATTTATCAGCCTATGAACTTCTTTATCCACCTTTTTTTTGTAGACTGATAGGCACCCTGCGCCCTTTTTGTTGTATAGGCCTCAAATTTTTGAAAAATTCAACTCTTACTTTCGCGTTCCGGATCTTCACTATTCTAGTAAATAAATTTGGGTACAATTTAGAGAAGTATGTTTGCAATTCGTCATATTCCTCCTCCTCTTGACTGCTCCCTTCCCCTGTGATTCCCATCATTTTCTTCCCTTGAACTAACTCGAGGCCCAGGGTGCCCATCAGATCGCGCCCCAGAATTTACTGATGATTTCCGGATATCACTGACACTTGTGCTGGTGGTGCCCAGCCGTTTAATGACATCATCACGGCTACCTTCCCCAGTATGTTTATTCGGTTGTTATTGTAATCCAAAAATTCATCTTTTGAAGGCTGTGGTTGAATATTTGCCTTACCTAACGCTGTTTTCAGGTCCGTTATGCTGAAAATCGTCACTGGGGATCCACTATCTATCCACAACCACATCTTCTTTCCTGACACCTCAACCTGAACGCGGGCCCCAGGGATCTTCAGTTCAGTCTCATTCTTCTTCCTTTTTATTGAAATTACCATGTAATCGTCCGATCCTGACGTCATGGATTCATTTTTCCTGCTCCCCTGCTGGTTCACCCACGACACTAGATCTTCATTCAAGTCATTTACGTTCTGCGTACTCTGATGATGCTCATTTTCATCTCTAACCAAGCCGACTCGTCCTCGTCCTCTCCATTGGTTATTACCTCTCCTAATTCCTCGACATGTTCGTTCAAAATCTCCCAATTTTCGGCACGAGTTGCATGTTGCTCCCTTTGCAGGACAACTCGCGATGTGGCTAAAGGTAAATTTTGGTGCGTCGCAATTGTAACACCTACGGTTATTGCCGCTTCCCCCACTACTACTTGATCCTTGGGTGTATTCTCCACGTCCCCCACGTCCTCGAACTCGGAAAAATCCTTGTCCCCTTCTTATGTTATTTACCGGTTCCTGTTTTATTGAAATTGCCGGAGCTGTTGAAACTGGTTTTCCCGGATATGATTTGTATGCGCGCTCGCACGTTCATATGATAAGGCGATCCGGTAGACTTCCTCAGGTAACTTTGTTGATCGTGATAATTCTCGTTGGCAATCCGATTCCCGCATATTCATAATGAAAATATCACGAACATTTTCGGCCGCATTTGCAAAGTCACATCTACCTGCTAAGGCGCTTAGTTCCGCGTGGAATTTTTCGAACGTTTAGTTCTCACGTTGTTTTCGTCCGTAGAAAAGTCCCCGTTTATGAGTTACATTCCGCTCACGTTGGAAAACACTTTGCATCTCATCAAGGACCCGTGGGTACCGTACCGTTTTAATATTAACCGTCGGTTTTCGTGCTTTAAATATCCGTTGCGTCTCGTCTCCGATACAAAGATTTAGATTAGACTTTAACTTCTTTTCCGAATCGAGACGGTTTTTCCCCTTGACTTCTTCAGGCAACGCCGTGATAGCCGCCGCATTTAGAGTATTCGCAAAGTAGAAACCATCGGGATCAATGTCGTATTTTGCTATCATCCCCCAGTGAAATTTAATTATCCACTCCTCCCAGTAAACTGGAGGTTCCCGTGTTCGTGTTTCCCAAAATGCCATTATGTTTAGTGGATTTTCCCCCTCCTTTTTCTCTGCTGACTGCGCCATGTCAAAGTCGTATCTGTATAAGATCAAAAAGGTTGTTGATAAGTTGTATTGTAGACAAACTGTTAGGCATCAAATCGAAATCTTACTGCACTCTTTTATTTCAGATCCCATCGGACATTAGAGATCGCAAGGTCACGACAGCAGGTCCCCAGACAGAAAGAACAAGTTGATAGCACTTACATAAATTCAAACTGGTTTCTATCTCGAACAATTGATAGCACTTACATAAACTCAAACTGATCCCTATCTCACCCCCTAATCGATTTAGGGGGGAAGAAATATGAAATTTTTGCAGGAAAGCTTTAAAAAAGAATGTTATATCAGCTGCATAACAGAACTAACAATCGAAACATAATTTAATTGTCAATTTATCTAATTTGAAGCCCATCAAAATACAGGAGGAAATTGTACAGTTGATCCCAGTTTCAAGTTTACTAGCCCGTGTTGACAAAAATGCTAATCATTCAAATTTCCTAAATGAAAAAATGCTAATCATACAATTTTTAACTTGAGCGGACAGCACAGTTTTTTCATTCTCCTTGTTATTTGCTATGCTCTTAATTTTTGTTGCAAAACTAAACTCTTTTTAGAAGTCTCGATAAAATGCGGTGGAGCCATGTATTGGCTTTACTTTGACAGGTATTGACTTTACCTTGACGTCGTCTCGACACGATTTCACCTCATTTTCAACTTAACTCTAACTAAGTTCGTCACTTAGGTTTCCTGACCAGAAACAGGTATTTAAACAGATAATTAAGCATAGGACTTTAAAATTCAAAGGGTCTTGGAGAAAAACTTCGTTAAACATTTTTGATAATTATTACAAAACCGGGCAACAATGGTGCCATTGGCTATACAAAAAATGGACAATTAGGTTTAAAAAATAATAATTTTCCAACCGCAAAATTTTTTTTACTTTTTCTTTAGTGCTTCCTATAAATCAAGTATTGCTTAAAAAAACTTAAATTTATAGTCCAAAAAAAGTAGAAAAAATTTTTGAATTTATTTTACTAAAACATTTTTTATATCTTATTTATTTTTGAAGCCAACTGTTTACAATTATGCCTAAATGGCTAAATTTCCACCCGTTTGTTTAGTTTTTTCATCACATCATGGACATAAAACGACAATAAATTGAAGATAAAAAAATTTTGTAGTTTAAATGAATAAGGTCGGAATATTCTGTGCTTTTATTCAGCTTAAATTACAATATAGATACAAAATATAAAATTGCAAGACCTTTTTCCATAAAATTTACTTGAGCTCGAAAGCGAGTTAGCAATCCAAATTGAGAAAAAAAATTAAATTTTACCCCTATTTCGTATTTTTTTCTATGGAAAAATGTATATCATCAATTTTCAAATCTGAATTTGCACGATAAATTTTTTTGTTCCAAAAATTGTTTGGCGCCATAGTTTCCCTCATGTTACAAAAACTGCAATAAGTTTGTTTTATTTGAGTTTAAAACCAATTTAAAATGTTTTTCAGAAATTGATAGAAAAATGTTCATCATACAACTTTTTTCTTTGAAAATCGTATGATAAGCATTTTTTTCGTAGACTTCATAAATGCATTTGTATGGATGGGCCGATCTAGGATTTTCTTGAGGGGGCGGATTTTAAAAAAAATTGCAAAAACTTTGTCCTTTTTTTTAAGTCGACCTAATTCATTTTCCAGCTCTCTCAAATCACTAAATAGACCTTACTTTCCATCTCTCCTAAATCATTTAGATGACCCTGTTTTAGCTCTTTTTTGAACAGATTTGAACGAAAGTTTGTGTTTACTACCCCCTCACTACCCCCTCAAAAATAGTACATATTGACGCCAAAGGAGCCTTTAGAAAAACTCTAGAGTCACTCAGGGTTCGAAAATGGGCAGTCGGGGGGGGGGGGGGGGGGGGGTCCCTGAATATGTGCTGTCCGCTCAATCTACTGTTACGAATTGTCACCTCACGGATTGTATGATAGGCATGGACGTCAACCCTGGTATTTTTAAATCCTTTTTCAGACAACTTTACAAACTAACGGTGGTGTAGTGTTGTTTGAAGTCCTTGAAGCTCATCCAGAACTCCCCGTCGTCTTCCTTCTTCAACTCCAGCGCCTGTCTCTCTTTATCGGAAAGTCCTTTCATCTCAGGAGAACTGAACAAATTAAACTCAATGAGTCATCATTCAGTGTGCAGGTAATTATTCATAGCTTATTACTAGATAAAAAGTTGATTATCTTTCGACGGTTCATTTTGATAGTGATTTTTTCACTCAATTCAAGGTGTAAAAACCCATTCAAAAGTTTATTTTGTGTCAAAAAAAAATGTGTCAAAACGATAAAGATTTTCAAGATTATCAGTAATACCAAAAATTTGGAGTTAACTATACTTTTTACCTCTTGTTAGATTTCAGTATGAAATCACATCGTTCAGGTACGTAGTATCAAAAAAAATACTGATTTTCTGTCGAAAATTTCAAATTATCTTTATGGCTACCCGCAATGACAAAAATGGATTAGGATCGATTTTAGTATAAAAAAAAGTACGTTGATTAAATTTAGATCAATTTTAGTATGAAAAAAGTACGTTGATTAGTTTTAGATCGATTTTAGTATGAAAAAGTACGAAGATAAAACAAAAAAGATGAAGATTGATTTGGATCGATTTACAATCGATTTAAATTGATCTTAAATCCCAGCTAAAAAAAATTGATCCGAATCGATTCTAAATCATCTTAAATGCATTTTTCCAGTCTGAATTTGTTATTAATTTTAAGGGGATTAAAACGGATTTAAATCGATTTAAACCGATTTTTTTTAGTTGAGATTTATCAGTTTCTGTACGTTCACAAATTAAAGTTTCTTTTTTTTTCAAGATAGCGCGCGAATGAAATGGGTACCCTACTTCATTCTTTCAGTTTTTGAAACCCAAATTATAGAATTAAAGTGATCGAAATTGTTATCGAAATAAAGGGCTGGTATGTTATGACTCTTATGGCCGGCGTCTGCACGTGGAATTGGGATCAAAGTGATCAACAAGTGGAATCAGATTCCAAAGAGGAGGGCAGTGCTGGTGCAGAGATACATCAACAAGCCTTTCCTCATCAACGGCTCAAAGTTCAATCTCAGGATCTACTGTTTCGTCAGCTCCTACGATCTCCTCCGCGTCTATGTCTACAACAACGGTCTCGCCAGATTCTACTCCATGAAGTTAGCATGCAAAATTATATACTGAAGCGAATCTGATAGTCATATTGGATACCATTTCAATGACAACAATATGGGCACTTTTCTACAGTTTACTTCAACAAATGATTTAGCCAGTGGGTTAAATCGGTCTCTCAAGTCCATTCAAATCAATTAACAATCACACATGCCAATAAATTTTCAAGCTATTGTATCAGCTGAACTATAGTTTTTATTCAAATGAAAAAAAAACTAAAAGCGGCAATTGAAAACTTTCGATTATCATGTAGTCCTAGAAAAAATTCAATTGACAGTTAATTTTTTTTCTTTAGAGTGTTCGTGCAGGTGCTCTAGTTCTGTGAAGAATATGAGCAACAAGTTACATCCATAGCGTATTGTATCATAAAAAAGACCAAATGAAAAGACCAAAAAATCGATAAATTTCTTTAATTTTCTTGCATATTTTGAGTTCAAAAACTGATCTATATTGACCCTTTTCTTGATTCGTTTTAGAAGTTTTGCCCAAAATCTGATTCATTATCAAATCTTTCTATGATAAAACTGCATATTAACGAGATCAAATTTTAATTTATTCTGACCTTTTTCTTGTTTGTTACATAGGATTTTGCAAAATCTGTTTTACAACAATTTTCTATAATTTTGTTGCCTTTTTGCGAGCTTGAAACTGATTTATGTGGATCATTGTATTGAATTCTATAACATCTGGCAGGAGTGTTTACATTTAAAAAATCGAGAATAAAAGTTTCTAACAATTTTTTAATGGGTGTTTTTTCGCCTTGTTAGCAGAAAAAAATCTATTTTAGTGTGTCGGAAAATCCATCAAAATCGATTTAAATCGATTTTTTAGACACTTAAATTGATTTAAAATTTTCAAAAAGATCGATTTAAATCTATTTAAAATGGATTTAAGAGAGATTCTGATGGATTTAAGTGAGATTCGGATGGATTTTAGTGAGTCGGAAAATCCATCGAAATCGATTTGAATCGATTTTTTAGACACTTAAATCGTTTTAAAATTTTAAAAAAGATCGATTTAAATCGATTTAAAATGGATTTAAGAGAGATTCTGATGGATTTAAGTGAGATTCGGATGGATTTTAGTGAGTCGGAAAATCCATCGAAATCGATTTGAATCGATTTTTTAGACACTTAAATCGATTTAAAATTTTCAAAAAGATCGAATTAAATCGATTTAAAATCTATTTAAGATCGTGAAATGTAGGTGGTTAATCGTCTTGGATCGATTCAAAATCAATTTAAAATCAATTTAAATCGACCGGAAACCATTTCTGTCAGTGCGGGTATGCTGCAAGATAGAAAAAGGGTGAAAAAAGTATGCTTGAATTAATAGGGATTTTGATTGCAATTGCATGCGTCCATAGCTTAAATGGTCTATAGTATGGATGGAAAGTATGGCCTCACTCGTCACTCCATGGCCCATTCCACTCGCTGTTGCCCCAAGGGTTCCTGATGCGGACCATGTGCATCTCCTGGCCACGCAGCGTCACCTGCAAAAACAACAAGAAGAAGAAGATTAAGAAGAAGAAGAAGAAGAAGAAGAAGAAGAAGAAAAAGAAGAAGCAGAAGAAAAAGAAGAAGCAGAAGAAGAAGAAGAAGAAGAAGAAGAAGAAGAAGAAGAAGAAGTGGCTATCTTGTTTTATACAAAAAGTATGATTGACCTTCTTGACAGCAGTGACTGAGTACGCATGTCCGGCTATGAGTCCACTCTGCAGCTCCGCCTCCACCACCCCCGGCTGAGGGGGGATGGAGCAGCCGATCATGCTGTCCCGCTCAAATGCATGCTCCATCAGCTGAAACCAAAGCAAGCTCCTTATTTACTACTATCTCTGGATCTACTCAACAATCTCCCCATCTATGGTATCTACTTAAGAATCTCCACCCCTATTAATAAATTCAGCAAATAAGCTCTAGAGCTTTGTATTGAGAATTATAATTTTGCAGCATTTTGATTGGTCGAAAATTCGATTATTTAATCTACTTAACAATCTCCCCTTCCCCTTTCTGAAAAGGGAGGGAGATTGTTAAGTAGATCCCTATCTCTTTCCCCGACTATGGTACCGGGTCTTTTCTGCCATTCGGCTCAAATTATCAAACTATTAATTGAGCTTCTGTTTTCATTGAAAACGCTGAAAGCTGAAAATTTGTTTCGCTGATAGTAAATTCAGCTAATCAGATTCGTGCATCATGATCAAATATCGAAACAACAAAAAGTCTTTTTAGGACTGTATAACAGAAAAATCCATGGCGTCTAGTCAGTGGAGTGCGCAGGATTCGAGAAAGGTTGGTTTTTTGAAAAAAAATCAAAGGTTTTGTCGACTTTTTGTATAGGGTTGACCTATATAAGTATATCGAGCAAAAAAGGCACAAAAAATTAGGTTTGATCAACAAAAAATAAATGACAAAAAATAGTACCAAAGGGAGATAGCTAATACCTAATAGTAATAAAGCCTCCCCCCCCCCCCCCAAAGCATGCTTAGAAACAATCAAGTTTTAAAAGCCTGAAGCAATTTTAGCTTCGAGCTGCTCTCAGAAGATACTGCTGTCGTGCTTTGTGTTCACCATGTTCTTATTTTCTCAAAAGTTCACTAGTGAACCGGTGACAAAAAGCTATAGAAAATATGAAAATTTATTATAACCCGACCCTCTTAGATTTACGTTGCTAAAAACCGTTTTCGATAAACAAAACCGATTACAGAACTCAATTCAGCCTTGATTAGTAAATCAAAATTAATTGGTTGTAATTGCACACAAAAAAAGTTAAGACAACATTATCTTATAAAAACCATAAACACCTTAACAATTAAGGTAGATTTGCACTACCTTAAATTCACCTTAGCTTACCTATAAAGACCTTAAAGTTTTGGAAAATTTGGTTGTATTGGAAAGTAATTGGCTGTATTGATAAAAGTGACCTTAAACAGGTGTTTTGGGGCGTCATTCAACTCGTATGGCTCAGTAAGTCCCCCCGTGAAGTCCTCCATCGCCTCTGCCATGTTGCCCCCCTTCAGAGCCTCAAAGGTACCGAAGATCCTAAAAGTAGAAAAAAATAAGCATAGGAGGTTTTTGCAATCCGTATTTTGAATCGGCTTGGATCATATACTAAAAAAAATTTATGCAAATTATTATTTTTTATGTTTGTGAAGGTTGCCGCCGTTTACAAACACGAAGAAATAATAATAACTGCTGATTTTTTTCTTCCTGAATTGAGTAGTTCGTCTCGACCCAGTACGGGTGTTTTCAATCAAATCAGCCAAACTCGCACGCTTTCGAGCGACTTGATCAAAATAAAACTTGTTTGTCTCAACCAAACTATTTTTAAACCGATTTGACCAAAGAAAAAAATTCACCTGTAATCGACTACTTGAGGCTATGATTAGACTAAATTGATCCCAATTTGCTATATATCTATTAGAGAATCGCTCAGGTGCTGCATGGATATGAGATCAGCTAAGCTGACTCGTTACTAGCTTTGTTCATTGCTAAAAAAAATTTTTTGGTCTAACCATCTTCGACTAAAATTGTACAAAAATAACAGATTTTATGTTATTATTCCACCAAACATATTGAGTTTACGTGAAAGAATATGGATAAAAAGCGTTGAACCAGAAAAATGACAAAACTACAGAACATTTGGATTTCGAAAAAATTGTGGTACTGAAAATTTTTTGGAGTTCGAGGAGCATCTGGTTATTGAGGAGCTTGTGGTAATGACGAAAAGGTAGAACAGGAAGAGCTTGTGGTATCGAGCAAAAATCTTGTAAAAATCGAAGTTTCCTGAAAAGCTTGTAGAACTCTAGCTTGATGTAACTCTGTGGATCCCTTCGTAACTATCAGTATATCATCTAAGTATGCATATGTGTTCGTGCAGTTTGTCAAAATTAGATCAATGGCTTTTTTGAAATTCGGCTGGCATATCCGTCAGGCCGTAAAATCCCGTTTGGAATTGATACGTTCCTGTCGCATTGCCACAGATTAAACTGAAATTGCATTGTTCGCGCGTTTTCTGATCCAGCGGGATTTGAGAGTATGCGTACTGAAGGTCAAGTTTTGAAAAGAAAGTCTCTTTTGTTTTGTCTGATTTGACCACTTGTGCCAATTTATCCAGAAAAATTATTCCAACGCAAATTTAAGTGTTTGATCCTTTTTTACTGTGATGACAATTGGACTGATGAATTGTCTATCTGAGCTTTTGTCCAGTTTGATAATGTGTTTCTGATCAATTAGTTTGTTTAATTCTTCCTACACACTTCTTGGAGATGTATCGGAATGCGTCGACGTTTTTGTTGAATCGGAACAAATTTTTTAATGAACTGTGTTTTTATTGTGTGATTTTTGGATTTTCCGATCCGTACGCACAGTTGTGCGAAATTGTCTTTGACCCATTTTTTAATTGCTGGATCAGACTCTTCTTGTTCTCGTATAGCATGTACGTTTTGTTTTTGTTGTTCTTGGATTAGTTTGATACCGATCTGCGGTAACGGGTTCCTTCCGATAATGTTTGCTTTTTTATCATCTACTACGATGAATGGAGCTGAATGAATTTTCCATCCTCCTAACTCGATAGTAATAATCAATCTTCCCTTTGGAACGACCATTTCACCATGCAGCATGCTAAATTTTGTGCGGTGTCTCCTGTTGGAATATTTTTGAACAGTGCCTTTTTGTCGTGTTTTTGAATTCTCCGTGCGGTTTTTTCGTTTACGAACGACATCGGGCTTCCCAAATCGGCAATAGCAAACAATTGTTCTGAATTTGTTTTTAATTTGACTATGTGTCCATTTAGATCTTCCTCAGCTAGTGTTCTTGTGTTTTTAATCTCGAATGACTCCGTGATTTCCATCACCGAAAAGTTATCTATTTGATTATCGTCCCAATCGTTGCTGGAAGAAATTTCAGCAAATGCCACTGGATCGTTTTCCGTTTCGAGGCTTTCAGTCTCTAGCTCCTACTGTTGATCTGTTTGTGTATCTTCTAGATAGTTTACCTGCTTGAATTGGCATACTTTAGCAAAAAAAAGCCCCGTTTGGCGCATTTGGCACAATTTTTATCTTTTGCGGGGCAGGACTGTATATGTTTTTGATTATACTGATTTCCGCATTTATAACACTGTTTTTGACTACTTGTGTTGGTAGCTCTTTGTTGTCCTCTGGTATTTTGTGACCAGCGTTGAAATGGTCGCCCTCGAGCGCCTCGCCCTCTTCGTGTGTTTTGAATGTTAGAGTAGTTAGCGCGACCCCGTTGTTTATTTAGTTGACCGGTTCTTCCTTTGGCGTAATCTGATGTCTTCCGAACGGGTTGGTTTTCATAGTACGACTACGTTCAATTCCTTTTTCTCTACGTATTGCATATTCATATGCGTCTTGTGGGCTCCTGTTTTGTGCCAATAATTCATCGGCTATTTTGTCATTGTTCATGCGAGCTTTGAACATGTCCCGAACCCATTCATCCTCGCAATCCTCGCAATCAGCTCGTGACGCTAGCTCCACGAGGTCCGAATGGAATTTTTCTAAGCTCTCTATTTTCTTATGTTTTCGACAGATAAGATTGTACCTTTCAAAAGCGAATATTCTAGTTGTAACAAAAATATCCTCGAGGGTTGTCATCAGCTCTTGTGTGCAGACATTATGTAATTCCAAATTGGGTCTTATCTGTTGTCTTTGTTTTTGTCCTTCCGCTCCTAAATGTAAGAATATGTAGCTGCGCACTTTTGCGTCGGCTTCGTCCCATCTGAGTGAATTACAGAGTACTCCTTTCTCCCGTGCTTTTATCGCGTGGTTTTCCCAACCAACTCTTTGCTCTTCACTTCTGACCTCTCTGTTCTTCCTTTGTGCCTCGGTTTCTCCCGTGATTTCAACCTCGTACACCGGCTCTGATGGTTCGACTAATGTTGGTCGGGCTCTCAATAGATTTCGACTCCTATCCCATCCTTCGCGAATATAGCCATTTCCATTATTGCTGCCCACTTAGACCACTCTAGTGGTGGTTCGACAGATGCCTTCTCCCGGGTTCATGTTGAGTGGGTCTTTGGAACGTCCTGCTGACTGCGCCATGTCATACCTCAACGTATGATCTTCTAATGCCAGAATCCGAATGGATCGACAAACATATTCTAATGCTAAGCGAGATAAAAACAACTAGTTTGAACCAATGTTACTTCATGGTCTGACCGTTCATTCGGTCTTTATTTGAGAGAAGGTCTCTCAAGGTCGGTTGACCAGCCATATGTATGGTTATATCATACATCAACATACAACATATGCATGAATATATATAACTAAGTTTTGTCGGTCCATTCCGGATGACAATACATTAGAAAAATGCTCAGGTGCTGCATAGACATAAGATCAGCTAAGTTACTAGTTTTTCTTCATTGCTATAAAAGTAGTTAATCTAACCATCTTCGACTAAAATTATAAAAAATTAAAGGCTTTTATGCTATTACTCCGCCAAACATATTGCGTTTAGCTTGAAAGAATATGGATAAAAAGCGTTGAACCAGAAAACGACAAGACGTACTGAAAAAGCTTGTGGAACTCGCAGAAATTGTGGTACTGAAAAAACTTTTGGAACTCGAGGAGCATCTGGTTATTGAAGACCTTATGGTAATGGCGAACAAGTAGAACTCGAGGACCTTGCGGTATCGAGGAAGAATCTTGTAAAAATCGTGGAGCTTGTAGAAATCGAAGGTTCCTGAAAAGTTTGTAATACTCGAGAAGCTTGTACAGTTCGAAGAGCGTATAGAGCTGGTAAATCTGACTTTCTAGTCACAGGAAGTTCTGTCGAACAAGAAGGGAACATATATATCCATATTGCGAGAAGACATCTAGGAGTAACCTTGGAATGACGCTGTGACAAACAGAGATATGTCAACTTTTGAGACAGGAATTAGCCTAGAAAAACCCAAGAAGTTCGGAAGTGTATTCTGGTATGTTCATCGGATCTACTTAACAATCGCCCTCCCTTTGGTACCTACTTAAGAATTGCCACCCCTATTAATAAAAGAAGTAAATTAGCACTGAGCTTCCTATTGAGAATTATAATTTTGCAACATTCTGATTGGTCGAAAACGCTCTATTTTAATCTACTTAATAACTGCCCCCCTTTCTTAAAAGGGGTGGGGGGCAATTGTTAAGTAGTTCCCGTTCATCAGCAGTGAGATGATTAGATTCACGAAAACAAGCAAAAGCACAGGTAGAGACTAATGAATCACATGACTTGAGCCAGAGACAAGAGGTAGTTAGTAGAAGCATTGAAGGAGCCACTGGTTCAATGGAACTGGTGGATATGGAGGAACGACAGAGGGCGATTCGGGATCACGAAGTGAAAGGATACCTATTTCAGGAACAGTCTACTCCCGCGGCCAGCTACTAGAGAAAAACCCCTGGTAGAGACTTTAGAACGAGAAGCCTGGGCTTACGATAGAAATTGAAATTCAATGAAAGAAAACTGAAAACTTTGCGATACTCGCGAAATCTCCCAACTGTATTTACTGTTTGAAACTTTTGTTTTCAAAAAAATTGTTAAAAAAATTGGTATTTTTTTCAATACCATTGAAAATGAAAAAAAAATGGTCAAAATGCATGTATACTAATGAAATGTGTATGAATACCTAAATTTTAGAATAAAGTTAAATAAGTTTACACAAAAAAAAAGAAATTTTAAAAATTTTGATCCATGTGTATAATTAGCAATTATGTTTGGGAGGAAAATTGAAAAAAAACGAAAACAAGAATCCATAATTCCCGAACCTTTTTCTTCTTTCATTGTTTTTCCTGAATCAATCATCATCAAAGAGGAGCCATAATAAATAAATTTTCATACAAAAAACTAACTTGTTAACTCAAAACAGATTGAGGGTTAATAGGCCTCAAATGGTATGAATTGGAATATTACACAAACATTTGGGCTCAAGTTATACATCTTAAGTTGTCAGATTTGCGTGATCTTTTGAAAATGATGGAAGTTTTTTGGTTTTACAAAACATTAGATCGCTAAAGAAAAACATCGTTCAGCTTCAAGTTTATCTGAAAAACATAGATTGGGAAACAATAGTTATTGCACTAATAGAAAAATGTTAAGTTGGAACAAAGAATAAAACTATACCTACCAAACTATCAACAAATTTTTACAAATTACATTAACTCAGAAGATGACAATAGTTGAGCGAAATTTCTGAAAACTCAGAGAATTATTCAAAAACTTGAAGAAACAAAACAATTCTATCAAAAACGTGATGTAAATTTAAAAAGAGAGATTTTTTGAAAACATTCAGAAAAGTATCAACTGAAAGCAAAACTGAAGAAAATTTTCTATTCTAAGACCAGAAGAAAATAAAGGTTTTTTTTTCTGCCAATATAGGACAACAAAAAATCATCTCAAAAAACTCATCAGAAGCAATTTCGCCAAATTTTTGTCTTTTGAAAAAAAGCTATAAAAAGTCGGCTCAACTCTCATAAATTTCATGATTTTTTTATTGATAAAATTTTTTCATACGAAAAACAAGGGGCAATAAATATTACTCTGACCACACTAATTCAAAACAAAACTTTTACAGGCTATCTTTGTTTAGCCATAATAAAACCAATTCATGAAATTAGAACAAAAAAAGATCCAGATAATTTTATGCCAATACCTTTGTTTACCAGTTTTAAGCAAATTTTATCGAAAATCTACTCAACAAACTCATTATAGACTTTTTAGATGAACACGGTATTTTGACTTAAGACCAATTTGGGTTCAGACAAGGTTTTCAACAATAGATGCATTGGTAATATTCATGGAGGCTATCCAAAATGGTTGAGAATTGAGCCCCAATGGAACACATTCAATTTTCATAGGTCTCAAAAAAGTATTTGATAGTGTTTCACTGGAAACACCTATATAAAAAGCTGAAAAATGTGGACTAAGATATCCAATTGTTGAAATCATTTTTTAATAAGAAGATAACAACTAAAAAAAATTGGATCTAAACGTCAAAATTGAAAACTATTCACTGTGGAATTCCGCACGGGTCAGTCCTCAGGCCCCTTTTATTGTTTTTAATAATAAATTATTTACTAACGATTACAAATTTAATGATGAGATATTTATACGCTGATAAATCAGCGCTGAAGCAAAAACAACTTGCACCACTACCATGAGAATTTGTCTCAAACAGAATTTTGGTTGAAAATCAGTCGGCTGACTTTGAACCTAGACACGTTTTAATACCTATGGGGTTAGAAATTATGTTGTTTAATTAAGGCACCACTTGACTGGGCCTATCCGGTCTTTTGATGTCCTTGCACATCATAACCATGTAAATTGATAAATGTCTTTTGAATAATCTCGGGCATGAAACAATTTAAAATTATTGTTATCATCATTTTTGTTTTTATGATTTTTATTAATCAGCTACAGGAAAATGGAATAGAATTTTCAATAAAATTTGAATAATCGATGACGATGAATCATCAGAACCCAAATGAGTATAATAGATAGGATTTCAAAAATGCTGCTTTTAGATGTCAGACTCAATTTTTTTGTGTCGACACGTCGCTAAAGTGGTCAAACATGGACTAAATTCTTCTTGCATATTATCAAATATTTCATTAAACTATGATTATTGACTTAAATTTTCTTGTCCTCCGATATAGATTGTTCAATAAAGTCAAGACATCGTGTTTGACTATGCATGAAAGTTGTGATTGACTACATTTCTTCACTTTTTTTCGTCGAAATTTGGGCGTTCTGTTCGAACTTGTTTCAACATTGCCTTTGAGCAGGATAGAGATTTGTGTTCGAGTTTTTTTCGCAATTGTTTTTGATATAATTCAATTTTGCGTTCGACAATGTTTTGACATTGTGTTCAATTATGTATAATAATTTGTTTAATATTGTCGAGAATGCGTGGGTAATCAGTGCTCGACGGAAGGGTTGCTTTTTTTTACCTGGGATTTTAGTATGACCAGTGTCTGCGTGTTGGACCAAATCGGTGGACAGTTAATTAGAACACCTCAACCCGTGCTATTACGGGCCCAGTCAAAAGCGCTTCTCCCATTATAATAGCAAGGAGTTAAATACCTCGAACTTTGGTGCTTTCTTAGCTAATAAAACATCTTAAAAAAATATATATCAACTCAGGGGCAGATTTAGGGGGGGACGCCCTTCCTCCTCAGGGATTCGACCCCCCTGCCGACGACCCAAAGGGTCCCCCCTTTGTACTATTTTGAGATATCCATTTTTGGTGATGAATCCCAAAAATTTTCTAAGGGCGCCTTTGGCGCCAATATATAGTAGTTTTGACGGGGGAGCGCGCGCCGAAAAAACGCGATGGGATTTCAAAAAATTTTGTCGGCCTTTTTTTAGACCGACAAAAGTGATTTTCCGAGATCTCCCAAAGCACTAAAAGGACCCTGTTTTGGCCCAAATTTCTGCGCAGCAGGCAAAATTTTGAAAAAACAGGCCAAAAAAGGCGTTTTTAGGCACTTTTTTGGAACATTTTGACCAAAAAAAATGCGTTTTTTTTCGGCGCGTGCTCCCCTCTCAAAATTATTAAGAACTGGCACCGAAGGCGCCTTTAGAACTTTTTTAAGGTCCGTCGCCAAAAATGAATATCTCAAGATAGTACAAAGAGGGGGACCGTTTTGGGTCGGCAGGGGGTCAAATCTCTGAGGAGAAGAGGCGTCCGCCCCCCGCCCCGGCCCCCTAAATCCTCCCCTGTGCAGAACCTAACAATACAAAGTCATAAAACTATTCTTAGAAAAATATATTAAAGGTTGATCGGTCTGGTCTTACTTTGCGTATGCTTTCTCCACCAGTGCAGTCCAGAACTCGTTCACAGATTTCGAGTGGGTGAAGACTAGTTTGCCATTGTGAGTGGGCAACTGATCATCCACAATCACTTCCATCCACTCCCCTGCAGAAAAATTTTATATTTTTCAGCTATCGAAGGAAATGATTTTAGTCTTTTTTTAAATAGTTGACTTGATTTTCATTTGAAAAATAAATCATAATAATTTTTGTAAAGAATTTTGTTTTTGTAAACATTTTTCTATATTTGTTGCATATTTGTTAACTAAAAATTAACACAAAATTGATTCCAAACGATATGTGTAGTTACACAGCTACTAATAAAAACCTTATGAAAACGAGTCTGTAGCGTTTAGGAGAACAGCAGTAGGTCAGAATGTCTGGTCTTTTTTCAGATGTCTTTTTGAGCGGATAACAAAACAACAACACATTTTACGTTGATTTTGTATAATAATTATGAGTAATATAATAGTCATAATACAAAGCTGATCTAAATTATCCGAACAAAACGAACAAGAATTGAAACTTCAAATGCGTTTTTCTAAAATTTTCAAGGTTAGACAAAAATTGAAGAGAACAAAAAGTTGCTTACAATTTCACCAGAAATAAAATTGTGCTTTTTTCGAAATATTATGAACTATGCTGAAACTACCCAAATAACTGATGGGAAAGATATATGCACAGAAATCTCTTACACAGTCCAACAAAGTTCCAAAAAAAACTATTTTTTTCCAAAAATCTGTATAAGAATGAATGCTTTGTTTGATAGCCAAAAAAGTTCATGTTTACTATGTAAAATTGAAACCTTCAGCTAAAAACAAAACTCAGACATTTTTCGTTTGTTAGCATCTACTAACTTTATCATCAATCGACAAGGTAGTTTCAGCGTTATTTTTGATTAAGTAAAAAACCAAAATGGCAAAACTTTGGCGTAAAGTGTTGATTAACAGTTTTGAGAAAAAAGCACTATATCAAATCTGGTGAGCTTTGATGCAAACTTTTTTCTCTTCATTTTGTCTTATATTAACCCAGTTTGAGAAAAACGCGTAGGAAATTCCAAATGTTGTTCATTATGTCCTGTTTATTTAAATCAGCCTTGTGATGGTAAAAAACAACAGGACCGCTCATATCAGGGCAAAGCCTTGAATGTTCTGACTGCCTTCAAAGTCTATGGAACAGTAATAACAGGAAAAAATTAAATGCATTACAAAAACTGAATTTTTTTTAATTTTGAGATTTTTTTTCATCACCCTACACGCCATATAAAATACAGAGTGATAGGTTTCGCTCCTGGTAACAAATCAATTATGGCAAATAAGCTTCTTTCAACGAATTTGGAACGATTTTGAAGGCGCATTGAATCTCCGCTTACGCGGTAATAGCACGAATTATATCGCGCGTCAATTGTCTCAAAATTGCAAACTTTAAACCTCCATAACTTTATGAAAAATAATCACAGGTGAAATACTTTTTCAAATTAAAGCTCAGGACAACAATACCTTTTGAAACATAAAACAAATTTCATCAAAAAAGCTAGTAAAAAAACGAATTTTGTGTGAAGAAAAAAAACAACCCGGAGCTTTCGTATTCCGTTACTTTCGTTACAAAAGTCGGAACAAAAAAACTAATTTTCAATTTAATACTGACAAAAAGTCATAATTGTAAACGGTTATCCATGAAAATATCACCAAGTTGGATGATTATCAGATAGGTTTATCAGCCTCACTTGTTTCTTTTCGGTCTGAAGATTGAAAGTAAGATTAGTCCAATTTCTGATTTTTTAGAACATCTGTTTAGATACGATTTATCATAACATCTCAAAAGATTTAGTTTTAGTTTTTTGTTTAATTTTTAACAAAGCTAGTTTTTTTGAGCTTTTTTGAGCTTTTGTCGATACCAAAGAAAACTGGAGTTGGGAAGTTTACAAATAAACAATCGAATTTTTCCGTACAAGAGAAATCTGAAAACGGAGTAGAATGTATCTCATGACTATCTCTCAGGCTAATGTTTAATGGTTGTGAATGCAGTTAATAGCTATAAATTTTGGTACATTAGCCTGAAAACAATTTGTTCTGATTATTATGATTAATGTTATGTTGATGATTTCGATTATTATGATTATTATGATGACTAATATTTTCACCTGCTCTCCAGAAGTAGAAGTGGAATGCGCCACAGTAGTTGGCCTTGTCGAATCCCTGGTCGGAGGGCACCACTCTGCTCAACAGTTTCGGTCTCATCGACAGACAGGAGAGGGAGGCGAGCAGCCAACAGTCGCCTGAAGACAATTAACACTGAGAGAAAAAGGGAAACAAATCAGTTTCAAGGAAATTAATCAGATTTTTTTCAGTTTCAGCCTCAACAAAATAGAACAGTAATATGGCTTTCAAATATTCAAACGGCGCTGTGATTTTGAGTTAAACTGGGGTGATAATTTATAAACAAGAATACGAATAGCCAATTGCTGTTCAATTGGCACAGAATGTTCCGACCAAACTGATTTAAGAGAAGAAATTCGAGAAAAAAAATTCTAATGAAAATGTTTTTGTTTTTGTCTAAATTTCCTTTTAATTTTTTCTAGAAAAAAAAAGGAAAAAAAATATCAATCAAAACTTCAATAGTTTCATCCTTAAGAAAAAAAAACACACAGATAGCCTCAAAAATTGGACAATTAAAATAGCGCGTATATCACAGTTTTCTTAAATATCATAGCAGATAGTAAATAGTTGAAAATAAAGATACTTCTCGAACTAATTTTCTTGCATCACTTTGCAGCTTACCTAGGTATCCCTGTTCTATGTCGGATCTGTCTGCGCCTGCATCGAAAAGCTGTGGATTGGGTGCAATGTCCTAAACACAAACTTGACTTTTTTTCATCAGACATAATTATGAAAAAATGGAAGATTAAGAAAAATTAAATAAATAATGAACAAAACATTTGCAGAAATGCAGGTAGACTTTTTAACGCCCAATGTTTTCGTGATTAGGTGTTTTCCTGAATGCAGCAACTTCTATTTCATTTTGAACTTTTTTTGTTTTCTGAACCAAATGATTTATTTTAAGCAAGAATTGGGCAGTACGATAATCCCCACAAAATTGCTCTAATTTTGATCATCTTTGGGCATTTTTAGAGTAGTTTTCATCGAAAGTTAGGCATTTTGAAGCACTCGGTTATCTATATCTAATAGCTTAAAATGGTTATGTTATATCTAAAATTATGAACAATTATCTAGCCTTGGGTCGCATCCACTTGAACTCCATGGGGGGTGTCTCTTCGAAGTAGAGTGATGCGTCATTGGCTGGGAAGTCCTTGTCCACGAACAAATCCCCCGTCTTCTTGTGGTTCTTCTTGATCTCATCTAACAGAGCAGAGTCCTGCTTGTTGCTAGATCCATGAGCAGGCGCCATTTTTAAATGAAATCAGAAATTATCTGAAAAGTAGAGAAATTCACATTAGTCATATATATTTTTTACGCTATCATTGGGCCGTCAAAATGGGTAATGAATGTTAGTCTGTGCTCGCGGATTTTAGTAGGGGTTCATTATTGATTTTTTCACTTGTGTTTCACTTGTCTACTATTGTGTTCCCTGTTATATCATCAAAACAAGAAGTGAAAAATAAAAGAACGTTTTCTTAAGTGTTCTAGAGTTTTATACTATTCTTTTTTCTTTAAAAAAAGAACATTTTTTTTAATTTGTACCTTTTTTTGTGGTTTAATGAGAATATCTGGACAAAAGTCTAGAAATTAGACATATTCAGAAAGCATTGAAAATTACGTCTGATCCTGAAAATTTTTTTGATTTAAAAGAAACTTATTCTTAAGAAGACGCCAAAAGAAAATTTTGAAATTGCTGTTTTGAAATTTCATAGCTTAACTTCATATCAAGACTGAAAATCAAAAAACATAAACCAATTTTTTTTTTCACAATATAATTTTTTGAAAATTTGTGGACGTTTTTAAATGGCCGTCTAATCACGACTGAAAAGGTTTTTGATTGATATTTAACTTAACCCGTTTCGATTACTTTTTTGATACATGATTTTGTATGGAAAAAAGAACTAAAAGATATGCCATGACAAAAATTTTCAAAAATTTTTCATTTCAAATGTCGTAACAATAACAAAGTGTTACACTATAATACGCTTTTCAATGTCAAAACTAATCAAGCAAAAGGCTAATTTTTTTTGTTTCGTTGTTTGTTTTTTTTTGCGTTCAAGCAATCAAAAAAAGAAAAAGGCAAAAAAAGCATGGAAATGTTTTTGAGGGGCTGAGCATTGGGTCGCCATAGTTAGCAGTTTAGCTCTTTTGCTGGTCCTTCGCGTATTAAAAAAAAAATTTGATGGCAGTAAGAAAACAAAAAAATGTATTTGTGTTTTATTTTTTTTTCAAAAATGCAAAAACCATGAAAAACACGTATTAGCGTGTGAAAAATTGCTTTTACAAAACTTCTTTTTAATTTTAGTAGATTCATGAAAAGTTACTGCGTCATCCTAAATTTTCAGAAAAAAAAGAAAAATTGATCTTCAATGAAGATCAGCGTATTTTGCTTAAGGACAAGCTGATCAATCTATAAAAAAAATTTTTGCATCAATCTGAAAAAAAAAGAGTGCAGAGTTTTTACAAGTTTGTGAATTTTAACTCCGAGCAGTCAAGTTTTTTGTTCTAGTTTTTTGTAGATGTATTAATGAACGGCGATTGATTTTGTTAAATTTTTAAATTAACTTTATTAATGAGAAGTACAATTTGCTGAAATAATTTATAACTTTATGAGGTATAATCAAACAAAGACTGAATTCTGACCCCATAATTTGTGTGTTTTGGTTATTCAGACCAATTTTTGATGGTCAGATGAAAAAAACTGTTAATTTTTGGGAAATGAAGGCCAAAAAAAATTTAATTGGCCACCTAATAGTTTTTTGAAGTAATTAAAATTAGCCTAACAAACTAACCCACAGTTGTACGATGTTCCAGACATTGTTTGAATAAAAACATGGTCTAAGACTACAGAATTTGTTCTTCCAGAAACCACAAAAGTTTAAATTGAAATTGATCACAAAAAAGTTAATTGTTGTTTCTATTAGTTTCTATTAATTATCGCAAGGGTAATTTTTTAAACAAAGCTGTTAAAGCCGTTAATTAATTTTATCAAAAGGTTAGACCACTTGATTAGAAGTAAAAATTTCGGCCAATAAGATTTGACCATAGTACATGCAACCTTACGGTTTGGTTTTGCCAATTAACTTTAGGGCGGATATTGATCTATTATGGGGCGGGGGATTGTTCACATGGACCAAATAGAATTAAGCGTTATATAATAAAGTTTTTGTTGTGATATTTTGTTCCATTTGGCAGCCAGCTTCAAGGGGTCTAGTTTTTTCAATTTACATTTGTAGCAAGAAAGTAGATTTTTTTTGAATGGGTTGGATTTTATAAAAAAAATGTTTCAGCATGAATTACCAGCAAAAAAGTTTTTTTTTTGAAAATTGAATAGATTTTTTTTATATTAAACAGGTTACAATCCCAAAGCAATGTTACAATTATTTGATTTTTTGGTACCCAGATTGAGTCGACATACCTAAGAATCGGCCAGAATGAGACAAACAAACACAGTACTTTATTCAAAGAGGTTCGATATATAAATCGACAGATGTTGATACAATAGTCCAGCAGATAATGTTGATACAAAACTAGTTTTTGGTTCAATATTTTGTTCAAAGAAAAAACGCTGCTATTCGATGAAAAAAATCAAAATATGTCACTTTTTGGTCCAATGATTACTCATCACTAACGTGCAAAAAATCTTGAAAAATGGTTATAACTATAAATTATAAAAGCTTTAACTGAATTACGTTAACTTTGGTCGATACACAAGTCGAGCAGCTCAACCGAGAAAAAAGAAAAAGGCTTTGCATGATAGACGCAGAGAAAAACTTCAGTAAGAAAAAATTGTTTTGCTATTAAATCCTGCTAACAGAGTTGCCCAAAAATTAGGAAAGAAAATAATTTACTATTTCACAGCAAACAATCAAGCGCGACGCGTAAAAAAGTATCTTCATTTTGATTTTCTAAAATTTGCTGAAACAAGAGGTCAAAAATTGTGTTTTATTTTGCCGCGTTCTGCACCCCCGAAGTTAGACTTTTTAGCGCCAAAATTGCTCCTAGAAAAAAGTTGGTTCAGTCAGCCCAATATGGATCTCAAAAATGGGTCATATTTGTGAGAAAAGGTGCGTCTTCGTGCCTCTATAAATCTGCCCTCATGAATGTAACTTTTTTGTATGGGTTTCTTAAATCAAACAATGAACAATAACGAACTTTTCAATAACAAAATTTTAAATTCTATGCAATGAACTAAAAACAATCCAGTGAATTGGAAACGATCCGGATTTGGAAACAAATTTAAAGAGTCGAACTGTTGAAAAACTGAGCCAGTTTGTTCTTTTGCTCTTCAAAAATGACATATTGTCTTTTGAATTTGCCGCAAAGTCATAGAAAAACGTGTGTCGCTAAAATTTCCAGTGTCGATAACTTCGAGTATTATAAAGGGAAAAGCTTAGATAACTATAAGCTAATGGTTGGAAAAATGATAAATCATTCAAGCAAATTACTCAAAAGCCAGTTTTGTTGGATAAATAACTATTTTCATTAGCAGCAAAACAGCTTTAAACTTTGGGTAGTTCGAACGGAAAGTAGACATTGCATTGAGGGTTAAACTGAGACTAGAAAATGGACAATATTACGCGGAGTAAATTTACGCAAAGGGGTTTGCTTCTGGTAGCTAAAATACTCGTATTGGGTTTGTTTCTTGTAACTAAAACAGAAAGTTGTAGAAATCAGCCGGAGCTTTGGGGAATAGTTGTTTATGTCGAACCTGAATTCTTTAATGTCATTGTAGTGGAAAACGAGCAGTACCCTTGATAGCACCAAGAAATCAAAAGCATAAACCCAGAAAACAGATGGTTCAAAGAAGAATTTCTCGGAATTTCGTGGGTGCGCTATTACAGTGACAGAAAGGTTAAGTGGGTGAAAAATTTCAACCAATCAAAGTCATTCAAACTGTCCTAAATTGACTGATTGTTTAAACTTATTTTCGTCGACTTTTTGAAAGCTAATTCTGATTGGCTGACGTAATTTTTTTTAAAAGTCCTTTCGGCATGATGGAATCCACCCTCTTAGAAGATTTCTTGAAGACATAATTGTTGGTAACTTCTTGAAATGAGAAATAATTTAGGAGAGTGGGTGATATATTGCAATAGGTGGCAGATAGAAATGAAACTTGCTTTTCTGCACTAATTTATTTGCAATCGGTGCAGATGTTTTTGGTAGGTGAAGCGTTGAATTTGGGTTTGTTTTTATTTCCACGCAAATCCATGTACTACAAAATATAAAATAAATGTTCGATGGAATTGAGTCATATATCTTAAGCTCGCTCAGTTGTGATTCATGCTACACTTCCGAAACTTTCCAAAACCCTTTCAGTGTGGTTAAAGCAAAACAGTTTTGAGTGTTGGTCGTTTACAAAAGACAAAAAAAATTTATACACACAAAACTCAAAGCCTTCAAAAAGTGCGACCCTCAACTTCAAGCTCGGAAAATGTATGAACATGTCATAACCAGACATCAAAACGCAGCATTGACCATCTTCCATCAGTTTTATTCTTTCGAGACTCCAAAAAGCTTTTTTTTACAGTTTGAGCAAAATAAATATACTTTGATAAACATGTTGAGCTCAAACAATGAAAGTTAGTATAGTTCTAGTTCCACAAATAAAAAATAACTGATTGAATAAAGCTGCCGCTGGAAATTAGACTGGAAAATATCCAGCGGGTTTGAATCGATCAAATATGGGCACAACAAAATTGAGTTTCAACATAAAATACCAACTGGCAGTCTGAAAACTATTTACTGTTATTATCGCAGTTTGGAGTGACAAGCCAGATAGATTAATTTTGGAGCCAATTCAAAAGTCCATAATACTTTAGCCGTTAAAAAAGAACCCAATTTCAACCGCTCCTCCGTCAATATGCTCGAAAATAACCCCAAGCAAGCCCATTTGATTCACATGGGTTTCACCATATGTCACACGCATATTCAATCGCTTTTGAAACAAGTCGTTAAAATCTTTTTACTGTTTGAAACGCGATTTGGACATTGATTGAATAAATGCAGCAACCAGGCTTTTGAGATACCAGATGGTTATATCTATAGACAAGTTTATTACCAATTATATAGGAATTTAGTCTGAATTGAGGCTTGTTTACAGAACAGAGTCAAAACATTTGGAGTCAAACCTTCCCAGCCGCTTTCATGGCAAATGGCAAATGTCAACACTCGCTGATAAGACCCCAAGCGGAAACTCCAATGGCATTCAGAGGGTACTTTAGCAAAGAATTTTGCAAAACTCAGGGAAAATCGATCTTATGGAACTGATTGGATTGAGATACGTTCAATATGAACACGTGTTAGTGATAACAATTTGGATAAGAATAATTAGTTGAAGTCTCCAATTCGGTTTCTCTTAGTTTTTTTAAGCATACTTCGTCATATTTTTTTTGGAAATTTGAGCTTTAAAAATCAAAAGTAAAGTCAAAGAAGCAGTTTTTGCCAATATTTCTGACCATTGAGAGCAATTGATAAATTATTGTTATTGAAATTTAACTTGTTATTAAAATATTAACTTTTTCATGTTGTTTCATTTGCTTGCATAACCAGCGAAAAGAAAAGATTTTTCTGCGATCGCGATTTTTCTTAGAGTTAGGTGACAATTCTGCGATCGATTCGCGAAACAGGGTAAAAGTCTGAGACTAATGAACCCTTGATATAATCCCCATAAACCAGGATCAAAGTTACAATGTTCCAAACAACACAGAATAAAGTTCGTTTGTATTTTCTGAATTGAGTTTTACTTTCCGCGAACTCTTAAACCCGCGTTTTTGGTATTACGTGCAGTTTTGTTGTACGTTTACCTACCTACAAATATCAGTCTGACCGCTGTTTTGTGGTTGTTAAGAGTCTGCAGTATTCCAAACAAAACAGAGCTTTCAAATGCAGAGAAAAAATCATGATTGCATCTTTGATTTTTTAAAACATTTTATTATTTGACAACCATTATTTTTCAAAGTTTTGGCCGTGAATTGGCTTTTGAGAATGTGTGACATCCTTGACTTTTACAAGAGCCTAATCAATTGAGAAAATGGACGATATCTATTTTAAAATTATAAAACGCTTGCTCGGGTATTGGCAAAGCAACGAAAAAACTAAATCACCACTGCTCAGGGTCGGATCGAGGGGCAAGGGGGGAAGGGAGCGTCGGCCTTTTTTTAGGTGCATCAAATTGATTTTTCGAGCTCTTCTGAAGAACCAAAAAGACCTTGTTATGGTCATATTTTCTGCGCCGCAGGCAAAAGTTTGAAAAAAAAGGCCCAAAAAGACGTTTTTAGGCATTTTTTGGGAAATTTTGACCGAAAAATTGCGTTTTTTCAGTTCACACTCCCCCCTCTAAATTAGTATATATTGGCGCCCAAGGCGCATTTAGAAAACTTTCAGGGTCCGTTAGCCAAAAGTGGATATTCAAAATAGTACAAAGGGGGACCTTTTAAAAAATCAGGATAAATCAGGATAATCAGGATGATCCCTCCCTGTTAAAAAATCAGGATTATGATATATGTGGAAAATTAGACGATAATAATGTGGCTGTACTTGAAACAGGACTAGTTTAAGACTTGTTAAGATGAGGTTTCTCTACTAAACTAACAAGTAGACTTTTAAACTAAGACTAGATTAAAAGATGTCGATTAAGAGAACTAAGATAGATAAAAGTTAGAATCGGCTAGGAACATAAATTGAGAATTAGTTTCAAAAAACGTACGCTGACTAAAAATTAGTTCTGCCAAAAGCCGATGCACTTTTGGCAGGTATAAATCTAATTCAAAATTAGAACATGAGCAACATGAAGGCTAAAAGATCCTCTTTGACATTCCCCTCGAAAACTTAATATACGGCAGCTTGTGTTGTAAGAAGTTTCATTTATTTTTCACCCACGGACGACGCACGAAAGGCCAAACAGCGAAACTGCAGCGAGAAAACATCTACTCCCAAGATGGCGCCCGTTGGGAAAAATTAGCACTCGGTGAAATAAGGGTCCACGTAGACAGGGTACAAAGCTGGAGGGTTTTAATAAACTAACTAAAATGATTTAGTTGGTATAAGCACCAAACATTGTGTTTAATCTTTTAACAAAATAATCGAAGATAAGCATCAAACATAAGCCAAGGTGTTTAGCCCCGGTTTCAAACAAAAATTTTTGAGTAGTAATAAACAAAAAAAAAATTTTCAAAGAAAAGTTGAGTTATTTCGCTGAATGTAAGTTCATGTTTGTCAGTAGGAGTTTATACTCATTCAAGTGTCATTGGGCAGCATAGGAGATCCATAGCCGCAAAAAATGGGGGTTTGTTCAGCCAATCGGGGTTGTTAACTAGGTGTGTTTCAACGACGGCCGACGGTTCAGTGGGTAAGCCCGATGGGTCGTATTCGCTCTTCCGTACTTCCAGATTGAAATGCACTTTCTCGGAAGGTGAGGTGGGTGAATTAATTTTAGAATCTCATTTTACCTTCTAGTTCTAATCCGCATCTTCTAGAATTATCAGTGGTCAAAGGTCGTATTGGAGAACAATTGGGGGTGGTTAGGTCCACGACGGTTACTGGTGGGGTTTCTATTTCTATAGCAACTGCTTCTAGAGATGAGGTGGGCAGAAGGGTCTTTAGACAAGTTGAGAAATGTTCAAACGGTCTGTCATCTGAAGTTCCTACGAATCTCGTAAACACCCTTTCTCCCAAAAAAGATGGAGGCTGTCTAGCTCGAATAGGTCTCGTATTATGTCTGATGTGGGGTTCAGTCATTTATCCTGGAGGCGGCTATTTAATGGGCGAAGATGCTTCCCTATTGGCTATTTCTGTGGGTTTTTGGGTCGGGCAGGTTCGGGTTTTATTTAACTACGTTATTTACGAGTTATTTAAAAGTTTTTAAGAGTTATTGTATGGTCCGATTCCCTTACTATCTCTTCTTTAAGCTCCTGATAGTACGGTTTATCCTCGTTTCTCTCTTGAGCTTATGACGAGGAGGATCCGTCGTCCAAATGCCCATCCTCTATATCGTCAGGAGCGTCCCAAACATGTGGTCTGGCGCGTCATATTAGTTTTCTTCCTTTATCTATGCATAATAGAGTTTTGTTTCAATTCAAATTTTTTGCAGATAGAAGTTTTACAAGGTTGGGTCAGATAGTAGTTGGTGATCTACCGATTTGTGTTTCAAAAGGAAAGCAAAATATTTATTGTTGAGTTAAAGTCCTTAAACATTTTTTGATTTTCAATAGAGTTATTTCTAACGAGAGTTTTGGTTTTTCATGTACAATGACCTTAATTCGTTCTTTAATTGTTCTAATCAGTCGTTCAACAGACATATAGCTTTATGGTCGCCCACTGGGCTGAATAAAACGTTAACATTTTGTTCTTGGCAAACTTCTCGGACCTATTTAGAAATAAATCTCCAATCTTGATCCGTTCTAAATGTTCTAGGTAATCCATGAAGGGTTTTGTTATTTCTAAGAAAGTTTATGACAGATTTTGCAGATGTACTAGATGTTATTTGCGCTGAGGGGAGTTTTTTAGAATCAATCTACGCACACGAGTATGTTTTTTTATCGTTCCTCAAGTTAAGGGTAGCGGTCTGGTAAACTCAAGCGCCATTTCTTGATTTGGTTCTGCGACCGATGGAAGCTTTCCGAGGTCTCAGTGTTTTGATAGAGGTTTCCAACTTTTTCCTGCACTCGATACAAATTTCTCCGTGAATTTGGATTTCGCGGTAGATTTTCGGCCACCAGATGTAGAGGGATGCCAGACTTTTCATTGCCACTTGGCCAGGGTGTGCTTCATAATGTTCCTCAAACATGCCGATATTACACGTCTCCCGTTGAAGTAAACACATCCCCGTTCACGGGAAAATTGATGATATCAGGTTTTTATAAAAATTTCCCGTTTGCAGTCCAGGTTATCTGATTTTTTCCGGTCTTCTTCGATAGCGTTTACAATATTTTTCAAAGCACGGATTTGTTTAGTCAGTACCGCCATGAATTTAGAATCAAACATTTCAGGCCAAGAGAATGGAAATAGTTTGCTTAATAGATTTAGGGCTCTATGAACTCGTAACGTCTCCTCCCACGATATTGAAGTTGCATTGGTTACTCGCTTTGTTTCGACAGTAGTATCTGATATATATATATTTCAGGTCGATAGACGAAAACCAGATTTTGTTTTCTTCATGACCACTGATTGTTAGGGCAAAGTTGTCGATTAGTTCGAAAAAATTAGTCATTTGTTATCTATTGCGAAATCTTTGTTTATTTAAAAGTTTTTAGTTCAACGCCAACTCAGTTAACCCGTCCTTTGTTTGCTGTTATGACGATAGGTGATAAAAAACAGACTTCTGAAAGTCTGGACAATTTTTCTATGTCTCTCTCGCTAATTGACTGGTCAATAAATAGTTTCACTTCAGGAGTAGGTGTAATGATATAGGCTTGCCTTTAACTTGTTTTGGTTTTAATGATTCGTTGAAGCATGTATTTACTATAAAATTTTTTGATCCGCCTGTTCTTTTTAAAAGTTCGGGAAATGGATTAGATATATACAGTTTGAACTCGCGTTGGGATTGTAAATCGAAATGTTGGCAAGGCTGGCTGTCAGACTCAAATTTTATCTGATTTTCTTCTATCCCGACGGGTGTCATTCTCAGGTTAGTCCGTGTGTCTGATACTATTTGGTAGTATATCATTGCCCAGTAAGTATCCTTCTGCCGCTTCGGTGATGAACGGTTGTTGATCTTCGGCATCAATTCCCTTCGATTGTGTCCTCACTATGCATTTTTTGATGATGTTCATCGTACTTCCGAAGCCTTGGTAGGCCTTTTTTGTGATCTCATCAACTGCTTCAACCCTTAGAAATCTAACTCTTAACTTGCATTCGTGAAGTAAATTCTTTTTCATGAACGATACCGGACTAGCTGAGTCAATTTCCATTTCAGTTAGGAGAAGAATAAAATTGCCCATTGATACTAGTAATGTCTTTTTCAGTTCAAGTCCTTCGGGTGTAACTACTATTCTAATTAATCGTCCGATTTTCTCCTTAAAAGCGTCCACTTGTTTATCATTATCTACAGTTGAGGCTAAAAAGTCTTCTAAATGTACTTCGAACTCGGAGTTTTGCGGTGGGCTGTTTTGGCGGGTTTCTTGTTCGGGTAGTTTTGGGTGTTTTTCAACTACTTTAGTTTGTTTTGTTGCTGAATTTCTGCAATGTTAAGTGAAATGGCCTTCACGACCGCAGATGGTGCAATTTTTTTCTCTTGCTGGACAAGATGTAAGGTGTCCCCTCTTGAATTGTTGCCCACAATTTCTACATTTATTACTTTCTACAATGTTCAAGGTTGGTTCGCTTTTTACTTAATGTGGCTTTTATAGAGAAGTATATACAGGGATTTTTATGTACTGTTTATGTATTTTCGAGCCTTTCTCGTGGACTAAGACATAGGCTAAAACACTTTCTGGGGTCAGATATTCAACGCCCAGCTTTTTCTGGATTTCCACATTCCTCATATTGGTAATAAAGATATCTCTGACTAGTTCTGTCTGTAAGTCGCCCCTTTGCAGTTGTTTGCCAATTCTGAAAGGACCTCATGCATTTTTTTATAACTCATGATCTTTCTGTCTTCGGTCGAAGAATTTGTATTTTTCGTAAGTCAAGCTTGCAGATATCGTGAAAGTAGTTTTAGTAATTCCCTAAATTAATATCGAGTATTATTTTACCACGGTTTTTGTGTGCAACACATTTTTCCCCTTCTTTGACAAATGCTAGGTAACCTTGTAATGATTTTAACTTCTTGTCGACGTCGCCAAGTTGTAGGCCATTAAATTTTGCGTTGTCTTCCGCTTTCCTTCTTCTCAATATTTCATTGTAAGTTTGATTATCGGAAGGCTGCAACGTTTCTGGCTTAGGGTAAGTTATTTCGGATCTCAAAGGTGGGTTAATCACATTTTCGATATCCACGGAAACTTTAGCGATGATTGTCAACTGGAATTTTTCCAGTCTTGATGGTTCTCGCTTGATGCGTTGTTCCAAAAGAACTCTAGGCCTCGTAAATTCAAATCGTTTGACTGCGCCATGTTGAAAAATCAAAATAACCCAGGTAACTGGAATATTAGGCGATGATAATGTGGGAGTCTTTAAACTAGGACTAGTTTAAGACTTGTTAAGATGAGGGTTATCTGCTAAACTAACTAGAAGACTTTTAAACTGAGACTAAATTGAAAGACAGCGATTAAGATATTAAAGTAAACTCTCTCTAAGCTAAATAGAGTGAGAATTTTATGGAAAATTGATAAAAAAAATGCAGTGGCTTGAACATGATTGGCTAAAATAGAGAAGATATATATTCTCGCATTCTGCCTGATTTAGTACTATTGAAGATCATATAATAACACATTCAACTCTAAACTTATTTATACATGTGAAAATATCCAAATTATTCTAACGAGTGAGCATTGTCAAAGGCTGTCTGTCACAACAAATTTCAGAGTGCTACGATGAAAATTGAATCGGTTGAGAAGTTAAATTGAGGATTAGTTTCATAGAACGTACTTTGACTAAAGATCAGTTGTGCCAAAAGCCGATGCGTTTTTGGCAGGTATAAATCCAATTCAAGATTAGAACATGGGCAACATGAAGGTTAAAAGATCCCCTTTGACATTCCGCTCGAAAACTTAATATACGGCAGCTTGTGTTATAAAAAGTTTCATTTACTTTTCACCCACGGATGACGCCCAAAAGGCAAGGTAGCGATACTGCAGTGAAAAAAGATCTACCCCCAAGATGGCGCCCGTTGGGCAAAATTAGCACTCGGTGAAATTAGGGTCCACGTAGACGGGATACAAAGCTGGAGGGTTTTTAATAACCTAATTAAAATGATTAAGTTGGTATAAGCACCAAACATTGTGTTTAATCTTAAAACAAAATAATCCAAGATAAGCATCAAACATAAGCCAAGATGTTTAGCCCCGGTTACAAACAAAATTTTTGAGTATAAATAAAAAAAGTTTTTATCAAAGATAGATTTCATGCGTTTAAACTTCCTGGTACGTCAAGCAAGAAGATAGAGAGTTATGAATAAAAAAACGACAACTAAAAGTATTAAAAAAAGTTAGATGATACTGAATCGTGGTTCATCTTGTAGTAGGCCAGCACTAAAGGTATCATACTCTTACAAACACGTTATTAAAAACCCTGCGTTTTTCTGAAGCCAGTTTTGTTTTGTATGTTCCCTAAAAAGGGGTTCGGGGAAGTTTGGATTAGAAAGGCTCGCGTTAGAAATATGGTTCCGTAAAAATCCACGTTCTAGAAATGTGGTTCCCTAAAGAATTTCGATCTAGAAATGTGGTTCCGTACAAAATTTCGATCTAGAAAGGTGGTTCCGTAAAAAATTTCGATCTAGAAATGTGGTTCCGTAAAAAATTTCGATCTAGAAAGGTGGTTCTGTAAAATGTGGTTCCGAAATGTGGTTCCGTGAACATAAGCATCATGAAGATTGAAAGATCCCCTTTTACATCCAGCTCGAAAACTTAATATACGGCAGCTTGTGTTATAAGAAGTTTCATTTACTTTTCAACCACGGATGACGCCCAAAAGGCAAGGTAGCGATACTGCAGTGAAAAAAGATCTACCCCCAAGATGGCGCCCGTTGGGCAAAATTAGCACTCGGTGAAATTAGGGTCCACATAGACGGGGTACAAAGCTGGAGGGTTTTAATAAACTAATTTAAATGATGAAGTTGGTATAAGCACCAAACATTGTGTTTAATGTTAAAACAAAATAGTCCAAGATAAGCATCAAACATAAGCCAAGGTGTTTAGCCCCGGTTAAAGTTAAAATTTTTGAGTAGTAATAAAAAAAAGTATTTATCAAAGATAGATTTCATGCGTTTCGACTTCCTGGTACGTCAAGCAAGAAGATAGGGAGTTATGAATAAAAAAACGACAGCTAAAAGAAAAAAAAAGTCTGATGATAATGAATCGTGGTTCTTCTTGTGGTAGGCCAGCACTAAAGTTATCATACCCTTACAAACACGTTAATAAAAATCCTGCGTTTTTCTGAATCCGGTTTTGTTTTGTATGTTCCCTAAAAAGGGGTTCGGGGAAGTTTGGATTAGAAAGGCTCGCGTTAGAAATATGGTTCCGTAAAAATCCACGCTCTAGAAATGTGGTTCCCTAAAGAATTTCGATCTAGAAATGTGGTTCCGTAAAAATTTTCGATCTAGAAATGTGGTTCCGTAAAAATTTTCGATCTAGAAATGTGGTTCCGTAAAAATTTTCGATCTAGAAATGTGGTTCCGTAAAAATTTTCGATCTAGAAATGTGGTTCCGTAAAAATTTTCGATCTAGAAATGTGGTTCCGTAAAAATCTTTGTTCTAGAAATGTGGTTCGATCTAAAAAATAATTGCACGAAACTTTATTAATTTACCCCTCACGCACTAGCGGAGTTGGGGGAGGGGGTGTTGGAGGGCGAATGCCTTCCGCTTCTAGTGATTCGACCCCCAGAGGACCCAATGGGTCCCTCTTTGGTACTCTATTGTAATAAGAGAAACGAACTATGCTTAGACAGGCTGGATGGCCTTTCATAGATCCTTCTCTGCGACAATTAACATTATTAGGATTATTATTTTGAGATATCCAGTTAAAGCTATTCAACTCAATTTTTGCTAACAGTCATTTTCTAACAGTCATTATAAAAATGTCGAACAGCTTTTGAAAATCTCCCCTCGAGAAAATCCTAGATCCACTTTTGACATCATGTACACCAAAAATTTGCTAAGTAATTTCAACAAGAACGACTCCAATAAAGATGCAATTCAATTTTTTCTACAGCATATTTTTCAAGTTGCCTTTTTCAGTTACTTTTTAACCAAACACCGGGCGAAGAGGAGCTAAATATTGGTTGAACTTAGCAAGAGAAAAAATGACCTGGATGAATAGTATGAGTAAAGCAAACAAGTGTGTAATTATGAAGTATGAACTGCGTAAAGGAGATAAGATTATTTTGGAATACTTTTTTTTCTGTTCGGAATTACACTACGATATGTTCCATCTGGAATTTTGCGAGAAATCCTTGGGTAATTTTGGGTTGAAATGTTTGGCTCCTCTGTCTGAGTTTTAGATGAGTGGGAAAGACTTGGTGGAAGCGACCGAAGATGCCACCGGAGTAGTGATAATAGATTGTTCGCACGGAACTCCAATTGGTAATGCAGCATGTGCAGAGTTCTCCATACAGCCCAACATCACTTACGCTTTATGCGAGACCTGGTGACCGGGTTACCGTAAAAAGCTGTCTGGTTTTTTCCTCCTATGAGACCATCTCGAGGAGTTTAAAGCCGCCGCAAATTGCTATAATCTCCACCGGAGTTCGCCAGAAGAGCTGGTTGGGCACTTGAGACGTCCAACGAAGAGTTTTTAGGCGGGAGACAGAAACTTGTACTTTCACTTCGGAATTCAGGTCCGTGACGAGAAAAATTGACTTGGTCATGACATAGCTGATAGACACTCTTGATCTATGGCGGTTCTGGAATGCAGGTGCACATCGGATTGTTTATGACTCGTTTCGGACGGTGAAAACTGATCACCTATTTGACTGGGATTAATTGACCTAAATCTTGCGGACAGATGTTTTTTCCGACTCACCTTATTAGTTTAAGTAGAGTAGGTTTTGTCACTAACATTAACAATAGTGCCTTCAGATGGTTTGAAATTTTCTAAACCCAGTTTCCGGATTGTTGATAATAAGATTACCCAATTTTTGTTTAGCTCCAGCCGAGGATGGCAACTGCTCAGTTGACTTTTGCTTCCTAAAACTGAATGTGCCTTATGACTTTAAACACCTCAGGAATGCGGTCAAAAATTGGTTCCCCTCTTTTATCATCTTAAGAGTCTTGATAACTTCATCGGGAGTTCTTAGGCATTGATGCCTCCTCCTTAGCGTTTTTTCAAGGCCGGGCATTTTAAATTCAAAATTTAAAAATAATCATCTTTGAAAAATTTTGCCATAATTTTGATGATTTGAGTACATGTAAGAAAATTTGGATCTTGTTAACGAAAGTGACTATCCCCTTGTGATAGGAGAGGGAATTGTACAACTCCGATTCAAGACAATTCTGTTATCGAAGAGTTAATTTAATCTTTGAATATAGTTTTCTTTCTATGGTTCCATGAACCAGCTCGAATAACGTATCATTCTGTACGTGAGCTTCAGATAGATAATACTGAAGTCAAATGATGATGAACATCCAATGACCTTGGTAATAAGATAATAACGATATAACTGCATAATTATACTTAACAATATAGGTCCCAAGGTCAGTGATCAAAGAGAACAACAATTACTAATGCACTTGCAGTAAGTGCCGTACCACACTCCCCCTGGGATAGCTAAATTTTATATACTGCATTATAAAATTTTATAAATTACTAGTAGTTTTACACTCAGTTCTAATTAGTTTTGACAGTTCAACACATTCTTCTCTTTTGTCTGTCTGTCATTCTTTTTCTCACTTCTGCGGGCTGTCGTTATTGAAATTTAATGGAACTTGCCATGATGCGTTCCAGCTTTTTGAAACATCTAACGCCTCACTCCCAAATTTTCGCCTAAACAAATGTTTTTCCAAAAGTCCCAGTTTGCTTTCCTCTGGTTTGTTTACATCTGAACGAAAGTTAGCCAATTTGATGCCATATGCCTCAAGAGCTGCCCTGTTGAGGTCTACAAGATCTTTTTCAGACGAAACCAATTTCACTGAGTGTTTGTATGGGTTTCCATACCTATTTGGGCCTTTGTTTTTTGTGGCCCGATCACTTCGCCTGATCGTAGATTCACCATCTCCGGACTCATCCGAAAATTATGAGGGAGCATTAATGTGAATCTCTTCTCCAGCACTGAAGGATTTTAAGATCTCTTCAGCAGCTTTCTGAACCCCCCTTGTCAGAACTTGGTCCGCCAATTTATTCCGATCCTAGGTAGTAAGGTCTCGACTCTGGAACGTTTCCAGTATTTTGTCATCTGTCGTGTGTCTCGTTATGTCTTTACTTTCGTTCGAAGATTCCCACGGGGTGGATGTACTAGGTAGTCCTGTTTCTACAGGTGCTGGTAATATGTCGAGGTCATTATCACGTGACATTGTTGCTTCTGCAGCTGTGTCCACAGCTTTCTTTTTCTTCGACTCTTGGACCGGTTGTCTCTTAGCGCTTTGCTTAGTCCCTTTGTTATTTTTCGAGTTCTGTAACACTGGACCCACGTTGTTTGGTTTCGCGCGCTTTCCTGTAAGATTTATGCCTCCGTTTATTCCTGTGTCTTTTGAAGTAACATAGTATTGACTGTCTTGAAATGGTGTTTCCACATTCTTCAAATTTGAACTTCTTGGTACATCTGATAGATCTTCTGAGTCACTACTCTCTGACTGAATTACTACTTCCTTCTTCTTCGATTTTGTTTTGGTTTCGTCGCCGTGTGGACTTCCATTCGTGTTTACTTTTTTCGTGGACTTTTCTTGCGGCTCACTGATGACTATCTTTGCTTTTGCGATATCGCTCGCACGATAAACTGCTCCAGCAGCTGTTTTCACCGTTTGAGGCGACTCAGACTGCACCTTTCCCTTGAGCGGATTCGTAAGTGCTTTCCCACTTTTCCTATTTTCATCTTTTCTTAAAAGGGTTGTGTGATCATGTCAATGTATCTTCCCGAGGTTTATCTTCAATGAACCCGTACTGCCACGAGTACAAAAGTTCTTTGCGTAGATCTGGATTTAGAGTACTCGTTTCATCTACTATCCTCCTTAGATCATTACTTGAGGTGTCTCTTCTCACCTCGTTCCATCTGGCGTTCGCCTCCAACAACGTCTTTAACGCTGTTGCCCTGCTCCTGTCTCGCGCTGACTCCACTTCGGTTCTGAATAGTGGACTCACCCCCGACTAATTTCCCCTTTCTTAACTATCTTCACGTTGTCTCGCGATTGGTCGATTCTCATCTTTAACTGTGTCGCTGTGAGTGCTGAACGCTCCAGATGCTCTTCATCTAAACAATCAGAATCTATCAAGAATGAGTCTCTAAGGATTTTAAACTCAGTTTTTGGAAGCCGCCCGAAATGTGCCTCGAATGGTGAACATTGTATCGTTTTTTGCTTGATCCTTCGAAGGTCTCAAACTATTGTGCTTAGTGCAAGTTTTATTGATGTTACATTTTCGTCGAATAACATAACTCCCAATCTTAGTTTTATCGTTTGAATTGTTCTTTCCACTAATCCACAACTACGATGATCACCAACGGGACAGAATTTTTGCACAATATTATGATCAAACCAAAAAATTTTCATCCTTTTCCCTTCAAACCCCGAGAATTGGTCCGTTCTGATGGATTCTGGAATCCCATGTGTGTCGATGTAAGTTCTGAGAAATTTAACTGAAGATTTACTCCCAGTCGACTTAGTAATTTTTACCGATGGAAACTTCGAATATCTAACTATGGCAACAAGTAGGTAAAATTTCCTTCCTTTAGTATCTTCTAATGGTCCCGCGTAATCTAATTGTAATTCCTCCCCTGGCTGCGAAAGCAGTGGAAGCGGTTTTGATGCGTTTTTAGGTATAACGTATTTAGCATTCTTACCGTAGCGAGAGCAACTTGGACAATACTCCGCCATGTTCACAATATCTTTGTGCATGTGGGGCCACCACAAGTATCGAAAGACCTCCAGCATTGCCTCCTGACCTGGGTGCCCGCAATGTATTCGTTTAAGTACAGCAGGGCGCAGTTGTCCTGGTACTGCCAATCTTCTGTCCGCAACAATACAGTCGTCCACCACTGACATCTGATGCCACAATGAATTCACTCCCATCAACTCAAAACTGTGCCTATCTTTCCTCTCTATGACTCTTCTTAAACGATCCATCCAGGTGTCTTCAGTGGTGAGTTCCGCTACAAAATACTTGTCAAAAAATTTTGAAAGATTAGGCAAATTATTATCCTCTCGATTCTCGGCTTGCTTGAACTCATTTTGACCGTATTTTTTTCTTTGTTAGCCACTAAGCTCACCTCTGGACTCTCTGATGTCGAATCCGCCGTGAGGTCCACCTCAACAATGTTCGGGACATTTGTAGTTGTGGAATTTTCTTGAGGACTTCCCCATTCTGACGATGCCTCCAGCTGGAGCATGTTTTTCGGTCTGATATTATCCGTTCGCTCAGACCCCACAAGATCCCAGAAGGATCATAACTTTTGTGGTTCCTCCCTTGATAATGACTGCTGGTATTTTTCCTTCCGTCTTAGTGGCGTTACTTTCTTCTATTCAACTTGCGGCATGTCCCAATCTGATCCATCACTCTCGTGTCCCCGTGTCCCCCTTTGTACGGCTCGTGTTCTATGAAAGGTTGTTTCCGTAATTTGTTCCAGCATTTTGTTTCCCCGCCTTGTTCTCGGACTTTGATGTCTTCTTTAACTTCTTCTCCATCGATCTGTATTTCAGTTTCTCGACTGCTTTGCTGCGAATTTTTATTGTTCATTTTTCTTATCAATTTCAATCAAATGTACGCAATGATAATTTTGATCAAACTAATTTGATCGAGATTGCGAAAACGTGAGTTTTGACAGTTTTCGTTCCGGTCGAGCTTTGTTTGGTTTTGAACAAAACGGTTGCTATAGCAACCAGGGGATGACGTGTTCTATAATTCGTTCAACGTGCTTCTTCGATCAGAATGTTCTTGAATTTTTTTTGTCATCAATGAAAGTATTTGTATCGACAAGCCTACTGTTCAAATAGTCGAGAGCTGCATGAAATTGATCAATCGATGCTACCACAAAGTTTTCATCCAATTCTGACTCCGGCCACGGTTCCCCATTAGGTTCTCTGGACAAGTAATCCACTATACCCATATCTTTTCCTGGTATATGAACCACCTTGAATTGGCAAGGCAACAGTCGATCTACCCGTCTCGTAAGCCTAGATTGATAAGTCTTATTAGATTTATGTTCCCTCAACGCTGATGTTAGAGCTTTATGATCTGCTGCTAAAATGAATTCTTTCCCCAGCAAATAATGTTTAAATCTGTCCACTGACCAAACCACTGCCAGCAGTTCGAGTTCATTTGTAGAATATTTTTTTCTTGAACATTAAGATAACGTGATGCAAATGCAATCGGGATCCAATCCTCCCCATCAGTCGATTGTTCCAACGTTGCCCCAAGACCAATATGACTCGCATCGTATTTGACTCTAGTGTCTTTCTGAGGATCATAATAATTTATTTGAGCAATCTTCGCCACCGCTTTTTGTATTTCTTCAAATATGAAAGAATTTTCCCCCCCATTCGAAATTTTTAACAGGTAGTTTGATATCTTTCAATCTCCTCTTTTCATTTTCTTCTTTGAGTAATGGTCTTAGTTGATCCGTTAAACTAGCTGCGTTAGGAATGCGTTATGAATGCTACCCAAAAACGATCTTAATTGTTTCAGTGATTTCGGATGTTATAGAATAAGAATCGCCTCCGTTTTTGTAACTTTTGGTGTTATTCCACTCGGTGTAAGTTTATGACCCAACCAATTAACTTCGGTCTGAAAGAACTCACCTTTGGATAACTTTAGCGCTAGATTTTCATCATCTAGTTTCTTCAATACATCTAGTACCAGTTTCTCGAGTTCTATTTTACCTCCTTTTGAGACAATCAGTATGTCATCCAAAAAACAAAATGTGTTTTTCGCATGGTTCAATGTACAATCCATCGCCTTTTGATATTCTGCGGGCATGTCTGCCAGTCCGTAAAACCCTGCCAAAAATCTGTACGTCCCCGTAGCTTGGCCTCCGACCATGTTAAAATTGCACTGTTTAGCTGTTTCTGCAGTTAAACGAAGTTGGCTGTACGCATACTTTAAATCCAGTACCGTAAAGTATAGCGTGCTCAGTGTTTTTGCCGTTACTATTTGACTAACCTCATCAATTAATTCATCAACATTAGGCATTTGGTATCTATTTCTGTACAATTGTCTATTTATCGGTTTTGCGTCTAACGCCAATTTGATCGAATCGTCCTTTTTCACCGTGATTACAATCGGAGCAATGAAACAATCGCTTGTGCATTTATCTAATTTTGTTATATGACCTTCTGATAACAATTTATCAAGTTCATTCTGCACTTTTCCATGAATGTGAATAGGTATTCTTCTACCTTTCTCTTGTATTGGACATAACGGATATTTGAATTTCTTGTTGACTACATGATGCTTTGATTCTCCCTGTCGATCGAAAAGGGATGAAAATTTTGTATAAAATTGATGTTTCATACCTTCTGACTGCTCGCACAGTAGCACGTCAAATCTAGATCTATTTACAGGAGCTGATTTCTGAGATGTATGAATCCCCAATTTTCCCTGTAGATTCAGACCCAGTATACACCTAGCTCTTCTTTCTGTAACCAGGAAGTAAGCATCCTTAACTTCCCAACCCGCGGAACTTATTATTGCACATACTGCTCCCAGTATCTGAAAAGGGTGTTTTTTGTAAACAACAAATTGCATTGTCAAATTCAATTTTTCGGGCGGAAAAAATTTAATTTCCGATGATCCATCCAATAATTGTTTTGCGGTTGTCCAATTGAGGAAAGATACTGGACTTCCCGTATCAATTGTCATGTTGATCATTTGATTTTAGATTCTAACCAACGCCTTCAACGCTTTGATTTTATGTGATCTTGGATCTCGCCGAATGTCGATCTTCGTGATTTCTTGATTAGTTTCTTTTTCACTCTATTTCCTGAGTTTACTGGCTGTCATTTCCCTTCCACCTGTTTTCTTCTTTGTGTCCACTATCATTGTCTCGAATTCATCGCATGAATCGAAACCTTGAATTACATTGCACTCCTCTTCTGAACTCGATTTCTCTTCACCAATCTCGTTTACTTGATTAGATCTACACATTGTTGCAAAAGGATTCAGTTTATTGCAATTCTTCCAACTCTTTCCCATTGCTGGACAATTCTTCAAATGACCTGGACCGAAAAACTTTCCACAACGAGTGCATGACTTCTGATCTGATTTGAAAATTGTATTTTATTATCAGCCCATCTCTTTTGAGTCTGGGTTTTGTTCTGTCTTTTGTAATTTGAATTTTATTCCCAACTGCCATTATCGGTTCCTGTTTTATCTTGATTTGAGGTGTCCGCAATTGTCCCACTCCGGAGCTTCCGCTCCCGGCCCTTTGAAACGCTCGAGTAGTCTGCTTACTATGCTCAAATTTTATGTCCCGTTTTAGGACTTCATCTGGAGTGAAAGTTTCAAACGTCAGGGTGTCTTGTAATGCAGTATTCCTCATTCTAGATATGAAGAGATCTCTAATCAACTCTTCTTCTAAACCGCCCAGTTCGGCCGTAGCTGCTTGTGCAGTAAGTGCCGCGTGAAATGATTCCAACGACTCACCGGATTCTTGCGCTCGTGTGAAGAGCCTATATCGTTCCTAAGTTATGTTCCTTGTTTTTTCAAATGATGCCTTTGCCATTGCCACCATTTCTCTGAATTCGAGTTTTGACACTTCCGCGTGAAGGTTCTTTTGAACGAATTTCTTTTTCCCCTCAGTACCTAGTACCAGAAACAAACGAGACGTAAGTCTTTTCTGAACCTCATTGTAGAACACATTATGTCCTACCTTAGGTCCACGTTCTCTTCTTTCTTCATTTTCTAGTATCACTTTGTCTCTCCTAAGCTTATCTCTGTTTTCCCAATCTTTTACTGCTTGAGCAGTTTCTGTTTCTCCCGGCGTTTCTGGAACAGGCATGGGTTCATCTACCACTTCCTTAGGTTCTTCTAATTTAATTTCCGGATTCACGTTTTCTTTCACAGTCACAGCTAACATAAATTGATCCAACCAAATTTTAAAGTTCCACGGTGGATCCGAACTAGCCGACGTCCAGAATACTGGAATACCCATGTCAGTGCGATTATCCTGTGCCATGAATCCTGCTGGCTGCGCCATGTGATAGGAGAGGGAATTGTACAACTCCGATTCAAGACAATTCTGTTATCAATTCTGTTTCTATGGTTCCATGAACCAGCTCGAATACCGTATCTTTCTGTACGTGAGCTTCAGATAAATAATAATGAAGTCAAACGATGATCAACATCCAATGACCTTGGTAATAAGATAATAACGATATAACTGCATAATTATACATAACAAAATAGGTCCCAAGGTCAGTGATCAAAGAGAACAACAATTACTACTGCACTTGCAGTAAGTGCCGTACCAGACCCCTAAATATTTAGTTACAGAAAAAGTATCGTAAAAAACAGAAAAGGCCCGCAACCCTTTGAAACGTGTTGTGCCACATTCTTGGAAATTCTCGGGTTGACCTCCATAGACCAAAATTTTAATCATACAATTCCAAAAAACTGAGCCTTTGAAAAAATATTAGTCATACAATTTTCAGACATTTTGCTAAATGGTGTCATACATTTTGCATAAAATTTTTCTTATTTTTGCATATAAATTTGGTGTATCGTACTAAATAAAAAAAATGTTAAAAAAATTGTATCATACAATTTCCATATATGCAAGATGCAGGGGCGGATCTGGGATTTTATCGAAGCGAGTGCGGACTTTCGAAAAATTTGATGACCTTTTTTTGATTTTAATTTAATTTTCTTAAATTTTCTTTTTTCTGCGCCAAATTTAATTTTTTTTCTGCGCCGTAGGCAAATTTATGAAAAACCAGGTCAAAAAAGTTTTGGACACTTTTTGGAAAACTTTGAGAAAAAAATTGTTTTTTTTTTGGCGCGCGCTCCCCCTCAAAACTATTATATATTGGCGCAAAAGGCGTCTTTAGAAAAAATTTTAGGGTCGGTCGGCCAAAAATGAATTTCTTAAAAGTACTAAAGGGGGGACCCTTTGGGTCGGCAGAGGGTCGAACCACTGAAAGTAAGCGTCCACCCACACCCGCCCCCCCCCCCCTAAATCCGCTCCTGCATAAATGAAATTTGTATGACTACAAAAAAAATTCGAAATTGGCCCCAAAAAAAAATTTTTTTTTTCAACGAAAAAAATTGAGAAATCAAAAAGTAAGAAACCATTGTTTTTGGGTAATGAAAAAAATGCTAGTCATACAATTTCCATATATGAAAAATTACTTATCATAGACCTTTCAGGCAATTTTCTGTACTGATGAAATTGCATGAAAAGTAGTGAATGACTACCATCTTTCCATTAACGAAAATTGTATGATTAGCCTTTTTGGTTAACCCGGGCATACAAACCCGTCCCAAGTCTGTACGTGGCCGTACAAGCTTCACAAACTACGAGGATAATGCAATGGCTACTGATTGGATATGATCACTGAGTTTAAGTTGCTTGAACGATTTATTTGAGATCGGCTGTATGAACTGACCTCATTATCAATTCTCGTGAGCAGTTCTTCTGTTCGCAAACAAGGCAGTAAACTTGTGCCGATTTGTGTCCACACAGATTGTTGTAGAATAGTTGAGACATCTGTTGATGATCCGAATAATTTTGTCTTTCTCAGTGGCCGCATTGACCTTTCCCAGTTTCATTACTGAGGCTACCACAAGAGTTGGTTCCCAACTTAGGCTTAACGACCAAAAATCAACCGGTTCCTGGTCTTTGGTGAACGATTTTTTCTGTACAGCCTTAATTGCCAACTTTGATTCGTTTTGAGAAGTATTGAAGCTACCTTCTCTTGCTTCTTGCTGTAGCATCTAAATTATTTCTAATTTTCTGACACGACTTAAATAACAAAACTTGGCAAATTGTCCTTTCAAGTTGCAGTTTTTGCATGATACGACCAAAGCTTCGAAGCACTGCGTGTGCTTGATGTGAAAAGGTTGCTTCATAATTAAAACTGTAATATATCTTTTTCTTCAATTGGCTCTATTTAGCTCGTTGAGTTATTTTCTGGGCATTTGATTCAATCTTTGATGTTTGAGTTAAATAATTTCAATGAGTTTGCAAATCTTTTCCCGCCGGGGCGTAGTTTCCCGACGATAACGTAGAAAATCACAAGTGCTTAAGCACGACTTTTCCCGCAGAAGTGCTGATTTCAGTGTATCTTCTCACGCTGTACCTGGACAGATGCACTTTCTCACTGAATACTTTTAAATTTGAAGATATCTTTGTCAGATTATTACTCCAGAACTTGGGACCAACCGCTTAAAACAGTTTCGCCAGTCGACCAAAAAACACCGAGTCTAAATTTTCTCGGTCGGAACAGACCGCGTTATAGAATTAACGCCTTTCAGTAATGACTTTTTGTCATTTTTGAAAAAAAAAGTTGAAAACAAAACAGTTTTCAAAGAAGTTTCGAACAACATTGCTTTCAGATTGGCATGAGGATAATTTTACAGGGTTGTTTTCTGTGTCTCAGTACCAAGGGAGAGGAACAGCCGAGCAGAGGTTTCGTTCTTTGATTTGTTTCGCAAAAGTAGACATCGGTAGGCACAGCTGGGCCCTTAACCCTTCTGTATGCATTTGACGTCTCAGTTTTCCGCACTATGCTGTAGCATCATCTTTTTTAGATTCCATGAGTGAGTATTTATTGCTAGGTTGAATTGCCCGACCCAAATTTACCAAAAACTAGGTCTGAAGTAAGTTTTAGCCAAAAAAAACTCTGACTAAATCTGTCCTGCCTGCAGTAAACGGAAACAAAATGTTGGCTGCGCCTTGTGGAGTCTTCAATTGACCTCGAGTACAAAGAGTTAAAGCCAAGACTCAATTATTCCTTGCATATAAGTGAATCGTATAATTTAGCACATATCATTGTCATGACAAACTCTAAAAAAATTCAACTCGAAGGTTTCATAAGAAGAAAACACAAGTACGAATAATGGCACCGTATGTAATTTCAAGATTGGTAGGTCGTCATCGACCTTGACAGAACAGAAGAAGCATATAGTCAATATAAAGATTGCAATTAGAACCTAAGGTACAGTTAGTGTGCTTTTGAGATGCCGCCTCCATGAAAAAAAAAGCAAAAAAGCCCCTAGAAAGTACAGCTTTTTCAATGAGCATAAAATAAGATTGTTGACGAGCTGTTCTGAGAAGACAACAGTAGTCTTTATACTTGTCATCAAAACGAAACAATGAACCAAGTCTGATGATTAACCATTTTTCTGGTTTTAAATTTTATATTTGCTTCACATGGGTGCTTATTTAATTTCGGCGGTTTTGAAGAAAAGTTTTACTGAAACGTCAGAATTTGCAATGAAAAGGTTATATTTTTGAGTAAACTAAAAAAACTCATACTTTCTGTTTCGATGGACATGGCAGATTTAAATCATATTAGCAGTAACATTTTATTTCTAATTAGATTTACAACTTATGAGAAACCTGCATTGCGACACTGCAAAAAAAATCTTGCAAAGGATTGTAAATACTGATGCAAAAACAATCAGTGCTAAATTTCAGTTTCAACAAAAAATTTGAAGCCAGTTTCTATCTTTCTTTACTCGAAGTTTTCTTCATTTTGTTTTTATAATTTTAGGGCAAATTGTTTTTGTGGCACGCCGAAAGTAATTTTTTTTAAATGATAGAAAACAAAACAATCAAAACCGAATTGATCAAACGCTGAAATAAAAGATACTTCTCTCAAAATATTGCAAAAGATTGTTTAAAAAAGATGTTTTTTTTTTCAAATTGTGTTTTTTCTCTACTGTCTTGCATTGCATTTTCCTTGTTGTAGTAATATTCCTCGAAACAGTATTTTTGCCGTTCTTAAAGATTTATCGGAGTTTCTTTTGATATATCGTGTATCAAGTCATCCTTATGATCAACGTAACTAACCTCCAATACCCAAATTACAATGCCGTGACTGGTTTTTTTTCCAGATTATGTCCTAGACTATGAAACCTTGTCCAGTATTTGCGGCTTCGGTGGCAAACTTACATCGGTATCAAAAGACTGGTCATTAATCGAAAATCTCGACCCAGTCTGTTTTTTTGAAGCATGACTCAATATAAAAAACACGATAGAATAAAAAATATGCTATCAGAAAAATCAAACAACCAACTATCAGTAAAATCTTTTTTTTTTAAACTGATAATAGTCTTACGCTAACCATTTATCTTGTTTTTAGTTTAAATCATCAATGAATTTATTCGAAGGGAATTAAGTTTACAGCCTTGAATCATTGCATTGTGAGTCTTTGAAACTAACGGGAGGCAAACTTATCTGTTATTTCAATCCGCACACAAAATAAACTTGCTGGGCACAATTGCTATTCAACCTAATCTAGGCTTAGTTTTGCAAACTGCTTTTCAGACCTCAACAGAGTTTTAGCAAAAACATTTGCAGACCTCGGGAATTTTAGTTTGGACTATAAGTTGTATAAATATATATCCATGTCTGTTGTAGGGGAAAAACACGAAGTTGGTCTTAAAGACAACAAAAATAAAACACGAGAACAAGAATGCACATATCAGGGCAAAGCCCTGAAATTTCCGACTGCGTTTTAATTTCTATGGTGTAAGTTAAAACAAAATAAACGGTGAAACTTTCCAAATAGAACTGAAAAAAAAACTCAAAATGTTTGCTGATGGTTTTTTTTAAAACTTATCCCTCGAACGCTAAGTAGTAAAGCACGCAGCGATATATTTTGCATAGAGCAAAGTTTTAAATAGACCAAAGAGCATGGCTTAATCCAGTTTGGAACGATTTCTAATATGGATTAAATCTCTGCTTACGCGTTAATAGTATGAAATGTATCGCGCGTTAATTGTCCCAAATTGGAGAAATTGGCAATCTTCAAACCTCAATAATTTTACAAAAACGAGAATATGTGAAATATTTTTCAAAATTGAGGCCAACAAAAGTTTTCTATTGATATTTTAAAAAAACGTCGGTTAACAATTGCTACATAAAAAGTCGAAATTTGTCTGGATACAAAAAAAAATAAAAAAAGGCAAAAAAATACAGTTTATATTCAATCAAAAAAATTCCAAATCATCGACGAGCAAAGTTATTTTCAATCATTGGCCAGCAAAAAAAGTTTGAACCTTTCAAAATAAGCCCTCCGACTGCCTTTTGAGGTTTATGGAGCAGTGCTTGCTTTGAGACAATGATGGACTTTTCAATTAGAACTGGAATAAAAACTTTAAAAAAATTTAATATTTTTTAAAACCACCATGACAAACAGCCTACTGCAACCAATTTGGAACAATTTTTAAGAGCGATTATTTCTCCGCTCACGCGTTAATAGCGCAAAATAGTGTTATGTGAACCAGCCGAAGTATCAACCAGCCAGAAATACTAAAGTATTATATAATAATTATATAGCAATCATGTAACAGTCAAGAAAGTTGTGCAAATTCATTCATATGGTGTAACTTTTCGGATGGCTTGAATACTCCGCGCATTTTCATTTTCGGTTGGTTTATACTTCGGCTGCTTATTTATTCTCGCGCAAAAAATTTGGCGCGTTGATTTCTTCCAAATTGGCCGTATTGGCAAACTTTATACCACCATAACCATGATCTGTCCAAGAAAATCCATCAACAAAAATCAATTCATTCCATAAACATGTTTGATTCCTGAAACTAAAAAACAAATTCTTACAAAAACGGCTTATTCGTTGTCGCAAAGCACAATAACTTAACCTTGAATGAAAGGAATAAACTACAAAATGACTATTCTAAGACAAGGCCTTTTGAGGCCCACTGATAGCTTCCCTTTATGCAGAAATCACATTATGATTATTTAAGTCTCCCTTATTTCATGTTATAACCATTTATAAGATAACTGATAAAAACGTAATCTAGGTTTCGATAGCGGGAAAAGAAAACCGTGTTTGTCAGAATGGGGAAGTGCAATTTGGTTTTCTTTTTTGACCTCGTTCGATCTATGTCCCTGGTTGAACATAACTTTACCAGGGTTTTTGGCCCTAAATTATTAACCAAACCATTGCAAACCTGTTTGCCATAAATCATTTCAAGCCATTACTGGAATGATTTCAAACCTATCCCTGCAAACCTTTCAAACTAATCCCTGGTTAATAATTTCAAGCCTTTAAACGTATCCAGCAAGTTATATCCAAACCCTTCTTTCACCATGAAATCTCCTTTGGCGTTAACAACCTATTCAAATGTGTAGCAGCGAATATGAATAGTTCAAAGGGAGTATAGGATTTTGCGCGGATCAAGTAGAGCTGTATCCTCTTCGGGGGTAAATAGCTCGAAAGGTACTTGGGGCATGTTTATAACCACTTGAAGTTAGTTTCGTAAATATTAAATTATATACCATAATCTCCAACAAAAATCTAAAAAAATGCAATTCATGTTAATCCATTGCTCTCACTCGATAACGCCTTTTATTCTGTTTTGCCAATTATGCTTGAGATGGAGGGGGGGGGGGGGGGAGGTAGCTCAAATGATCCTTACGGAGGGGCTTGCTCAATTGATCCCTTTTGCAGACGTGAAAAAATGCATTCATCAATGAGTAATTCGAGAACTTGCGTGCAAGATTTTTGATAATAGCTTATACCTAGGGACGGATTTTTTTCACAAAATGAAAAAAAAAGCCAGAAATTTTAATTCGGGTAAAGTCAGAAATGATTTTTTCTGACTTTTTTTCTCTCCAAGAATTAAGCTAACTTCTTTGTTTAGTTGAGGTTTTTTAAATAATGAAAAAACAACAGAAGCTCGAAGGATATTCTATAGAATAAATAAAGTTTAAAATGTTAAAATTTGAAACGGTCGATCATTTGTTCACAAGGTGGGTTTCGAACAATGCTTGAAAGGCCCTCTAAAACAACAGCAAAACTTCAGGCCAAAATCATGTCCTGGTTTTGATGGCGTCAAGTTTCGCGGAAAAGCCAAATCCTCAGCAGCAGTTCAAACAACCACCTAAAACAGTATGGGAGCCAATAAAACACGTTAGCCTTTAAGCATATGTTTGAAAAGCACTGAATTATTACCAACTTTAAACGCAACAAATTAGCACGACGGTGTAAGAATCATAAAAATACTATTTCGGAAATCTGCTTCAAAAACATTTGATTTAACATGAATTAGTTACACCTAAGTTATATTATTCATTTCTTTGACTTTTCTAAATGACCGGAAATGAATGCGCACTTCAAATGAGGTTTTAGGCTAGCAGAATTTATTTCGGCTTATAAAATTTGTCGGCTTCTTATTAAAAAAGCAAAACTACCAAAAGAATATGTTCAAGTGATGTAATTCATAAAGATTTTAAAGCTTTCTTTTTGACATGATGTGTTTGTACCATTTGCAGAAAGATAAAAATCCAAAAGTATTAACCACGATATAAAAACTCGAACCCAAACATGGGTGAATCTAGCAGTCATCCAAATCAGATTCGGTTTACGATGGGCCTGACACTGCAGAATTGAAAGTTTTGATATATACTCGACTTAAAGCAAGTTCGTCTTAATTAGTAGAACCTTAGATTTAAAATTGTTTAGATTTTTACGATACGATAACTTAATTTCCCAATCGAGTGATTATTAACCTAGGGTGAACAAATCAGGACAAAAAATTAGAGAAAGCTCAGGTTTTAACGTCATTATCGATACTTACCAAATAATCGACATTCAAGTCTTTATATACGGGAAACATTATCCTCGAACCTTAGAGGCGTCTACATAGCACTAAAAAGGAGCTGCAAGAAGTCAGTCCACTTGAAGGCAACAACTTCCCGAGAGCTCCAAAAATCCATCGGTTGAAAAAGAATCAAGATAGGTTATAAAAAATATCTAGGGGCCCCCGCCAACATGAACGTAGAATCTGGAGCGAGCACGTTCATAGCAGCAGTGAGGCAACTGTAGAAGCTCGTCGGAGGACAAAACCAACAGTTTATGAGATCTCAAAAAAACCTCTTGCCCCTGTTTTTACTCTGGCGCGAATAGGGTATGTATAACTTCTACTGTATCACGTCCCCCATCTGTAAAGTAGGTGGATTGAGAAAAGTTGAATGCAAATAATCCTTTTGGCTGTTTTACGGAATACATGCAACCTTGGTAGACCAGTAAAAAAACTTCCAGATACACGGCGCTGGACCAGAAGTTATTAGCACTCGGAAAAATATCCCTTAGACCGGAAATAGGCAACTTACCCAAAATAATCAGCGAGGGAAAATTGACATTATGGCCGCAATAGACAATAGATACCCACCCCGAAATAGATACTCACCCCCGGGGACTCCTTACGGTGTTAATAGCCTTTTCCTGTAAAAAATGTTATTGGACTTTTGAAATGGGAGAACTTGTGAAATGTTAATGGGATATGGATGAAACGTAGTAGATAGGGCCTCATGGGAATTTGAATCTGATTTGAGTTCCCAAGATTGACCCTGCGTGACCCCGGGGGAACTTTAATTGACTTTTGGGTGTTTAGGACCAAAATTGTTTGAAAAACCATGAATTAACATTGGAAAGTGGCGTATTCCCTAACCCTGACCCCTGCAAGCTGAAACCAACCACCTTCCTTACAATTGGGAAAAAAATTATTTATTAGAAACTGAAGCAAAACCTGACAAGGATATAGCTTTTACATTGTAACTTTGAAATACTGGACTATTTAAGATGGACCTGGCAAACACTGGGTTCAAAATAGTTTTCTCTGGCGAACAAGCTAATAATTGAAATTCAACTAGACAAAAGAAAAGTAGTCCCAGAAGAAAATGACAGTAATAGGAGCGCGGTGCTTAAAGTTAACTACCTACCCATCAAAAGTGTTAGTCATTACCCCATGGAAGTCGGAACGTTAAATTAACGAGATAATTAATTAAAGTCCAGAGATTGATTAGTTAAGCATAATTTGGTTTAGAGGTGAAATTTGACTTGATGTTTGCACATCTTACTTGGAGAAAACTATGGTGAAATTGGCATTCATAACTAGCGTCGTTGGAGGAAATTCTGGTTACGACCTTGCACAAGTGTACAAAATAATTGTCAGGACTTGTAGGGTTGATAATGAATTCATCTTTAACTAAAACCCAACCAGACAATCATAGCTAAAAGGTTACGGATAGCCTTACCTTACCTTATGCCGAACATTAAGTACTGTGTTATAGTATAATTGGTTTTCACCAGAGTTGAAAAGGGTGATTCTTGAAGTTAGAGAGATCAGTCAGAGTACCTCAAAAGAATAGTGATTCGTGGAGACACTAATAATTTTAGCATGTGGAATTGAGTAGTTGTGCGTAAATACTGAGTGTAACTGGTTAATTAGGATTAGGAGGAAAATTGTTCAGTTGAAAGGTGTGGAAGTTGAAATGCATTTATTAAAATGCAATTGAATTGAATTTTGATTAGATTGTTAGATTATTTTCTGGCCACATGGAGCCCTCTGTATTTGAATTTTTTTCTAGATTTAATTATAACTGGAATTTTTTGCAATTGTGAGTGCGAGCAATTCAATTTTAAGAGCAGAACAAAGAAGCAAGCATCATAAAACGGTACAGAGTTTAACTCTTTCGGGATTGTGAATATGAATAAAACTTGTATTCGGTCGCCCCGCTGAATTCACTACAAAAGGAACCACATTGCGGTGTCGTTAAGAGAGAGAGAGAGAGAGAGAGAGAGAGAGAGAGAGCGAACGAACGAACCTAGAATAAAGAAAATTATGTTCTTGTGTAAGTCTTTAGCATGGGCAGTAACAGAGAAAATTTTATCTGTTTTTGTTAATTTATAACAATTCGCCAGTACCAGCTGATCAATTGGAATATCTTTCCGCTCTATTCCGTCTGCCAATTTTGATATTTGATCAGAAATTATTGATCCCTTTGCATTGCGTGGGCCCGTCAAACTCTTTCTTACGGGATGCCCCATCCCATACTGTACGCCCCAGCTCTACTGAACAAGATTTTTCTTCCTCGGCCGCCCACTCCTTTTCTTCCTGAAATCCAGCCCCGGTTTGTACTTTTTTGCCCTCCTGATAGGATCGCACTCTCGCTCAATTTGTTTCAATTCCCCTGGGGTCAGTTCTGTCTCTCTTTGCCATCTCACTCGTTTTGTTCGTTCTTCTATTTCCGTCGCTAGTTTCATAGGATCTAGTTTCATGTGTGTCAGTTTCGCTCACTTATTATCCGCCCGCTAGGGCATTGGCTACTCGCGATATAATTATCTCGTGCATATATTCAAATGTTAGCAGAGCTAGTAATTCCGGTTTTCATAACGAAAGTAACGGAATACTTGTGCTGGGGCTTCAGAAAAATTTCGTCTTTTAAGCTAAGAATATTTGAGGGAATTTTTTCATTCCAGCCGGGAGATATCGTTGTCTTGAGCTCAAATTTAAAATATATATATTTTTCTTTTGATCATTTTTCATAGGGTTATGAGGGTTTAAAAATTGCCAGTATGGCCAATTTGGAACAATAACGCGCAATAGAATTCGCACTATTGACGATACGAGCAGTTTTATTTGTGTAAACAATCTTCGTGCCCTTCTTTCTATTTCCTTTCTCTCAATCTGGTCAACTTATTTTTTTACTCTTTTAACACTTTTTATTGCTAATCAATTTTCAGTCTTGCCAAAAAAATGTGAAGTTCATGCTAATTGGAACGGCTAACTTTAAGAAGCAAATCTTGAATTAGCGAGCGGTAAACTGCATTACTTTTTTGGGAACAGTTGGCAATACATTTTTAATACATGTTGTGATTTGTTTTTAGTACCTTAAAATTACCTTCGGTATTTTAATTAATACCTGTTAAACATTTTAGTTACGACCATTGGTCGATATGAACGGAAGTTCAGTGGTCCATTTTAACGATCTTAATTCAACTACCTCCTTTTACCGTTTCATTCTTTTAAGCTTATGTACATAACTTGTACATATAGAACCATAGAATTAGAATAGTTTGTTATGGCGCAGTCAAATGATTCGAACGTGCATGGATTTCCCCCCTTTTTCCCCCTTTTGGCCTAACCATACTCTTGAGCCACCGCATGCCTGGACTCGATGGAGCAACCAATTCCAATTGGCGATCATTGCGAAAGAAAATCTGGATTTAGAGAGCCTACATGGACCAGAGATACCGGAAATGCAAATTCCAATCTTGAAACAAGCAACAAGCAGCGAGTCGGACGCGGAAAAAACCAACAGAGAGAGCAGGAACAAAAGCGCAATGAAACAGTATGAATCCGCCGAAGAGAAACGGATCAACGAAGAAAGAGAAAATTTAATGGAATGAGACGAACGGAGGCGGACAAGAAACTGCGATCAATTTTATTTCTAGCCCTAGGGAGCGAAGGAAAAAGAGTTTTTACACAAAAAAAACCCGACAGTCAAAATTCTAGCAATATCGTTCTCTGAGTTCTGGACTCTACTAGACGCAGCATTTAACAAACCGCCCAACACTACGTTCGAAAGATATAAACTACTAAATCGAAAGCAAAAAGACCGCGAGTTGTACGAACAATTCTGGGGAGCACCGAAGGACCTGGCCAGCACGTGCAATATCAAGGAATCTGACGAGGCAGAATGGATAAGGGATATCTTCATTTGCAACATGAAGAACACAGACACCCAGAGGAAGCTACTTTCAGCTACCATAAGCCCGTCGGAAGCACTTAATCCAGCCCTAATCGACGAAAAGGGATATTTTAACCACCAGAAACTGACAAATATGTCACGGTCATCGACCAACGGGACAACTTTTAAATCTTTTAGTAACCACAATCATATCAAAAAGGAACCAAGTTTAAACATCGAAAGGAGTAACTCGTGCATGAAATGCGGTAATACATTTACGAAAAGGCACTTAAACATTTGCCCAGTGAAGGACATAACCTGTAAAAACTGTAATTATAAGGGACACTTCGCCAAATTATGTAAATCACGCAAAAAGAGACCAACTGTAAATACTGTATCAGATAATTATGTAAATACCGAGCATTGTAGATACACACCTCCGGAAAACTCGTGGATGGAAGAAAAAGAATCGTGCGACTTTATAAATGCGTGGAACGAGTACGGACAGAGTGACAATGACGATTTCTCGGTGTTGAGTGTCATAACTATTTACGACAATAATGGTCTCGAAACAAAGAAACTCCTGAACCTAGGCATCGGCTGGGATATGATTGTAAAAATGAACATACCTGTAGATTCAGCAAGCGCTGTAAGTTTTTTAAAACAGAACGTACTACACGAAATTAAACTAAGATACCCGAACCTCAAGATACACCAGTGGAGAAAAGAATAAACGACCTATACTGCGGATTCACCAACGACACGATCAATATTTGGGGAAAAATTATTGTCAGAACACAGTCCAATGGGTGGATCAGCGAAGAAACCCCATTCTTCATAACCGGCGGACACGAGCGAAACCGTTCCTGGGTAACGACAATTTACCCAAACTGGGCATAGAAATAACACAGAGGAAATGCCTCCAACCAATCTGCATGGTCAATCAACCCACGCTCGAGAGTGAGTATAAAAACTTACCTTCTTTATCTGACAAATTTTTTAACGAGTTCAAAAACTTATTCACTAGAGTGAGGAAAATACCTAACGATCGAAGGTAACTCATTTTCACACACCTTTTAAACCAATACAGTCCAAAGGAAGAAGAGTTCTACTCCACTTACTCGCGGGAGTGAACGAAGAATTAAAAAGAATGGAAAAAGAAGGCCACATGATAAAATTAGAGAAATGCGACGAAGATTGTTTTATCAGCCCAATTGTAATCACTCGGAAAAAGGATACTTCAATAAAACTGGCACTTGACTCTAAGCTATTAAATGATAAAAACTTTAAAAATAAGTATCAAATGCCGAACATCCATGAACTGATTGATAACGTGGCGCTCCAAATTTCAGAAAAATCCAACGGGCGAGTGTGGTTTAGTAATTTAGACTTGAAAAACGCCTATAGCCATCTTAAACTATGCGATCAAACAAGTAAACAGTGCAAATTTAGCATAGTAGCCGGTGAAACTACCGAAACGTATCAATTTTAAACGGGATTTTACGGATTGGGAGACATGCCCAATGAATTCCAACGGGTCATGGACTCACTGTTGAAAAATATCCCGTTTACAAATTGTTACATAGACGACATCCTGGTAGCCTCGCGTGGATCCCTGGAAGAACACAAATCAATAGAGTATAAAATTTTATCAATATTAGATAACAACAACATGGCAGTTAAATGGGGGAAAAGCGCATTTTTTAAATCCGACTTCGAATGGCTTGGCTTCAAGATCTCAGGCGATGGAGTACGACCGTTGGTTGGTAAAGCCGACGCAATAAAAATTTTGCCAACCCCGAAGAATATTTCTGAACTTCGTTCATTTTTCGGCTCGATAAACCAATACGTAAAATTCGTCCCTAATTTATCGACTTTAAGCTCCCCTCTTCGACCTCTTCTAAACAAAATATTGGTATACAAATGGGATACTAGCCATTCAAGAGCGTTTGAGAAGTTAAAAACGGAAATTGTAAATATTACAGAAAACAGCCATTTCGATATAAAAGAGAAGACAAGACTGAAAACGGACGCTTCACATAACGGACTAGTGGCAACCCTAGAACAATTACAGGACGACCAGTGGAAAACAATCGCGTTTGCATCCAGATTTTTAAATAACCATAAAATAAAATATTCTACCAACAAATTAGAGTTGCTGGGAGTTGTATGGGCTACAGAACATTTCAGAAACTACATGTACGGAATGGAGTTTCAAATAGTAACAGATCACAAAGCAATACTATCAGCATTTTCGGCAAATCATGGAAACAAAACGATGCATTGCCGATTGACCCGTTGGGTAAACAGACTTTTACCATTCAATTTTAAAATTTCACATTTACCAGGAAAGGACATGGGCTTAACAGACCTTTTATCTAGACTTCCTTCGGGCAAAGCCCTTCCAATTTCCCATTATGACGACGAATTTGTAGTCGCTTCAATCGACAAAATTCAGAACATCTTATTGACTAAACAATATTCTAAAATAGTTACTGTAATATCTGTAAATATACCAGCGGTCGCTGTAAATACTAATACACGAGTTAATACAATCCCGTCGGAAAACGAAAAATCAAGCGACGTGATTGGTCAGAATCGGTTGAATAGCTCTTTAGCTTTACTTAATCTCAATGTTATTGCTGCTATCATATTTTGTATTGCTCAGTCGATAAAATTTTGCCACAATCAACACTCTTGGACAGAAATTTGCACTACAATTTGCCAACCTGTCGATAATTTGAAATTTAATTTTAAAAGTATTACCTTTTCGGACAAAGTCCTTCTACATTTTTTAATACTAAACAGACACTTCATACCATCTAGCAAGAAACAACCAGAACTCCCAATGGATAAAGTGAACGAAACTCTCTTGATCATTCCCGAAGAACATAATATCGCCCTCAAATTCAGAGACGACCGACTTCCACCCGACCACGCAGACCTCTTAAGAAGATATAAGGCCGAGCTGAATTTACCAAATTCCCCAATTCGCCCGGAAGACCACTGTTCGAAGAAATTGCCTCAGATCATGACTAGAGAAGACAAGGTGCTGTGGGATTTGATAGAGACGATAAAGAAGAATCAACCTATGGGCATACACGGCACTTACATGAAGAACTAGGCCAAAGATCTCCACGTGAAGGATGAGCTACTCTTCTTAGACAATAAATTAGTCGTCCCAGCTACCATCAGGGGAAGTTTTAATTCGATGCTACATGAGACTCATCCAGGACAGTTTGAGATGAAGTCTCTCGTCGAATACTTGTGGTGGCCGCATATTTACCGGGAAATTTACCATCACGGGAGAACAAGTAGCCAATGTCTAAAAGCGGGTAAGAACAGAAAAGTGTTACTAGGCACCCATATTATTTCGAAACTCCCGACGTTGACTATCGCGAACGAAGAAATTAATTTTTGATTTTGCGGGACCGTTGGACGCGTGCTGTGGTAACAACAAATACATCCTTCTTTGCACGATGTAACAGGAACAACGACCCCCGGGAGATTGTTGTTATCCACGATGCGACTACTACTGAAGGATCACAAGAGAATCCAATTCTGGTAGACAGTATTCCGGAACAGATGAACAGCGCGACCCCAAAGACCCGAAATTCTAGACCACGCAGAAATGTGGGCCCCCACAGTTTTACGGAAATCGCAGATTTATAGACGTGGTTCAAGAGAAAGACGACCTAGGGGCGCCAACTTCCATATTCTCTCCGGCACCGGACTCCCACAGGACTACTTTCTCGGTCAACTCTCCATCTGACCTTTTGACTCCATTAGCGGAGGCGCCTCCCAGACAGATTCTCGTCGCGGAAACTACGTTGTCCTGGTCTTCAAGGAACTCCCTCCCGACGGTCAGACTTGCAACCTCTACCACGAAGACTCACCTTCACGAGATTTCTTCGGACACAAATCTAACTTACCCGACCTCGAAGGACCCCATGAAGGACAACTATAGCGATATCTCATCGACTATAGATTCGGAAGTGAGGGCTAAATTGGATGAGTTTGAGGACCAATTCAATTAATCGACATATCAAGTTAAACTGAACAAAACAATTCTTTAATCCATATTTTACCGCGGGACCTTTCAATTTTACCTGTAGATACAATTGTACATGTTAATGTACATGTTGTGGATTAGTTTTATTTAATTAGTTACTGTATACTGTAAAATTTGTAATTCTGTATAGCCACCCTGTACATTGCTACATTCTCTTTCAAATTGTGGATTCTATTTTGCTTCTGTATATTTACCTTCTGGGTGCAGTTTGTAAAACTCTTCCATTTTCGGAGGGGGAAAAAGGATGTTTATAGAATTATGTAGTTCGTTTGCAGTTTCATTTTTTTCCCGGTGGGAAATGTTGTGATTTGTTTTTAGTATCTTAAAATGACCTACGGTATTTTAATTAATACCTGTTAAACACTTTAGTTACGACCATTGGTCGATATGAACGGAAGTTCAGTGGTCCATTTTAACGATCTTAATTCAACTACTTCCTTTTACCGTTTTATTCTTTTAAGCTTATGTACATAACTTGTACATATAGAACCATAGAATTAGAATAGTTTATTATTACATTATTCTTTTTAAGCAGAAAGTTTCAAGTTTGCAAGATACCTTGTGAATAGGAAACTTGAATAACATATGAAGAAACGTAACAATCCAAAAAAGTCTTCATTTGTGAAACAAAAGCACAACGCTCATATTTCTTTTTTGGTTGAAACTTTAGAATTCAAAGCGTTTCAGCACCCGGGTCGAGGTACGCGACTCAAGTTGCGACCAACTTGGGACGCCGAAGTGAACGTTCTGCGACCGAAGTTCCGTACTCCCGCAAGAGGCTTCTGTCGTGCAAAGTCGCAAATGGGTCGCGCAAAGTCACAACGTAGCTAAAAAATGGTTCGCCCAAAGTCGCAACATGGGTCGCTCAAGGTCGCAACATGAGTCGCGCAAAGTCGCATTATGCGTCGTCAGGCAAAGCCGCAACATGGGTCGCGCAAACTCGCAACATGCGTCGCGTAAAGTCGCAATAGGGGTCGCGCAAACTCGCATCACGGCTCGCGCAAAGTCGCAACATGGGTCCCGCAAAGTCGAAACATGAGTCGCGCAAAATCGCAACCTGAATCGCGCAAAATTGCAACCTGCGTCGCCTAAAGCCGCAACATGCGTTGCAAAAATGAGTTGCGCATCATAAAAGATTTCGAGCAGTTTAAGTAATGGATTTTTTAGTTTGCTTAAAAATAATGTTGTCGGATTTTTTTGCTGGCATAAGCGTGATACAGATGCAGGTTGTCTAATTGAAGGATGCAATTAACCAAACCTGTTGGATATTACATCATTTTCCGCAATTAGTTACAACCCGTTATTCGAAGACTTTTAATTTGAAAAGTAGACAGGAAATATTAAGCCCAAGTTACTTTTCTTCGCCAGACTAATAAAAACATTGAAAGGGGAATAATTGCATCAAAAAGTTTCCCAATTCTCTACTGGACTTGTTAACAAATCTATGCAAATAGGACCAATTCCTACAAAGGATGGAAAAATTTAGCCCACACCAGTTGTCTCTATGGTACGTAATTAGTGGCGTTGGATAAATAGGAAAATAGCAAACAATATGACTGGCTTTTTTTGACAACCACAGCTAGCGACAACTCAAACTTCCGTCCAATAGGCCAGTAAATATTACAACTTATTGTACGATAAGAATATGGCAAAGAAAAGTGCAGGTAACTTATTACCCGCGCTCAGTGAAAAGAGAGGATAGATGAAGTAACTAAATCCATTTTTCATTGATTATAATCGCTTATATTTGATTCTAATATATTTTTTCTTCTATAAATTTGGTTAAATTTTGTATTGAAGTATAATCTATTAAGTTTATTTCATTGCAATTTTAGTTGAATCTGAATTGCTTATTTATTCATGCGTTTCATAGACTTTGAGTAAGACTAAACTTTGCTAAACAATTTTAGCACTTTTCAAATCAGTAATCGTGGTAAAATTTTATGTTCAGACGAGCAAAATGTGACAAAACATCTCGCTTTTTAGATTTTTTATTGACAACAAAATTATAATTCATTATAACATATATTTGTGTTGTGATAACATCCTGGCGAAAAAAAAAGAATATGATCCATTAACATTGATGTGAGAAACATTTCTACAAAAACTATATTCGATTATAATTGCTTATAACCTATTTTAGTTACCTGAAAAATGTTGTTATAAAAAAGTTAAACATTGCTTAAACATCAAAATTTGGCTCAAATAATTAATTTGAATTTTCATAAAAGTACAATTATAATCGAAATTTAACCGTTTATTTTCCCTATTTACTAAGTGCGGGTACATTCTGTGAGTTACAACAAACAAAAACATAGTGAGCCGGATGAGTGAAAATTGATCTCAAGATGAACCCAGGTTACTTTTCTCAAAATTAACCTCAGGTTTCACTGTTTTACTGAGTTAAAAGCAATCTGTTAAAACGCACTTCCAGCAAGCTGTATCGAAATTTCTATTTTCCAGTAAATACACTTTGACTTTTAAAGCTATCTTATCTATTAAGTTTACAGTAGATAACAAATGTTAGTTCAGCAGAGTTATTTAGTTACCTTTAACATAAATTGGAGAGCCATATGCAGACGTGACAAAAAGCCCGGATGACTCAGTTGTTGTTGTAGTTGCCTCTCGCCGGGGCCCTACATTGTGGGGTGTACCCCGGCCAGGTCAATGAAACGGGCGGCTTCCACCGGGTTTGTCCAAAGGGCAGTGAGGGGGAGGTCAGTGGGGTTTGTGGGGCACTGGAACAGGTGGGCAGTCGTGTGGGGGGCTGTATGGCAGAGGGGACAGGAGGACCCTTGGTCTGGTTCGAGCCTGGCCCGGTACGACAACAGGTGTTGACTGTAGCCGGACCGAAGTTGGCTGAGGGTCCTCCGAGTACGTCTGGGTAGGGTCTTCTCCTCTCGGACGTTGACAGGAGGGGGTCTTGTACCGAGGACTCCAGACGGTGGATACGACTGGGTTGTCGTCGCCACCGTCTCTGTGTGCACAGTTTTCAGGAGCCGTCGGTACTCCTTCGTTGGTAGCGGCAGGTCAACGCCTTCGAGGAGGTGTTCCAGACGGGGGGCATGGGCAGAGACTAGTGTGGGTTTCATTTGGCGGGGGGGAGGAGGTTTCTCGAGGAGTCTCTGACCAGGGTGTTCGGGGAGGTGGCAAGCCAAGAGATGTTGTGTTGCAAGCATTGCCGTGCGGGCTTTCACCGGGAGCACCTGCGTCTCTTCGTGTAGGTGGCTTTGGGGGGCCATTAGATGGTTCCCGGTGGCGACCCGCAGAGCCGCGTTTTGGATGGTCTGCAGACGCTTGACACTGGTCTCGGATGCGACTGTAGACCAAACTGGGGCCGCGTATTCGAGACGAGGCCTGACCAGGGTTTTGAAAGTCACGAGTAGCGTTTCCGTGTCCTGACCCCAGTCCGTGCCTGCCAAGGCCTTCATGGCGTTGACCGCCCTGGAGGCGTTGGAGGCAGCGACCCTGCAATGTTCCCCGAACTTGAACATCGCGTCAAACCTGACACCAAGTACTTTGGGGTGTTTTTCCAACTTGAGCGGGATATCTGCCACCGTCAAGTGTGGTTGTACGTTGCATTCCTTGGTGTCAGGCGTGAGTAATGTTACAGCGCATTTTCCGGGGGAGAGTGCGAGTTTGAGGGATTGAAAGTAGGATGTTAGGGAGTCGAGGTATGGCTGCAACTTAGCGGTGATGATATTGATCTTCGGCCCGCTGGCCCAGGGCGTCACGTCGTCTGCGTAGCTCACCACGTTGACACCCTCGGGAGGGTAGGGGAGGGAGCCAACGTAGGAGTTAAACAGAGTCGGTGATATGACTGAGCCTTGCGGAACACCTGTTCGGACAATTCTGGAGGGAGATGTCTCACCGCGGAACAGGGTGCGTGCTTGGCGGCCGGTCAGGTACCCTGAGAGCCAGCGGATCAGCGAAGGGGGTAGTGACATTTTCTCCAGCAGGGTGCGGTGACATACCATATCAAAGGCCTTGGAAAGGTCTAATGTCACCAGTACCGTGCGGTCTGCCCGTTTCTTTTGGTTGAAACCGTCGGCGACCGCGCTGGAGATTTCGAGCAGGGCAGTTGTGGTTGAGTGGAGGGGGCGGAAGCCGTGTTGGTGTGGTTCTGGGGTCAGGTGGGATTGAAGTATTGGGAGGATGCAGGCTTCCAAAATTTTGACAGCGGGGCAGAGTAACGAGACGGGGCGGTAGGAGGACCAGTCCTGTGGGGGTTTTCCGGGCTTGAGTAGTGGTATGACAATTGATTTTTTCCAGATGGCGGGGATTTGGGACTTTGCGAGGGAGCCATTGAAAACTTTGGTCAGCCAGGCGACGCCGTGCTGTCCGAGGTTTTTCAAATGCAGTGCGTTTAGCCCATCGGGGCCGCACGCCTTCGAACTCTTGCACTTGCGGATCGCCTTGCTGACTTGGGACGGGGTCGTCTGTATGGGGGTTTCGAGGGAAAGTGACTTCAATTTGCGTTTGATGACTCGGTTCTCTTTTGAGCTTTCGTGTTTGATTGGGGCCGTCAAATGCTTGTTGAAAAGTCTGGCTTGGTCCTTAGGTCGGGTGTATGTGCGTCCGTCAAACCTGATGGACGGGTTTGGCGGGTCGCGTTTTTTGCCGTCAATGGTACGAATGGTCCTCAGTTTCTCTGGTTTTGTTTTGTGATCAAATGTCTGGAGGTATTCGTGCCATCGGGCAGTTTGGGACTTCCTGAGGATCATCTCGATTTTGTTGTTGAGGAGTGGCAAGTCTGGGGATGTGGGGTTGTTTGTCCTCAGGGCATCGCGTTGGCTGGTGAGCTTGGCCGCTTCTGGCGGTAGGCCTGGAGTGCTCGTTGGGCGACGGCCAGACGGGATGTGGTGCTTGGCTACCTTGTTTACGATCTCGCGGAACAACCTTTCTCCTTTGTAGGGATCGGGCTGCTCCTCAAGAGACGCGAACGCAGCTTCTGTCTCCGTCTTGAAGCCGTCCCAGTCCGCGCGGAGGAAGTTTGTGAAGGTCTTGTTCGGGGCTGGAATTGTCAGGGGACTGGTTGATAGTCTGATGATGACTGGCAGGTGGTCGGAGCTCAGCGTGGTTTCCGTCTCCCAGCTCAGTTTCGACAGGAGATCTTCTGAGGCAAGGGATACGTCAGGAGAGGTTGCCTGGCCCGAAGTTGGCATACGGGTCGCTGTGGGTGTGTTCAGCGCTCCAAAGCTCGATGCCTCAATTTCGTCGGCTAGGGTCTTTCCGCGCGAGTCCTGAATGGACGAGCACCAAAGGGGGTCGTGTGCGTTGATGTCGCCCAGTATCAGGGAGCATCTAGTCTCGAGGAAAGGGGTCAACGAGGGGGTGAAGTTCGAGGGGCAGCTACTGCTGGGGGGGGGGGATGTACACGTTTCTTATTGTGAGCACCTCGTTTAGGAGTGGGATTTGAATCGATTGGTGTTCGAGGGGCTCGCCAGGAGGTGTGTTCTCGTCCACAGGGGTGAACGGGATTGTTTGGTGCACGAGAAACATAAGTCCTCCGCCGGCTCCGCTTCCTCGGTCTTTTCGGACTACAGTGTAGTCTTCAAAGACTGGGTCTTAAACCCGGCCGAGGGTCCCACGCATGGGCGCCCGGTGAGAGGAGTTTGACGTTGGTCTGCTGGTAGCAGAGGTCGGGTCGTCGCTCCCGATCCAGAGAGTTTGCAACCGGAGTCCTCGTGGTCCTCTGGTTGTTGGTCCCACCGCAAAAAGGCTCTCTCCTTCCGGGACCTGTAGCCGGACCGAAGTCGAGAACTTTTACACCCGGTTTTATTAGAAATTAGTTCGCAAAAAAGTCCTATATTAACTTTAAATTGACAACAAGTCAGTTTAGTTTTTTACAATGATCCAAACTGAAAAGCAAATTTTTTACTGCGTGCACTATCAAAGTTTCAAAAAAGTGTTGTTACAAAAGTTAAAATAAAATTTAGTAGATAAAAATGAATACTGAATTATTGAAGTGGCTGTGAAAAAAATCTTAACATATTCAATCAATCGGGCATAAGTAATTTCGTCAAATTTAACCGTGGTTAAAGATATCAACGATCACTGAAAGATCATCACTTTTAATTCAAACACTTCAACCAGATTTTTTCAATAATAAATTTTAAATTGTCGTGCATTAACGTTTTTTCGAAAACATCAATTTGCAAAACTTAAGAAAAAATGAAAATCAGAAAAACAGTAATGTTCCTTTACGCTTTACAGGTACCCGCACTCAGTAAAAAGAGAAAATAATAGATAAGAATGGACTTTTATTGCAAGTCTTCATAAATTTCCAGAAGAATCGATTATAATTGATTAAAAATGGATTATAATGTTACTATCTTTCGAAACAAAAAACAAACATCATAATTGATAATAATCGATTATAATCAAATGTTCTTCAGAAATATAATTCAATTTAGCCGATAATAGTCCATTTTAAACGTTTAGAATCCATTATTTTTCAACAAAAGTCATCGCTTGATTTTGCTTTGAATTAATACGTTCTGTGTAATTTTAGCTAGTATCAATTTCTTTTCCATTTTTTTCTACTCGATTTTTTAAATCTATTTTTCGAAAAAAGAACCTTCGAATAGTGCGACCTCAAAAAAATGCTTCAAAATGCAGAAGCATGATAATAAAAGTCTTTGCATTAGTATTAACTAGATTGAGTCAATGTCTGTGTCCAGGGTAGCGGCCATTTAGCCGATGGAATTAAGGCCGAAAATAAACATAATAAGTCAGGCCGAAATTAATAAACTCTTTCTTTGGGTTCCTTTACTCTGGGATATCTTTTTGAATAATTATACCTGTGTTGTGATTGTGTTGGGATATTTCATTACTGCCTCTGGGATACTTTTACTGGGATACCTTTTGGGTACCTTTTTCTTGGGCCTTTTACTGGGGCCTTGCAGCTGCTCGGGAATTTTAATTCGGTTTCAATGGTCCGGAGTGGCCGTTTCTACGGTAAATGGTGTCCACGAACTAAGAAGACTTTTTAAAATCACTTTTACTTTTTTAGTTTACTGGGAGGATTGAACTATGCATCCTATAAAATTTTTAAAAAGTCTGTATTGTTTATTGAAACCATTTACCATTTTTACTTCCACTCCCAACTGTAAAGTTTTTTGATCTATACCAAGTTCCAGCGCGGCCTCCAGAGAATCTATTTTAGCATGACAAATATTTTCAAAATTAAAATTCCGGAAGTTTTTGTTCGGGCGACGTAATTGTTTTCATAAACTCCAATCTGGAGGGGGGGTTGGAAGGGGTTGGGGTGTTCTGTTGGGAGAGGGGTGTTGTGTTGGGAGTGGTGGGGGGGGGGGGGAGCGTGGACGGTTGGTGGCTTGATTCAACCTGGAAGGGTTAACATTTCCAATCTGGGGGGGGGGGGGGTTCTGATTGTGTTAAGAGCGGGGGGGGGGGGGCGTGGACAGTTGGTTTTTATAAACTCTTCAAACTATTATTTTTTGAGTCTGTTAAACAGACTATGACAAGGTCGAGTTTTGAGCGTCTGCTTTGCTTTTTTAATAATTAGCAAAACAAAATCTAGCCAACAGAGAGTTTGAAAAGATGAACACTAAGAATTTTCACTACCTTCATTGACTCTTAACTAGCTGGTATCACTATACGAATCACTATACGGAAAAAAGGAATCACTATACGGAAAATAAATCGATGAAACAAGCCAAAACCTTCCAAACCTAGTTTCGTTTTTAAATGGAGTAAAACACGGCATTTAAATCGAAAGAACAAGCCAAAATTGTAACGTGAAGTCTGCAAAAACTTAGAACACAGTCACTTGCAGCACTATGGTTTTAGATGTGGTATTATTGAAAATTTAAAGAAGCTATCAAGAGAAGTGCCTGCTGAAAAACTAAGCCAAAAAACTAAGCTTTTAAGAAGCTAACATTTAAAGATAAATTTTTTAATTGTTCGGAACATTTTAAGATATTATCAATAAATTTTTTTCTATTATCTTGAACTTAAAAAATAATGTTATGAAAACTATATAAAATTTTGTTATAATTAAAATACAACCAATAACCGATAACTAAAAAATACGTCCAAACGAAATAATAAATTAAAGAACCATCTAGTTCTTTTTTTCTTTACTAACAAAAACTTTTCAAGGTTATTTAGCCAGAATAAAAAATGCATTTTTAATGCTCAAAATTGGGTCTAAAAAACTGGAAAAAAAAGAAAAAACAAAAAATATTTTTTGAAAAACGACTTAGAGTGACCTTATACGAGAAAAAAGTCTCAAATTTTTTGAGCAATTACACAGTTTTTTCGAATGAAAATGTTTTGATCTGTTATCAGTTAAAATTTCACACACCCGAATTTATTCCTAACCTTGATATCAGATCGAAGCATTGATCAAGCTCTTGAAAGAACAAAGAATTCTAAAAAACGGTCGAAAACTCATAAATTGGTTTTCCGAAACCATAGTTTTTTGTTTAAAAAATTTTACGCAAGGGAGCTTCACATAACTTGTTTATTCAACTGAATTTAAAATTTTTGAGAAAAGTAAAAAGTTGGTTCAAAAAAAGGTCAGTAAATCATATTTGTGCTTATTCTGAGGACGATAACTTTCTACTTTTTTGTTGTATCCACTAATGCAGGGGAGCTTCCATAGCTCGCCTCTTTCATGAAATCTTGAAACTCAGATCTGGGAGGGTAGTTTTCGACAGACAATTTGAACCAAAAAGGCTATCAATATCTTTTATGAAAATTTACGAAATAACATATCCTTGTAGTCACTGATTATCATTATTTTTCCAAGCTTAATATTTTGTTTTGCAAATAACTTCATTTGAGAAAAATAGATAGAAAAATCTTCTGTTGTTTCACTAAAAATCTTAGCACAGAGGCACGAAATAAGCCTGGGATTAGTAAAAAAAAATCTGCCACGCAACTGATTCAAACCTGCGACCCGGAGATTGAAAACCTTACTCCCTAACCTCTCAGCCTCCGATGCTTAATAATTGGCAAACACTAGCCACAATTAAAGCAGACAACAGATGCTATGAAATTTCTAATGCTATGGATCATGATTGCAACGAAAGAGCCACCAAATGAAGACTTTTATTTGCGAGCTGGATTCGAAAAAAAGGTTCATACTTACACACGCTTGCAAGCTCGAAAGTATAAAAAAGCACTGTCGAAACTTAAAGTCCATAGTTTTTCGTGCAATTTCATTTTTTTTGTGTTCAAAGCTTATTTTACTTTGCTTTTCGCGAAAGATTCGACGCGAACATAGAAAGAAATCAAACTTAAACAGTGAACAGTCAACTTGAGGCATAATAAATTTAACACAAGAAAAAGCTGACGACCTGAAAAGTGTCTCCCTTCGTTCATTGACAGGTGGGCAACTTGAGGTAAGCAACTCCCCAGTCACTGAAACTCTGAGTCACTTTTTCAGCTTCTTCCAGCTCCCATTTTTTTCGCACAACTAGGCTTAGCCATGGTTTTCTTGATCTTTGCACTGTGCTCCAAAATTAGATCATCCTAACAAAATCTTCTCTCACCGCAAAAAGTTGCCTTCGAAGTTGTAAAACGAATAAATCAAATGTTTTCTTGTATAAACCATTATTCATCTAAACGCTCTATAAAATTTCACACAATAAGGCGGAAGAGTCTATTGCAAGAGAAAGAACACATCAACTTAGGCATTATTAGACAAGTTCAACTTTGTGAAGAAATAAATCAATCGCAATCGTTTCTTGTATCATACCTTTTTTTTGAAGGTAAATCTCTTGAATGCACTTTTGTTTCATTATCTTCTACTGTAACTTGAACTTGGTTCTTGGATGGTTATTAGTGTGATACAGGGGTCCCTGCTTAAAAAAGCAGAAACCAGAGAAGAGTACCTCTTTGTCCCGCAAAATATTACTGAACTAAAGGACTGAGTAGACTTTTCATTTCAGTCACTCCGTTTTATAGCTTGCCAAAAAACAATGACTTTACTTGATATCTTCATCACCTTTTTACGAAAAAAAAAATCAGTAACTGAAAAGAATACATTACCTAATTTTGACAGAAAAACAAATAACTAACGAAAAAAACTAGTAATTCAAAAGATTGGCAGAAAAAAGACAGAAATAAAAAAATGAAGAAAAACTTTAAACACATTTCGTGAGTAGTATTTTTACTTCAAAAGAATGTTCTGCAATATTAGACTTGTTTGCAATTAGGGATCCATCAAAATTTAGGAACCCCTCGATCACACTTGTACCCTTCGATGATAAATTAAAGTATGCTCAGTGATTGATTGGATTGGATAAGATTAGAACATTAAGTCAGCTATACTGCAGTTTGACCCAACATAAGGAAAAACTAGATTATTTTTAGCGAGAAGTATGGACTATTAACATATAGATCTATCTATTACATAAATGACAGAAATAGAAATAAACAAAGTGCTTTAAAACTGAGAAACAACATGTAAAATTGCAGGAATTTGATCAGAAACAGAGCAAAAGAACGGCTAAGTCGGCACCAAACAGGAACGATATTTGACATAGTGTAATAGCTTCTATATCAATATTTGTGGATATTTTGTAATCAATTTATCTTCTTATTCTTTAAGTTATTTACAACGATGTCAATATAAAGCAAAATGAATTTACAAAAATATTTGCCGACAATTATCAGTTTGACAGCAAAACATAGTTTAATGACTGCAGCTCCGCATTTTCTTAAAATTGTCTTTTTCTCCACTTTCTCTCTCTAAATGCCAGGATTGTTTCCAGTAAAAAGTAACGGTGGACATCTTTCGATGGTACGCACTGCTGTAACGCTGGTACGTTCTCGTTGTTGTTGTTGTAACTCGCCCTTAACTGATGTTCTCTTCCAGATCGTTTTTTTGTTTTCATATGTTTTCAAGTAAGCTCCCATGTGTTCTCGTAGCTGTCGTCACTTTCTATTGTTGTCCGGTTTACTTGTTTTCGTGTCATGTGTCATCGTTGTTGTCGTGTCTCTCTTAGGCGAAGTACATGACCTTCTGGGTGTCCTGGTGTACTGTGACACACTTGGACATGGAGATGAGACTCTGCTCTTCCCCGTGTGTAGATGAATGACTCCCGTTGCCACTAAAACAATCACCATACTCAGGGCAGAATTCGACCCCTGATCACCGAGGGGGTCCCCCAAGCAACCCTTAAAATATTTCTTAAAGTCGCCTTTGGCGACAATATATACTTATTTTGAGACAAAAAAACGCGATGAAATAACGTGATTTTTTGGTGATCACCACTCGTTTTGATCACCACGCGTTCCAAAAAATGCCTGGTGCGCAAACAATTTTCGAGTAAAAAAGGGTTTTAATAAAGCTTGCGGGAGAGGTCGGGAAAACAATTTGAAATGCCATACAACTATTCATTCGCTAGAATTGTATGAAAATTTTAGAAGGAGTTTCTCAACATGTTATTTTGATCTCATAAGTTATTTCTTGAAAACAAAAGCAAATAATGCCTCTAAGAGTGATGTAGTTCTGTTACCTGTCGTGGTCTTTGTCGATGAGGTGGTATCTGGCTCTGAAGGCCACCAGATGGGCGTAGTAGGCGGGGGCTGGGATGGAGACACTCCTAGTGCATCTGACATAGGTGTGACACAGTTGGTAGGTGAGGGTCTGGATGTCATCTGAGACGAAGTTGTTGTCATCCCACAACACGTGGTAGTGCGAGGGACGCGACGTGCCTGCAACCACAAACATCAAACATACCTGTTACTAATTCCAAAATTGAACATAACTTTTTGATTGCCCATGCCATGCCGTATTTAAAACAGTTCCGATTAACAAATAAAGCAACCTAAATTTTAAAACTTCAGATCTGGGTCCAATGAAACTATTCATTTTCATTTCTTAGGTAAAACATTGATATATTAAATAAAATCGGAGAAGTGATTCAAAAAAGTGAATTGGAAGACGAAGAATATGAATTTGTGCCACTGACCCTGTATGCCTGCGTGTGAGCAGAGGTAGAAGTCGTACTCGGTGGGGTGTGTGATGACACTGTCCACTGTAGTCCCAGCTGGGATGTTGCCACTCTTCCCTATCTGCTCTACACACAGAGACAGAAACAACATAACTTACTTATAACTTGAACACTTTCTCCACATATGAACCTTTTACACAGGGTCGATCAAGTTCGATATCTCGTGATTTCTAAATTAGACCATACCTATATTACAATGAATTAGAAAATTGCATTTGAGAACAAATAATTATTGTTAAATCGCAAAAAAAGCAAAAAAAATTCTTTCAAATTGTACTCAGGAATGATCTATCTTTGTAGAGTAGGAAAAATGGGGTAACTCTGTAGCATGGCCCTTAAAACAGTTCCAATAACAAGGATAACAGTTCGTATATTGGCCTTATTAGAACATAAATAGATTACTTTACTTATCGAACTCTGTCTTCAGTTTTAAATTAATACCTAAAACCTCATTAGAATATTTTGTTGATGTTTCAGTCTATTGTGACTATGTATTATGCATGTGAATTAAACATTCTATTGTGCTTGTAGTGTAGTGTAGTGTAGTGTAGTGTAGTGAGTGTACCCTTTTTGTCGGCGCAGAACAGTCTGGTGTGATGTCTCTTCTGCACCACCACAAAAGTGATGCCCGGCTGGTATCCCACCTCCAGCCTCACACACGCCTCCCTGATAGCCTTCAACTCATGCACCAACACCTGCAAAAAGAACAAAAAATAAACTCAGTTAAACTCTTAAATTGAAAAGATTATTAAAAATTGAAGAAAAATGCAAACTTTTCTCGCTTTTCAAAAAAAAATTTTAAACGGAAATCTAGGTCACTATTTAAAAACCAGCCTGAAAACAGAACTAAAACCTGCAATTTTCAGCTTAGCTAGCTACATTTTGAATTTCCAGAGGTGTATTAAAATGAGCGAAAATGAAGATGAACATACCTGTTGGAACTGTCCTTCGCTCACACCTGTCCTGTACATGATGAGTCTGAGTGGCTTGAATCTGGTGTTCCTGTAGAACTGGATCAGCAGTTCCCTGATCATAGTAGACAAGTCACCTATCACTTCCTGTCTGTGGGACTGCACACGCACGACTGCCGCGTATCGGGATGGGTGGGCGTCCATTGACCCCACGACCTAAATGACACATTCATGCTTACTGCTTATTTGAGATTTATAATTGAACACAGAGTTTTTAACACTCATACACCAACCACTCAGCCACGGATATTTAATTGATAATAAACGCTAGCACAAATGAAGCAGAGAATCGACACTATGTAATTTCCAATGCTAGATCGTGATTATAGCAAAAGTGCCACCAAATAAGTGAACACTTTCTACTTTCAATGAACACTTTTATTTGCAAGTTGGGATAGAAAAAAAAGAAAATTCGTTCTACAGCACTAGCTTCTCGCAAGTGTAATCAAGAGTAACAAAACAACTAGCTGTATTAGAAGAACAGAATATACATACAAATCGAGCCTTTTTGCTCCGCGAAAAGCTCAAACCACTTTTGTTAACCTTTCTGACCAAACAGCCAACGTATATGTTTGCAAAAGAAAAAGAAAACGTTGCATTGAAAGTTTTAAATAAACCAAAGTTTGGAAGTTGATTTTGAAAAAAACAAGAACCCTCATTGAGCGCCCAGATGAGATCTTGAATGTAAACACATTGCAGCATCTCACAACTCACCGCAGCAATAGATGGCTTCTTCTCATCGCCAGCAGGCGGGTGAGTAATGTCAGCCCCCAGAAACATCACAGGCTCATTGAACACTTTTGGTCTGATATTGGGCACTAGGATGTTGTTCACGCCTCCTAGCTTCACATTGATCTTCAGACACAGATTGGAGAGTGTTTGGGGGGACGTTTTGTTCACATTCTTCACTTGAATGCACTGAGTGGCTAGTCCGAGTACTGTGTCGCCCACACGTTTTACTTCAGCTGTATTAAAAAAAGAAGATCATTTTGTTATTGTAACTTATAATTTTGTATTATGTCATAGTTATGCGTTATTTAGATATCGGTTCTAGGTAGGTCGTTTTTGATTGCTTACATCTATTTTGAAGAGTTTTGTCTTGAAAAATTCACACAATAGCCGAATGACACAAAAACGGGCGTAATTGTGGTCAATCTTCGACTACAGTAGGATATAAAAAAACAGTGATAATTAAACAAAAATGGCAGAAACAGCTTTTATTGTTTTTCAATTGATTCATTTATTATACTTGCATTGGCCATAATTGAGTGATTATTCGAAAATGACAAACAGTTGGAAAAGAGAAATGAACGCAAGGAAACTGAAAAAAACTGACTTGTTTTTTTTTCTTCAAAAACCTTCAACTTTAGAAATTCGAAGAAAAAAATAGATGACCTTAGAGCTCTTTGAATTTGAAGAACAATTTATGATGGAGACTTTTTTGTAAAACGTAACCCAATTTGAGAAAACTGGATCAAAAGGTACAACTTTTATTTCGCTGGGAAATCTGATAATTAATTTTCAATTTTCGAAATCAGGAGTCGATCACGTTTTTCGTGGCCTTTACATTGTTGCTGTTCGATAGTGGAGGCCTTTCTTTTAACAATGGAAATGCACTGAGCTTAAAAAGAAATCAAACTTCAAACCGAGAAAAATTAAACTTGAACGAACAAATTTTGAGACTTTTTACAAAAAAAAAATCAGCGAGACCCTTATTAGAGTACTCGCAACGTTCATTTTTCTCAATATATTTATTTTCTTTCGTACTGTCTGATTGTTGTGTTATTCTTGTTTGCTTCAACTCAAATAGAAAGAATAAACAAACAAATCAACACGCACCATACACAGGTGTCTTTCCAGGCAGCACCACTATGATCAGCTGGAGGTCCTTGTACTTGTCTGCCAGATGTTTAAACATGGCTTCCACCTGGTCAGCCCCAGTGGCATACATGCAGAAGCAGGGCTGAGAGATGATGGGCATGCCAGCGTCATTCGAGATACGACCTAAAACACAACAAACACCCACACATATTTGTACGAAAGCTCAATTGTTCTTCTTACGTGACGAGAAAAACCCACAGTTAGGACACCGAATAATATTTGCAAATGCTTTTGCGCGCCATTCGTGTTTTTTTGTTGTTGTGGGGAGGTTTCCACAAGAAGAACACCTCTAAAACTAGTTACCATATACTGGCTCTTTTACGCCTTCATAACATTATTTCTCAAACTTTGGCTGGGCTAAGTCCTTCCAAATAGTTTCATCTAGCATTTGTTAAAATTCAATTCTATATCCTAACTAGTTGCAGAGAAATTGGCGAAAACGCTAATAAAACATTAGTTCATTTGCTTGTTGAAATCGAAAATGTTTATCTCCCGCGACTGTATAAATAATCCAAATTTTCGAAGAAGTTCTTATAGTTTTGTTACTCTCTGAGAAAGAGAGGAAATTTGTCTCCCAAAACCGCCCATTACGATCTGACTTACATAACCAATCTTACATATCTTTTCAAACTAATTTGCATTAAAGCTTATAAGACTTGACCAATTCCTTCCCCAAATAAAACGATAGACAATGCTGAACAGCGCTACTTCCAAGCAAGATAGTAAACTCTTAGAACAGTCATTTTGAAAAGTCAAGGATTTCTCGAATCATTAACAGCCAATAACGACAGATTTTTGTTTGCAAGTAATTTCGTTGAAAAAATTGGTTAGCCTATGGTTATAAAGGATTGCCACCCCTATGAAGAAATAACGCAACAGTTAAGCATAAGTGAATTTTGTACCTTGAAAAGAATATCCCCTTTACCCCCTTTGGGGGGGGGGGGAGGGGGATAGTTAACAAGATGCTAATTTCAAAATACCGAGTTGGTCGGCGAAGTTGCGCAGGGCGTCCTCCTTGCACTGTCTAGTGGGTGCGAAACAGGCTATGGCCCAGCATCTGATGGTCACTCCCAGATGGAACTGCTTGCCTCTCATATCCCATACACCTTGAGTAGGCACTGCCTGCTGTCTAGTCTGCGAACAAAGGCAGACGAGAAAATATACACGATCAGCTGCACGCTTAAATTGCGTAAATAGATCAAATATTTACAAGAAACCATTACCACACTCTTTTAACAATTTTATTTCATGAAGTTCCGAAAAGCTGATAAAAATTGCCAAAAACGCCGAAATTGAGGTTTCCGAAAATCAGAAAAGAAGTTACAGAAAATTTCTTCAGAGTTGTTAAACACGGAAACTATCGTAAATAGTAGTAGTATGGCAAAAGAATTATCTGGCAAAAAGATATAGGGCAGAAAAATTTTCTCATCTGACAGCATAGAACATAGCCAACTGACAGTTGGAAAAAAGTAATGAACGCAAAGAAACTGGAAAAAAACTGACTTGTTTTTTTTTGAAAAACTTTCAACTTATGAATTTGGAAGAAAAAAATAATAGGCCTTAAAGCCCTTTGAATTTGCAGAACAAGTTATGACTGACACTTTTTTGATAAAAATTACCCAGTTTAGAAATTGGAAGTCGATCACAATTTTCGTGACCTTTACATTTTAGCTGTTCGATAGTGGAGTTTGCCTTCCTTTTACACAGATGCGAAGCTGCGTTTTGCAACTACTTGCGAGAACACGACTAAAAAGCAGCTCTATCAAGTGAAACAAGAAAAGAAAATAGCCTCGAATTAGCAAAAACTCGGCTATGTGTCGGATTCGAATCTGCGAACTAGCAAATTTGAGTCCCACCCACTAACCACTGGACCACGAATGCTAAATCCCCAAAATTTAGCCACGAATAACGCAGCTACATATGCTAAAAATTTACCAATTCGATGCAGCGACAGTAGCACCAAATAAAAAAAGACAATTTCGCATGTAATAAATTGGAAAGCATAAAGCCAAACTATGTGTAAATTATGCATTTCAAAAAATTGCGAGATACATGAGTTGGAAAATTTCTGAAATTGAGATTTTTATCATTGTACTGCTGTTTGAAACAAAAAACTTTTTTCGGTGCATTTGATGAATTAAAATTGCATCAGCTGTGTTAACTTTGTACTAATCAAATGTCAAAGCACATATGATATTATACTCAACCGCAGCGTACCAATTCAAAAGTGCCACAAAAAACCTCTTTTGCTTGCGGGTTAGCTTGGAAAAAATATTTAAATTCTTACTAATACACTTTGCTTCGCAAGTGTAAACAAGGGAAATTAAGTGAACTGATGAAGATACCAAAAGTCGAACCGCAAAAAAATCAACATTGAGCAAAAAAAGCGAAAAAAATCACCAGCCCTTTATAAGAGTACTCACTACGTTCATTACTTCTAATCATATTATCAATCAAGACGCGCTAAACAGAATTAGTGGACAAAAACAAAAGTGTCAACGAACTCAGACAAAAAACATTGCCACAGAAAAAAGTCGAGGAAAGCAAGGAAACAAAACAAAAAACGATAATTTCTGATTGATAATTTTTTGATATAACCGGCTCAATTTGAGAAGACTGGATCAATAAAGTTAAGTTTTTATTCCGCTGAAATATCTGAAAATAAAATTCCACTTTTGATGCTAGCCAATCACGCTTTACGATATCTTCACACTTCGTACTTGGTGAGTGCAACTTATCTAACTTTTAGCGAATGAAATGAAATTGAACACAGCATATACAAAAACGCACTAATAAGTATAGATGCACATTATTGCATCAGCTGTGTTAACTTTGTACTAATCAAATGTCAAAGCACATTTGATATTATACTCAACCGCAGCGTACCAATTCAAAAGTGCCACAAAAAACCTCTTTTGCTTGCGGGTTAGCTTGGAAAAAATATTAAAATTCTTACTAATACACTTTGCTTCGCACGTGTAAACAAGGGAAATTAAGTGAACTGATGAAGATACCAAAAGTCGAACCGCAAAAAAATCAACATTGAGCAAAAAAAGCGAAAAAAATCACCAGCCCTTTATAAGAGTACTCACTACGTTCATTACTTCTAATCATATTATCAATCAAGACGCGCTAAACAGAATTAGTGGACAAAAACAAAAGTGTCAACGAACTCAGACAAAAAACATTGCCACAGAAAAAAGTCGAAAGCAAGGAAACAAAACAAAAAACGATAATTTCTGATTGATAATTTTTTGATATAACCGGCTCAATTTGAGAAGACTGGATCAATAAAGTTAAGTTTTTATTCCGCTGAAATATCTGAAAATAAAATTCCACTTTTGATGCTAGCCAATCACGCTTTACGATATCTTCACACTTCGTACTTGGTGAGTGCAACTTATCTAACTTTTAGCGAATGAAATGAAATTGAACACAGCATATACAAAAACGCACTAATAAGTATAGATGCACATCTGTAAAATATTAGAGCAATTAAAGACCTTCTTTGGTAAGAAAAAAACAAACGAAAGAGGGTTCATCGACTCTTAATAACAAAACGATTGATTTCTTGTTTAGTTTCATCACAAGCAAAACTGCCAGCATTATTTCACCTTTCAGTATTGACCTAGTGGCCACTAAGCCGCAATGCCGATTTAGTTGAAATCAAAACAAGTAACGTCACGAGAAACTTTTACACCACAAACTGCAATGTATAATTTTTTTTAAATAATGAAGTTTTGCCTTTCAAACGATACAAAATAAATTGCGAACCAGCCGATAAAACAAGCGGAAATTAATTAGGCCGAACAGAGCTAATAAGCGGAAGAAAATATACAAAGCCAGGGCTGATAAATTTACAAATTACGGGAGTGAACCAACAAGTCTTGCAACTTACAGCTCAAAAATCCGTGATGTGGCAACTAAGAAAAACACAGCAGAAAAACGAAAGTCCGACAGTTCAATTTATCCGGACAAATTCAATTCATACACACTGAAAAAAAACAAGGGTCTCAAACCTCATATCGAGGTGTGCAAGCGTACACACGTTACATCCAGAGCAAATTGGAAGGAGTCTGGAAGTTAAGAATAAAGCACGGTCAATTTCTTACTGATTTGTAACGAAGTTGTTTACGGGGAGGTCTAGTTTACATGACAATTGCTCTGGCAAGTGTTAAGAAAAATTATATGACTTGAAAGTTGAAATTGATCACTGTTAATGAATGACACTTTTTCCATAAAACTAACTAAAATTGATAAAACTGGATACTTATAAGACGTTTTAGTGCGCTGCGAAATCTTAACATTAAAGTTCGAAATTTACATAAATCGAGTTTTTTCGAGCCATATGCACATTTCTCACTGGGAGCGAATTTGTTTCAACTTCTTTAACAGAATGCTTCTTAAACTTCAAAAACCAATCAAACCACCAAAATATAAACTCGAACTACCAAAACAGAAAACTGAGGAATTTTTCCCGCAAAAAAAATTCAAATTTATTAAAAATTTATTGACAGTTGAAAATTCTGATAGGGCCAATTATCTTTCAGACTAAACCAATAATTTAGTACGTTGTACTGTTTTCGAGCTTTGAAGAGAGAAAGAAAGCATGTTGGCTGAAATAGACTGATAACTTTTTTGAGCTACAACCAGAAAGCAGACTTATTTCGAGAAGATTAAAACATCACGACAGATAACGCTTTTTCTCTAGTTTTACTTATAAGATTGAGATTTATAGGAGGAGGTAAGCTCTCTAAGAGATTTAAATAGGTTTTGATTTTCAAAGCGTTTTTGAGTAGGATATGATTCATTATTTTTTTGAAGATTTGTAGACTCCGTTTTCGTATTAAGAAAAAACTAGGTTAACTTTTTATTTGGTTGTGGAAGCAGTGATTCATAAACAGATAATATATTTTGACGATTTAAAACAAACCCTGTTCTGCAAACATAAAACTACAGCTGTCGTTTTGCGTTTTCTTAAATATATAAAGAACTCAAAAGGTTATAAAAAGCCTAAGTAATTGAAAGATTTCCAATTAAAAGGACGATTTGAGAATCATTTGAAATCCACAATCCACAAAATTATAAAATACCGTGGAAATTGAAAATTAGCCGTGGTATTAGGACTTGTACTTCCGTCTCACAACCACTAACTTGGTGGTTTCAAATGAACAATAGTACGTAGCTCACAAAAAAAAGAATAATATAATAGTTCATTTCCTTGTAGAAAAGCTTTAGTAGGTATGAAGACTCCTTATCCGCGAGAAAAGAACCAACAGATTCGTATGTTCTTCCGGGAATTCAAGTCTTCGCTTTTGTGTTCAGGGGGTCTTGACAGAGAACTGCTGTGCTAGGACCCCTGATGAAAGCCCACGAGTTTTTCATTTTTAACGGTTCATTTTCTTCACTTGGAACTTGGTTCACCCTTAACCTTAACCAACGAGTACGGCAAATGGCGAGCCTCGAACCAGCAACCTTTCTACTGAGAACAGTATACCTCTGCCACTTTATATTAGCTCCTCCCACCTATGCTAAAAAAGACACGAAAGTGAACTTACTCTGCCTCCGTATTGCAGTTTGGGTGGGTTTAGTATCCTGCCTGGCACTTTGACCATTTCGTTCACTATGGTGATTCCGAAGTCATGCAGGTAGTGGTCCCTATCAAAGCCGGCATTCCTGATCTAAATTACATCACAGAAATATTACACTGATCAAGTCATGTCTGAATTCATAAAAAATATACATTTTACGGCTTCGAATCTGTCGAAAACTTTCGAAAATTACTTGGGAGAAATAAAAATAGCAAATCCCTCTCAAAAAAATTATCACTTCTATTAAAACAGACGCCTATAGGTCATACAATGGCTTTTTGATATAAACATTATGTAATACTTCTGTAAATTTAGGGAAAACATGATATTGTTATTCAATCATCGCCACAACAAATCGACTACACTAACCAGAGTAGATATCTCGTTCTCTCTGTCGGGGGCTGATCTGGCAGTAGCTTTAATCATGGTGGATGTCTGCATGTCTGTCAGTTTCTTAATACACCTCTGGCCTCCCACTATATTGCACAGTTCCAGTGGCAGGAACGTATGTTTGCTCTCCTGGCCCACTTGCAGACACGGCAGCTGCGGATATCTGGAACACAGGACATACATAGAAAACACATAGAATCTGAATTTAATTTTTCAAATTCTTATAATAATATAATAAACTGTTTAATTACTTTGTGTAAAGTAAAAACTTCGAGACTCACTTAAGATTGATGGGATTATTTTAGCATTATTTGTTACAATTATTGGCCGCTATTAAACTAATGCTTAAAGTATGGAAAGTGTGTCTGAGATTGTGGGGGATTGTGTGTGAACAGACTAGACTGACTTGAGGTTGATGGAGTACTTGTCCTTGAAGTACTTGGCCACCGTGCACTCCATCGACTGTCCATTTGGGAGGAGGAGTGGGAATGTCTGCTGCTGGGCTGTCCTCCTAGTCACATTACACACTCGGTACTTCCTCTTCTGAGTACCGCCATGTGTGATCTCCACTTTCAGTCCTAATCACACAGAACAATACCAAAATAATGAACCCTTCTACCACACAACAACTTCAAAAACAATGAATCTTATGTTTAGGACCACTTCCATAGAGACCACACCAATACTCACAGGGTTCATACACTACATTAACAACAACAACAAAAGCAACAACAGCATATGCCGCATCAGCAGTAACAACATCAACAAGAAAACCATGATTCTCTTTTTCTAACTCAAAAGTTATACTTTCTTCAACAACGGATAATATCTTTTGGCGACATCCTTTGAGCTAACTGAAATTTTCTGTCGGAAAAGAAAACAAAAAAACTCCATCACTTCTGATGATTCGACAAGAGACAGTGGCAAAGCAAGACCTTCGACTGTAAGGTCACAAAACGGAAAGAGAACTCTTATCTCACACTTACTTAATTATAGGAAATAGAAGACTGACCTTTGATCTCTTTGGTGAACTTGACTCTGTGTGAGTCACTCAGCTGTCTGCTCAGTTCCTGTCCTTGACTCTCCTTCAGATCCAACACCTGCAACACAACACAACACAACTCACAACATAGGGTCACTAATCATAACCTCTAAATGCAACTACATTTTAAGCATTTTCACACATTTTGTAAATCAAAAATTTTACTAAGGGATTCTGAAATGTTTCAAAAGGCTAACTAATCCAAGCTAATATACCGTTTAATCAAAGAACTCAATGGTTTCTTCGACATTACTACGAGATCTTTATTGTCAAAGGAGTATCAAGATACTTTTGAAGCCGAACAAAATGAAATCATGAACTAAACACTCGAAAGTTAGTTTTAACAACCTGCTCAAAAAAATTTTATCAACTTTTTTAAAAAAAATTCTTTGATTTGTACCCTAAAAAGTGAAATTAACTGGACTGACCTCTACGAGAAAATCGATGACACTTTGCTGTTTGTAGAATGCAGTGGCCGAGGCATCTATGTTCAACATCATCTTCCAGTGGGAGGGCCTCACACTCTGGTGGAACCCAAACCACACCTCCCTTCCCCCTCCCAGAGGGTGGTAGTAGTCCTTGGGGGGAGAGAAGAAGGAACGACCCACTGGCGTGTAGCTAGAATACAAAAGGTAAAAAGTTATTAAAATGATTTCAAGTTTAGATGAATGATCCACGCCGGTTCCATTTAAGGCATCTCCAAGTTCGGTCTCTGATATTTTGCTCCTTCAAATAAATCAACGAGTAGTTAGTTTTTTGAGCTATCTAAAATAGAGGTTTTAGTATAAAGGATACACAGTAGATTACAAGAGAACGAAAATCGTCTAGAGAAATCTTTGCTTTCTTCGCCACAACAAAAGTCGTTGCCATTCATATTTCGACACCTTCATCAATATTCGGATATGCTTTGTCAAAACATAACACACAAGCGAAGCTGCACTTCGCAGACACAAGCGTCAAAACGCCCCAAAGTATCTTAAAAAGGGTAAAAACATTAATGAGTTTTGAGGTTTCTATACCCTCTACTGGAATCGAACCACAGGCCTCGACATCAAAGTCGACTTATCAACACAACTATACTACTAAAGCTCATAGAATCGAAACACTGTCACTCGCTACGAGGAGACCACATGCTATTAAACTGCCAATACTATGCAGACAAATTGTTTACCAAAAAAGAACTTTTATGTTAGTTGTTGGATTGGAAAAAAAATTGGACTCGTATTATAACACTATGCTCGCTTCTCATCCAAGTATATGCACAGCGATGAAGCTGCCTTTCGGAAACAAACACGAAAACCAACAAAAAAAACTAATTTCTACACAGTAAGAACACGGCAAAAACCCGCTAATTAAAGTTCAATACGAAAAAAAAAGAAATAAGCCTCGAATTAGAAAAAATTCGGCCAGTTCTCGGATCCGAACTCCGACCTACAGAATAAAAGACTCACGCAGTATCCATTCAACCACGGACACTTGATAATTCACAAACACTAGCCTCAAATGAATCAGAAAACAGATGCTATGAAATTTCCAATGCTACAGTCCGTGCTTATAGCAAAAGTGCCACCAAATAATGAACACCTTGCCACTTAATAATGAACACTTTTATTTGCGAGTTAGGTTAGAAAAAAAGAGGGTTCATACTAATACACTAACACTCGCAAGCTCGCTACTGTAAAAAGAACAGGCGCTTTGAATGCAAACATGCTCAAAACTTGTCTGTTTGTTGGCGAAATAACAGAAATGGAGATGACAGCCACTTGAGCCATCCTGTGAACAAAGTTGTCTACGGCAAAAAAAGTACAGTACCCGGTTGCAACACACTTGCTAATCGCAAGGGTAAAATACAATAAAAGAGAGACGCCCTGTACAAAAAAGATAACTTCAATTATTGTTCCCTTTTCCAGCGGATCAACATGATAACACAGGATGATTTAAATCGATAAAATTCTGTCACAAACAATAGTCACATATAGTAAAAGGGAAGGAATTCGCTATGAGATACAAAATATGCTTTACCATTGATTTAGGCTCTTTATAGGGGGTGGTTACCCTTACTAGCTAACAAAGAAGGTATAGTTAACACAGAGGCGAAGCTGTGCATGGCGAAGAAACGACAAAGAAGTAGCTCCATACAGTGAAATAAAAAAGGTAAAACGTAAGCCTTAAAAAATAAAACTTTTACTGTGGCGAAATCGATCCTACGACCATGAGATTTATAGCCATATAGCTACGAGCTCTTGACGATTTGCGAACACTAGCCACAATTAGAGCAGCTACATATGCTAGTAAATTGCCATTGCAATGCAGCAAACGTGGCACCAAAAATAAAGAGACACAATTTTGCATGTAATAAATGTATAAAACTGTGTAATAACTGTAATATATGGAATGCATAAAACTGGGCATCCACACTAACTTTGCATATAAGAAATTAGAAAGCATAAAGCCCAATTATGTGTAAATTATGCATTTCAAAAACATTGCAAGAGTTTTTCGGTTCATTTGATGACTGACAAATGCATCAACTGTGTTAACTTATTACTAATGGAATGTCAAAGCACATGCTATCCCAAAAGTGGCACCAATTTTTGCGACTTAGGTTAGGAAAAAAATAGTCGTACTATTACACTACGCTCGCTGAAGCTCGCGAGTGTAAATAGCTAAGTGGGAGTAATTAGTAGTACTAACTTGATGGAGGGGAAGTGTCGCATGATGACATCGAGTGCCTGGATGGACTCGGTGGGGGGCAGTTGGTTCTTCCTCTCCAGCACCTGGTCCAGCAGACCCAGACTCACTCTGGTTACATACTGCAGGATCACTTTGAACACACGCTCCCTACTCTCGTCACTGGGAAGAGTCACGTCCACCTCCAACTACACACAAACACTTTATTTATTCTTCATTCATTTTAAGACTAAAATATAAAACTGAATCTTAAACAGAAGTAACAATATTTTGAATCATACTTATGTGCGAAGAACCGAACGCGGGCAAATTTTGTCAGCCAATCAGAATTAACAATTCATAAATTCAAAGATAGTAAGTGATAAAATCAGTCAATTTTGGACAGTTAAAACGGCGTTTATTGGCTGAAAATTCCCGCTCATTCGTTCCTTCGAGCAAGAAAAAATCTCCAATCCTTCCGTGTGATCGTCAAGTACCGCCTTTGATAGACATCATGCCATTTAGATTTATTTCTGATATTCATTGTTTCTGAAAAAGACTCAAATAAAAAAGGACGGCGTTTTCAACGCACGCAATCTGCGTCTCCTATCTATAATTTTTAACAAACAGGATCTCTTACATTCGGAAAAAACTAAATCACCACATCTAAATACAAATAGAATGATGAAACTGTGAATGTGCTCACTGGTCCTTCGAAGTTGTTGACTAGTGGCTGTTTGGAGTAGAGGTTCTTCCTTCCATCGTAGACTGGCTTGTGGTTGCTCTGGAACGTCTGTGGGTTGGCCCTGAACATGGTGTCTATCACCTCCCTGTTCACTCTGCGAGGACACTTCTCAGGAGTGATGGTCACCTAAATAAGTATTCTAGTTATAAACACAGCCAACAGACAGTTGGAAAAAAGTCACTGAACTCACGGAAAAAACTGAATAATTTATGAAAAAACTTGATGTTTCGAAGGTAGAAAACATTTAGGCTTAACCCTCTTTAAGACGAAATTATGATTGGCACGGACCTTCGTTTCACTTGCTATACATTACAAACACCACCAACAGACAGTTGGAAAAGTCTTGACAAACATAAGCACTAAAACTCCAGCTATCGAGTTTCAAAGAAAAAAATTATTAATTAAAAGCTCATCATATTTCCATTTTTTTAATAATTCACTGTTTTTTGCTGATATTAAGCGAAACAGAGAACAATGGATCAACAGATAAATTTTTCAATTTACTGGGAATTAAAAAGTTTAAATGCATTTTTGAAACTTAAGCTCGTTTTGGAGAAGGGAACTGAATTCACTTACTGAGACAGCTTTAAAATAATCAAAAGACAAAAAATCATCAAATTTTTAGACTTTTCTTTAATGTTTTTTTTTAAAATATCTAACTGAGTACATACATTGACACTTAAACAACAAGTCAAACTGGCCAAAAAACATTTGGAAAATTGTCAAAAAAACTAGATCTACTCAGAACATTTTGATTTGTCTCATAAGAATTTCATTTAAAGCAGAAGCTAGCTGAAAGTTCAAACGTTTATAATAATACACTAAGCTGACGCAAATGTAATGAAGCGGCAACTAAGCTGAACAAGGAAACTGAAAAAAAAATGACTTGTTTTTTCAAAAATCTTCAACTTTTGAATTTCGAAAAAAAAACAGATGACAATAAAGCTCTTTTAAATTTTAGAACAATTTATGATGGAAACGTTTATGTTAAAACCAACCCAATTTGAGAAAACTGGATCAATATTTACAACTTTTATTTCGCTGGGAAGCCTAATAATTAAATTCCATTTTCGAAATCAGAAATCGATCGTTTTTCGTGACCTTCACACTTTTTCTGTTCGATAGTGGAGCTTGCATTCCTTTTAACAATGGAAATGCACTGAGCTTAAAAAGAAATCAAACTTCAAACCGAGAAAAATCAAACTTGAACAAACAAATTCTAAAACTTTTTACAATGAAAAAAAAAAAATCAGCGAGACCCTTATAAGAGTACTCGCAACGTTCATTTTTCTTCATATATTTATTTTCTTTCGTACTGTCTGATTGTTGTGTTATTTATTCTTGTTTGCTTCAACTCAAATAGAAAGAATAAACTAACAAATCAACACTCACCATACACAGGTGTCTTTCCAGGCAGTAACCGCGAAAAAATCAAAATTGAGTGAACAAATTTTATGACTTTTTTCTGAAAAAAAAAATCAACAAGACCTATATGAGAGTACTCACAACGTTCATTACCCTTAAGAAACTCCAGAACAGGAAATTTGAAAGTCAAAGTTTTGAAGCTTGAAGTCTTCTTCCGAAGCGCACACAAGCAACAAAAATCACCCTTCAACAATAAAAAAACTTATTTTCATTGTTTCTTAAAGATAATGGAGATCTTATGGATTTATTTTTTTGAATCATCAAGTCGCGGATATTATCTCACAACTTCTGTCATAGGTTTTTTCAGGTTCATGCCTCGATAAGCTGCATAGCTTTTTGCATGATACTTGGTGGGTTTGATTTGTACATGCGGTTTATTGTTTACCTGTCTGTATAATATTACTCTCCTAAATAAACAATCCAAAAATGCGAAAAGGCAAAAAAATTGAACGGAAACGAAGAAAAAAATAATCTGAATCAATGAATCCTGAGCATAGCCAATAAAAGTTGATAAAAAGTCAATTAACGAAAAAAACTTTGGAATTTCAAAGAACAAAATAGATGAAATTAAAGCTCTTTGAATTTCAATCACAATTTATGATGGAACCTTTTTGTGATATAATTAACTCAATTCGAGAAAACTGGATCATTGGGTGTAATTTTCACTGAGTACGAAATTAGAAGAGGATCACGTGCTTCGTGACCTTTACACTTTTGATGTTCGGTGGTAGACCTTGCATTTCTTTTAAACCAAAGATTGAAACTTAGAAAGCAATCAATAGTTAAACAGTGAAAATCAAATGTGAGCGTCAACAAAAATTAAAACTTAAAAAAATTCGTCGGTACTTAAAATGCAAACATGCTCAAAATACGTCTAATTGTTGTGATAAACTTATTAAATAGATAGATATGTCTCGACGAACCGGATAAACATCTTATCTTGGGTAGCCCTTGTCTACGAAGGGATTTTAGAGATCCGGTTGATGGAAATCGAAATTGACACAAACAGAATCAGATAAAGAAGATAAACCAGCTCATTTGAGAGTGGTTACGACAGCCAGAAAAGACACGAACAAATTCCCGGATGTTATCCAGCTCATTTTAGAGCGGGAATGACAAAGAGAATTTGGAAATATCTTTAAACAAATCTACCAAAATCCAGCTCATTTTAGAGCGGAAACGACCAATAATTCCCAGCAAGACAATTGAAATATGTCGTCTCTCCACTGTACAGTATGTCAAAACGCTTTAACCAATCAATCGGTGAAATGCGTCGGTTGTCAAGCTTCTGCCCACTCTGCGTGTATTGGCCTCAACACTGCCGATAAGGTGGTTGGGCACATTGAATGGAGTTGCCCAGATTGTGGAACCTGTAAAAGAGATCTTTTCCGAGTTATTGATGAACTGCGACAAGAACTGTTCTCAATAAAGACTATGGCGCAAGATGTACACGAATTAAAGTCTGAGCTGCTATCGCTGAAGCAATATCGTGAACCAAGTAGTATAATTGAAAAGAACAAAACCAATTATGCTGGGGCAGCGAAGTTTAATCTGAATTCTTCGGCATTCATCAGAAATGCTCGTGAAAGTGTATCCTCAGAAGCTGGTAGCTCGAGGGTTACGAAGCGAAAAGGCTCCAAAGATAGAAATGACCGCAGACCAAAGAAACCACTAATTACGGGAGAAGTGGTAACAGAAGCACTCAAAGGTGTAGAGAAGCCACCACCACGACGCCATCTCTATGTTGGAAGAATAAAACAGACAAATGATGAAAGTGATATAGTCGCATGGTGTCAAAGTAAAGGATTTCCTCTGAATCATATCAGGGAAATAACAAAGGAAAATTCTCGCCACAAAAGTTTCCACTGTGTATTTGACGGCGAACATGCAACAATCATTGATCAACCTAATTCTTGGCCGGAAAATGTTGTAATAAACAGGTACTATCTTGATGCAGAAGCCAGAACCTGGCTCAGAACTTTGAAAAGCGACTGACTAAAATCAAACAAAAAACCCGAGTCTCAATCGAATGCTATGAAAGTTGGTGTAATTAATATACGTTCTCTAGCGAAAAAAGTAAATCAAATACAGAGCATATTGGCTATAGAACAAGTTGATATCTTGATCATTACTGAAACCTGGCTTAAGCCGGATACGGAATATATTCTAAATCAGTGTATAGACTCTTCAAATGAATATCGATATCATCATGTTTCACGAACGGCTAAAATAGGTGGAGGTGTTGCCATAATTTCTCGCGAAGAACTACAGGGTGAAAGAATTTTGAGCCATCTCTGGGACGATGGTGAATTCTTGGTAATTACGGTCGTAACTAGAAAAGTCAAAATAACAATTGCAGCAATATATAGACCGCCGAGTGGAAATTATAACGAGTTTTTTAATGAATTGACTGAAAATATTCTTGCCTCATCAATTGAAACCCAAATTCTCCTCCTGGGTGATTTTAATTTGGATCTAGAAAACAGACGTTGTGCCAAATCCAATACATTTTGTTCGATTCTACTGGAATATAACCTAGAACAGATTGTTAAGAAAGCAACTCACGAATACGGGAAAATTCTAGACCTCATAATTTGTTCAAACCCGGAATTGTGCTCACCCGTTAGAAATGAGCACGTTGAATACTCTGATCACCATCTATTGACGTTCACTTATGAAATCGCAATTCAACGGAAGGATAAAACCAGATTGACTATTTATGATTGGAACAATACAGACTGGAAACATTTAGAGACGGAAATAGATCAGAATTTAATCTTGAATCTGAACACCAGTGACCCGAACGAGATGGCAGAGAATTTTATCGAAATTTTGCAGCTGCTGAAAACTGATTATGTGCCAACTAAGACCAAAGTTGTCAAAAACCGATTTTGTAATTTTTACGATAAAGAGTTAGCAGACGTAAAACGAAAACGTAGAAAATTAGAACGCGTAATGCGTGTAAATCCTGGATTAGAAAACGAAACAGCTTTCAAGGAGTATTTAAAGAAATGTAAAGATCTGTTTAGAGAGAAGAAATTGATATATTTTTCCAGGCGCTTTGAGCTTTCAAATAGCCATTCGCTCAAATTTCGTGAATTGAAACGCCTTGCTGGAGAAAAACAACAAAACGTTCTACCACTGATATACTCCAGTGATTATGAATTAGCTGAAAACTTCAACCAATTTTTCATTCAGAAGGTTAGAAATTTAGTGGCAAATGTTAAAAGTAATGGCATCTCGTCGCCACTCTTTGCTTTCACTGCAGTTTCTTCTTTCCAATTCCAATATGTGACTATAGATGAACTAGAAGAAGCAGTAAGAATGGTTTCAAACGCGAACTCACGAGAAGATATACTGAAAACGATAGATATGAAAAGAATAGCACACTCGTGGAAAGATTATTTCATCATTATGATAAACAATTGCATCGATCAGTCCAAATTTCCAAAATGTCTCAAGAGAGCGGTGATAACTCCTCTCTTAAAAGACCACAAACTTGACCAAAACGTTTTAAATTCTTATAGGCCAATAGCGAATCTGATGTTTATCAGTAAAGTTTTTGAAAGAATTTTATATAAACAGCTCGATCAATACCTTAGCTCCTATAATCTTCTAGATGAACACCAATCTGCTTACAGGAAGCATTTTTCAACTGAAACGGGTCTGCTAAAAACTACAGATGATCTACTGACTAGTCTCGACAACAAGAGACAGGTCATTTTGATAGCCCTTGACCTTTCAGCTGCATTTGATACCATTGATCATAAAACATTGAGAAAGATCATGAAAAATCGGATTGGAATGACGAATGATGCAGTGGATCTAATTCTTTCCTATCTAGAGAATCGGACTCAAATTGTTGCTATCAATGATGTTTTATCGAATTCTCAAGAACTCGAATTTGGAGTGCCTCAAGGTTCTCTTCTGGGACCCCTCCTGTTCTCAATCTACCTGACACCATTGAACGATATTATTGGCTCAACTAAATTTTCATACCAAGTGTATGCCGATGATACTACTTTATACTGTGAAATCAAAAATGAGAGTGAATTAGCAGAAATAGAAAGATCTCTGGTTATTATTTCGAACTGGTTTTCGTCCATGGGGCTTCTGTTAAATGAATCAAAAAGCCAAGTAATTAACCTAGCCACTAGTAAGTCAAAAGGTCTAACAAACAGTTCACTACTCATTGGAAATTCAACGGTTAAGCTGATGAAATCAACAGAAAACTCTGTGAAGTCTTTAGGTTGCCTCATTGACCGATCCTTGTCATTGAAAAAACAGATCGATTCCGTGTGTGGCGCCAGTTACCACAGTCTCCGGAAACTATACAGCATACGTTTCTACCTTGATTTTGAAAATAGAAATATGTTGGCAAGAATGCTAGTCTTAAGTCGATTAGACTACTGCAATAGCTTGTACTCGAGCTTACCAAATTATCTGCTCTACAAGTTGCAAAAAGTCCAAAATAGTGCCTGCAGATTTGTTTTCGGTTTGAAGAAGTCAACGAGTATTACTCCTTATCTACATGATCTACATTGGCTGCCCATAAAATCTCGAGTGATTTTTAAAGTCTTGACAATCGTACAAATGCATTTTCAATCCTCAAATCGTTCCGTCTTATCTGAGTAAATATTTTTCACTACAAAAAAGTTCCTCCCGTTTCAGTGAAAGGACCATGGTCATTAAGAAACCACTGGTTAACACGAACTATGGAAAAAGGACGTTTAGGTTTGCTGCCGCACACCATTGGAATAGTTTACCATGTAACCTTAAACTACCAAATGAAACTGAATTTCGTAAACAGTTGAAAACGTATTTGTTTAACCAGTATTACTATGAGACTTGTTTCAGTTAAAGGTTGCTAAAATGACTGAAACTAGAAAAGTTGGAATTCAAAAGCTAAACGAAACCTTGCGTCTAAGAAATGTTCATGTTGAAACCAGGTTTCTCCCCAAAAGACGGATAATATTGAGCTCTGATAAGATCAAGAGAGTGACATATGCTGTTTTGGGATCATCGCTAGTTTATGGGATTTTTCTGCCAGATTCCGTGACAGTTTCGTGCCCTGGTGGAACTCTCTCAACCCTTTGTAGCGATCAGGTTCTCAATGATATGAAAAACTTGGATGTACAAACAGTGCTCATAATGGGAGGAACAAACAACCTGTTTGACCGTTCAGGGCGCCAGTCATTGGGAGCGACTGAAGTAGCCGAGGAGATGGAGAGTGCTATTTTTAGACTCCTTGACTGCAATTTCGAAGTTGGCGTCATGTCACTTATTAGCCGGGAAGGTAAACGCTCTCTTATCAGGAGAGTGAATAAATGCTACAGAAATCTAACGGCATGGTATAAAATCCCGCTCTTTAAAACTGTAAAGTTCAGCTATCGGAGGCATGTTTGCGCAGATGGTCTTCACCCCACAGCAAATGGCGTGCGCGAACTTGCTAAGGACTTTTATGACGCCTTCAGAAGCATAGAAAATCCAATGGCTGTGAAACGAAGGCAAAGAAGGCGACGACGATGAAACGCCCAGCTCATTTTAGAGCGGGTCCGATTTTTAACCATCTTCAAAGAACATTTTCTGTTCAAATCCCAGCTCATTTTAGAGTGGGTACGGCTATCGACAGAAACGAACTCATCTTTAGCGGAGCGACTGATTATTCTTACGACAAAACTGGTTTTTAATTAAACTCAAACACCTTTCAATTCAAGAAATTGGTGTCGAAATAACATATGTGATGATGGTGATGATGATGTTGGCAGTCCAAGTCTTCAACTATTATCGGGAAAAACGGCATAGTACCAGGTTGCAATACACTTGTTCTCGCAAGTGCAATAGTTCATTGTTCTAGAAAACTCATCACACCGTTCACTATCTGCATTTTTCGAACTAGCCCAATCAAAAAAATGATGAGTTTGGTGCCTTAACGTCAGATACATTTATTTCACCTTTACAGCTTGATTGAAGTATTCCTCGTGATTAATCGAAGTGCACACAAGCAAAAAAGCTTACATCTCCAAAAATTCAAAACTCTATTGATCCAGTGTTCTCAGTTTGGGTTACTATTAGCAAAAAAAAACTGAATTATTAAAGATAGTGGATCAACAAGTCAACTTACATCATAGTGGAAAATGTCAATGTTTGGCAGTTTGATCTTGAAATGATTCGCCCGCAAGTAGATTGGTCTGCCCTCCCGCCCCTGGTCTGGCCTGGTGAGACACGTGAACACTCCGTCGCCAGGGCTGGAAGGAGTTCCCGCTGAAAAAAAAAATAATCGGAGTTATATGCGGAAAAATTACACCTAGAATCCATTCCGACAGTCTGAAGTTCGGTTCGTCCTGATTGGAATATGAAAACATTACCCAACTCAAATTTCACTAAGATTAGACATCATCACCCAATACATTTTACAGCAAGACGTCAATTAAGTTTTTATTAACTATTGTCGGCGAATAATAGAACTGAGAAAAAAAAACGATTTATTGTATAACGGGTAACTTTTTCAAGCTCTCGAACCAATTAAACCGCTGTGAAGCTATTCTAAACGTAAAAGTTATTTTCAAAAAAATTTAACCATCGGAGAAAACTGGATAAACGTTATTCCTTTTATTCCACAACGCCATTTTCACTCATTTTTTTGCAGGACGTTATAGCAGTTGGGACCAATTTACTTTGCCACAATCCAACAAAGAATAAACATTTGAAAGCGTTGAAAGTTGATTTAATTCACCGAGCTATGATTAATCACGCATCATCGATAATTTGCATCAATGATAACTGCATACAAGCTCATATGTCTTCTCATATACGATTAACAATAACCTGGCTTTTACACCAGAAGCCTCATTGTTTCTTCAATTCAGTTTAAGCGACAACGTTTCAAAAGGTTATAAGCTAGAATGGATATGAACTATCGCTTCTAAATTTAAGGTCTTTTCGGCCAAAAAGAACAAAACGGAAATCTCTGTTGTATTATTTCTGACAAAATATCTACTCTATAAAAACAGATAAAAATAAGCCTTGAAAATTAAAGCTTTTGCTGTGCCGGATTCAAAACTACTGCTAGGAGGTTTAGAGCCCCCTGTCATCGCATCTGCTTGCGCCACGGGCCCTTGACAAATTACAAACACTAGCCAAAGATAAAGCAGCTACATAAGCTAAAAAAATTTCCAATGCTATGCAGCAAAAGTGGCACCAAATACGAATAGACACAATTTTGCGGGACCGCGACAAATCGAAAGAAAAGAAAACTCAAAATTAATTTATGTCGTAAGAAATTCGGTTTAAGGTCGCCGGTGGGCGCAATGCATTTGCTTTGCTACTTCGCGGAGATAACCGGCACTAAATTTCGTATGAGGTACTACCCTCTGTAGGCAAGCTCGCAACACGTTGGCACTACCGACTGCGGCGGTGAGTACATTGCGAGTTGCACTTTAATGGGAGCTGTATTTTATTGCGAGTTATCTTTTGTTGCGAGTTGTGGCATCGCGCAACTTCGCAAGTAATAATTTAGATAATAACAAATGAGCATCATGGATAAGTGCATAAGAGTGCAAACAATATGGCCCAGCAAAATGAGAAACTGTAAACATCCAAAATTTTTACGAATATTAAGCGGAGGTTAAATATCTTTCAATATGTTTAACTCGTTGCGTGACATAAGAGGAGTGTAAAAAAACTATTATTTCGCATTGAAATGAGCTTCTTGCATTGGAAAAAAAACGATTGACCGCACTAAACTGGCAAGCGTGCAAGTGTAAAATGTATATTACAGGTGATTTGAACAAACAAATTTGATTCAAAAATACGTATCAAATTGCACGGCTACAATTCAGCCTGTAATTCATAAGTAAATTTATGAATTTAATTTATCTAGTGAGCAACATTAGCGCAAATTATTTAATTTCTGTCTCATATTTACAGCAAACGCTTAAAAAAACGGGAAAATACCGTCTAGTTGCTCTTGTTTTTTTTTTTAGCTGAGACCTCTTTATACGTTAATTTTAGAAGTAGTTCAAAGCATGACTACGTTGCGCTGGTGCAAAAAGGTGATTCAAGCTTCTAAACAAACAATCAATGCAAGAGAAAAAATGAAAATTCACCAAAAGATAACCAACAGAAATTCAAATGTTGAGGAACTCTTGAAGACAAACCGAACAAAAATGAGTGACTTTTGCAAAACTGCGAAAAAACAAATCATGTTATATCTCTTTGATTTTTAGGCATCTTTCAATTTGCGCCATTTCCTATTTGGACAATGAGAAGCGCAAGTTTCGTTCCTCTACGCAATAGGACTGAAATGAAAAAATTTTGACTGAAACGAAATTTTGCAAAACTTCCTTTACGCAACATTTTGACTGAAATGAAAAAGAAATTAAAATTCAAACCGAGAAAAATCAAAACAGACAATTGAAAAAGTGTCAAGGAACTCAAGAAGTTTTTAAAAACATGATTGATTTTGTTAAACAGTTTTGCATTTTCGAGTTTCAAAGAAAAAATATATGACCTTTAAAATTTGAAAATCGCAAACCATTCATAATTGACAATTTTTGTGACCCAAATTGATCATGGAATTCTAAGTGGAATCAACTTTTGAAACTAGAAGTTTTTCATGATTTTTTTTGCACCACTTCCACTTTTGTTACTACAGAGTGTCGGTTGCCGCCGTTTATTAAGAAAACGAACTTGAATCGAACTTTAAAATGTATATCAACTCCACCTATATAAGTGTCTTCAATATGCTCATTGACAATTAATTTGAGTGCGAACAAATTTTTTCCTGGAAAATCAACCAAACTAAAAAAAATGATAAATCGGTCTAATTGAATTCGTTGTCAAACTACTTTCGTAGATCTGTCAAATACCTGAAAACGTAGATCTGTTGCTGTTACTCCCCCCACTCTGCCCATCACTACTGGAGGAGGGGGTGGAGAACAAGCCCACACTAAAAGCAGGTGTTCTATTATGGCCCCCTCCCACCAGACTGCCATTGGTGGCAGAGTTCAGAAGCAGATCTGGCGGACCACCAAGAGACAGGGGCACTCTACTGCTGTTTGATGTGGCAGACGAGGGGTTGAATATACTGCTTCCGTTGAAGTAACTGTACTCCCCCATTCACGTTTTCAAGTAAATTGAATTAGTAAAAGTAATTTTACGAATTAAATTGCAAAAAAGCCAAAAATTAAAAAGATTCCCGAAATATTTTTTGCTCTCAACTGAGTTTGTTTAAATCACTCAAGTTTGAAAATTAAAATTGAGATTAGATGTTTTCGTTTTCTTCGTTAATAACGAAAGCCAATTAGAATTGAAGTAATTATAAATACTATGAGACAAAAAATCCGGATAAATAGCTAGATGTATCCAAGAATTTACCTCCAAAAAATTATACAATTAATCAAATATATTTAAAAAATGATCTAAATTTCAAGTTTATATTGACTGTAATTTTTTTTTACTTCGGCAGCAAAGTTAATTAAAAGTTTATAGTTTAACTGGTAGTAAAACTGGTAAAATATCCGTAGTAAAAGCGTTAAGTTTAACTGAAGCGGCGTAACTTCATTTAACAGCTAACTGTGCTCTTATGGTTATAGTTATAATAAAAATAAAACATCAAAGGCTGGCAAGCGGTTAAAAAAGAAGAAGCTTCTTTACATGTATTACAACAAAGGGAAGAAAAACATTGATGTATAGGAATAGCCTTCAAATATAATACTAAAATACTGGAAATGCCGCCGTGTTGAAGGTTACGTTATGGTCTTTTTGGTACCGATTCCACGCCGCACATTTATCTTTTGAATAAGGACCGCAAGGGTAAAGAATAACTTCAAGTGAAAACACATCACCACACAACACATTACATTTACACGGGGAAATTATTTTCCTGGGGGTAAATCGAGGTGCCTGCGTAACTGTTGAAGCAGTAAAATAATTCCATCGATCTTCAGAGAAAAACTAAGTAACTGAAAATTATCAAATTTCGATTTGAGTTTTCATGAATACATTTTTTATAATTAGGAATCAAAAAGGAGCAGTAAAAAAAACTTCTCATTATCACGAAACTAGCAGACAGTTTCTGTTTCAGTCAGAATTCAATTCCCTTTAAAAATGTAACTGAATTCAACTTCAATTATAAAATGTAACTAAGTGCAGCACAAGTACAATTGTAATTGATTTATTTCGAGCATCAACATATAGCTGGTATTCTGATTATGCTTGAATGAACAAAACTAGCACAGGCTATTCCGATGAACACAGTTCTGTTCTTATGCAGGATATATAGGATCCTCTATTGCATAACAAGATGGTATGTCCATTTAGTATCGTATGGTACGTTATATGGTATCAATAAGCGTGCAGTTCGAATGGTAGAAGGAGGTATGGTAATTTGTAGGACCAAAACAGTAGTTGCGTAATAAATGATATTAGTACATGTCTGTATGTAGTGTATGTATTCGTCTTAGTTTCGATCGTGTGATTATCTAGTCTTGTTCCTCTCTTTTTACAGCTCAATACTGTTTCACTTTCTGAGGCAAAGTATGGTGGATATTTATCCGTGAGGTTAAACTATAAAATTACCGCAAAAAATCCAACAGTTGTGAACATATATCTCTATTTGGGTCTGGGACGAACTTCAACCAACGGAATTTAAGCCGACGGAATTTCAAACCGAAGCGACAATAAGAACCGTTGAAAGAGATACCGAATCACACCACTAAAACATTTGCTGCAATAAAAACACACCATGTATTTAAATTCAACCATTTTTTTGGACATATGATTTCGATGACCATGTTTTCGCAAAATATTTTGGCTTGAATTCGCGTCGGCTTGATGTCCTTCGCCCTCGGCTATCTTTATCTTATATATCTGCATGCCCATTATTTCGTCTATGGTTTTAACGTGTTGGTCACACAATACGTGTGTATCAACTGAAGGAAGACGTGACTATTTATGTGAAAGTAATGTTAAGACTAGTAGCGTAAGTACATGTATTGTGTGTATGGTAAGAATAAAGAGATCAGAGGGATAGAAACTTAAGGGTTAGTCTTACGTTAGCCCACTAGGGACGAAACTTTTCGTCCAGTTTCACAAATGGTTCGAATAGACGACGCTAAACTGTATATAACTACACAAGTAAATAAAACTAAAACTCCAGCCAATTTCAACAAAAAAAATGAAACTTTCCTGGATAAAAGATGAATTCATAACTGTTTAGTGGTAATTTAGACTTTTAAACTCAAAACATAGCCTTTGAATCCAATTCCAGTTGAAACAAGAAAAATATAACATCCATAAATAGTCGAACAAAGCTTTTGAGAGCAAAAAAAATTCGGAAACAGCAAAATTATTACAAATTATCACTAAATAGTAAAATATGGCCATGAGAACAAAACATGAAGTTTTACCAAGAACCGAACTAAAAAAAACGAAAAAATAAAAAAGCAATATTTTATAACTTCACATATTTAGCGACATTAAGACAGCAAATGCTTGAAAAAGCTAAAGATGAAAAGCCTCAAAAACGCAAAAAACGTCATCTTTACATAACTACAAATTAAAGAAAATCTTCACTTTTGGCGAATCGATCAATTCGGTTGTCAGAATCGTCGACTCAATGGTGGCATTAGGAAAAAATTACCAATTCGTAGCAAGAATTCCTTCATTATTCAAATAGTCACGTGCAAATACTTTCACTACATGTTAGTCTAGTTGATTGTGAAAGAGCGTCTATTTGTTTTACACTTTCATTCCCTCCCGTCTACTTTTGTAGTAAACTTCAGGAATCGGTAGACAAAAGAACAGTTCAATATTCGAGGGAAAAGAGTATACAGGAATATCCTCTCCTTACTTTCGCCATTCTTCCACATAACACAAGGCTCTCAAGCCATGCGATCAGCGCTACAAATTTGTTCAACCTTTCCACATATAGGTAAAAAAACATCGTCAGCACAGCTAGAAAAATGTCAATGAACTCAAGCAAAAGAAAAAACGACTGATTATTTTTGAAGTATTTTCAAAGCAAAAACTAGGCTCATCATTTTTTAGATTTTCAACATTTCAGGATTGACACTTTGAAACTCAACGTCATTCAAGTTCCGCATTTCGCGCTCAATCCACTGTCGCTATTGGAGATAGTAATTTGCCTTCTTTAAAAAAACACAACCTAATTATATGTACTCACTTCGCTCAAGGACACACAGTAACAACTCAGGATGTTCCTAATACTTCCAAAAAAAAGACATTCTTTGTATTTTCTAAGCAACGTGAAGGCGCAAAAGTCCAGCTTCTAAAGCTTTATGAAAATGGAAACAATTTTGTCATCACGCTTTTTTGGGCCTTAGGTTCATGTGGCTTTTTTGTCATTAGGCTCATCTGGCTTTTCGGGATCCGATAAGCTTTTACACAACTTTCGTTGCAGTCCTGAGCCGAAAGCCAAGCAGCGTTTTATTGAAAGAAAAGACATGAAAAAATTCCGAAAAACGAAAGCCTGGCCAACAGAAAGGTGGAAAAGAATCAATGAACGCAAGTAACCTCTTCGAGAAACACTTATTATTGACACTTGTTTTTTAAGAGTAACTCATTTTGAAAAAACTGAATCAATAGGTAAAGTTTTTCCTGCGCTGGGAAATCTGAAAACAAAAATTCATTCCGATTTTTGAAGAGGAAAAAATTTTTCGAGACTTTTACACTTCTGCAGTTCGATAGTTGAGCTTGCTTTGCTTTTACCAAGAAATGAACAGAACTTAAAAACAAATCAAGTGTCAAACCGCGAAAAATAAAACTTGAGCGTGAACACGTTAAGGCTAACTTTAACACATTAAGACTTAAAAAAACAAGAATCGAACAAAAGACTTAAAAAAAACAAGAATCGAACAAAAACAAACAAAAGAAACATCACGATCCATATAAAATTTGTAACTAGGTTCATCGACACTTGATAAAAATAAAGATCACACTTAACTCTGAAATCTCAACTTGAACACTCTAGAAGTGTGATCCAATCTATTACAGATAATATTGTAATAGTCTAGCTTAGAAGATGAGACAAAAAACTGTTAAGCCGAAACAAACATTCGCTTCGTTGGAATTTTGAGGTCGAAACACTGCAATCATTGTCTCAAACCAAGACCTAAAAACAAGAATAGCCGGTTGCTGTGCAACTAGGACAGAATATTCCGACCACATTCTCAGAAAAAAAAATTGTTCTTCTTCAAATTAGTGTGTTTTGGTATATATCTTGTGCTGATAGAACCATACAAACGCGTAGCAATTATGTGATTTAGGCAAAAACGACTAAAATTGCCTTCAATAAGGAAATTCAGATTCTCGGTAGTTTTTTTTGACAGAGCAGCGCTAAATAATGTTCACAAAACTAATTTTCCTTTTAGTAAAATCAAGCAATTTTTAGCCTTCAATGGTAATTTTCATATATAATTAACGTTACTCGATCGCTTTAATTGATCGAAAGTAGACGAGAATCAAAAAACTCAAACCGGTTTTTATCGACACTGTGAGAATTTTTTGGAATTTTTTAACGTCGTTCGTTCGAATCTGGACTGAATGGGCTTTAATATGATATCACTAAACCCAGTTCGATGATTATTTGTGGTAATTGATTTTGTGTGGAAAACACAAAAAGAGAAAAACTAAAACACACCCGAATTCAATGTTCCTTTCCATTTTCAATAGTCGGAACAACAAGGATAGCCGGTTACTGTGCAAGTAGCGCAGAATGTTCCGTCTTAAAAACGCAAATGAAGTTTTTTCTCAAGCTTAGGCATATTCAACAGTCAGAATAAAAAAGGCAAATTGAAATACAGTTTGTGTAGAAAATGAAAAAAATCATGAAATTTTTTTAATCAAAAAAGAATATTGAAATCACGTAGACAAATATTAGGTATAAAATTGAGCGTCATCAATTTCGTTTAGTGTCGCAAACTTCGCAACGTAATGATGTGATCATTTAAACACATGTTCAATTTTTTTTTTGAAAAATTAAGTTGAAAACTTACTTGAAATATTTGGAAAATTGTAAAAGACAGCTACAAAAACTTCATGAATGGGGTCAAAACCTGTTTGAGCCGAAAAAAAAACTGTTGACATCAAAAATTTCATAATAAAACCCTATCAGATAAGAAATAGCGCTTCAAAAAAACGGAAAACGAACCGACAGAAACTAGGATGAAAACCACAAAACCCCCCGAAAAAATTACAACCTGATGCGGGCTTTACCGAATTACTATTCAACTGTAGTTTTATTTGAATTTTCAAGAAATTGAGCATGTCAGGCATCCAGGAGATGAAATGAATCCTGTGAACAATGATGTTTACGAGAAAAAAGTCTTCTTGTCTCCGATTGCAAAAAATTCAGACCGCTTTTTCCCAGAACTTTGTTTTGTGGAATCCAAATGGGCTCTCAAAGGGCATCAATATGATATCAGACTTGCCTCCTATGACCTTTACCAGCGAAAATAAAATCAAACATAAATTAGCCAAGTGTATTAATTTTAATATTCACTTAAATATATACAAAAGATCTTAACGTACAATGCTGAGAGTATCCGCCGCCCCTCTGTTGGGCATTGTTGTTGTTAGGGGGTCCTCCGCCCGACTGCTGCTGGAATGCATCACCCCCTCCAGGGTATCCAGTGGATCCAGAGTGAAGAGACTGGTTCGAATCCGACCCTTTCCTGGGTCCACCAACCATGCTGAAACAACCACTCGGAGTTTAAACACAAGCATGCTGATCAGTTCTGATCACGTTCATATGTTCCCTGATTTTCTATGTTTATAAAAAATAAGGTGAAAACTTTTCTGCTTTTTTCAGTTCATATTCCTTCTATTTCTTTAATCGAAACTAAAACTTCGCTAGAGGAGTCTATGTAGAAATGAATTTTGCGTGAGAAAAGGAGGTACCTAAAGTAAGATATGCAGAGAACATAACTTATTTTTTTTGCGGGAAAATGCGCTGCTAAGAAGAAGACGATTTTTAACGACTGGTTGAAGCTTGCAGAATTTGAATGGATTGAACACTCGAATGAAACAGAAAAAAACCACCTTATTAGTTTGAAGAAAGGTAGAAAAAATAATTTCTTCATGACGATGATTGATACTGATAATGCTACAAAACTTAAAAAATCGAAAACGCACCTGTTTCGGGAGGATCCATTACCTCCGGGGGCCATCATGATAGGATCAGAGGGGGTAGGGGCGAATGCATTGAATATGGAGTCGGTGAACACTCCCCCAATGCCTGTGTTCATAGTTGTGATGCCATTGTTGTTTGTAGTGACTGCCCCGAATATACTACCAGCACCGCCACCACCACCACCGATACTTCCGTGTATACTGCTATTCGATACAAAAATGATAGATGGGTCCCTTTCAACTAATTTAATGTATCAAAAGTAACTAAAAAGGCAGAATTTCCGGAACCGGAAAATCTAACTGAAGCAAAGCTTGAAAAAAATTAAGACTCACTAAAACTAATATTTTTTCGGTAGCAACAAAATGCCGAATCAAAAACAGCACAATTTTCGTTCATTAACACATAAAACAATGCAATTTGATTCTTGGGCCAATATAATTTCGTTTTACAACTACTTTGAAATCTTCTCAGAATGAAATTGCTTGAGTTTTAGGGTCCATCTGTCATATTTATACCCGTCATTCAAGCCCCCTCCTCCCCTCTCCCCCATCCCACTAGGGGGTAAGTGGGAGTGCATGTCGCCTCTGTTGTTTCCATTCCCGTTGCCAGATCCGTTGTTGCCGGGGGCGAAAAAAGAAGGCGTATATATAGGTGGATATGACATGTTTCCTGATTCGAATAAATTATTAACTCTACTTCTTTTCCAACTAATAAATTAATTCGCAATACAAATCAAAACAAATAATATTAAACTTTTTAGATACCAAATTAAAAATAACTTCGATATGATGCAGAGTTTCTGTAGGTCCTTAAATTATTGTGAATAATAAAGGAACTATTTTGTATCTTGCAGAAATCAGTCTGAACTTAATCAATTTAGAATCTGTTTAAAATTCAGATTATATCTGTGGTTGGATGTAGTTTTCCTGTCTTTCGTTGTTAAGTGCTAGAAGATGGTGGTGAAATTTGTTCAGAATTGGATTTGAAAATCCAACTCTCTCAGAGAAAAGGATTGCTTGTTAATATTTGAGATGGTACTACAGGCTAAGCATAATCATCTCTGAAAACAAAACTGGGGTTAGTATTGGCACACACAAAAAATAATCATTTTAAAACACTTGTGCGCTTTCAAATTCCGACAAACAAATGGTTTTTAATTATTTGCAAAGAACTGAATTTACAATGCTTTACCTAAAAACTACCACCAATTAATCGCACCGGAAAGCAAAACTTAAATGATTTACAAAAATTAATAACAAAAATTATGACGATGATGCTCTACTGTTTGTACGTCTGACCGAAGGAACGGCTTAATTTCATCTTCTGTTCGCTACTTTTTTCTCCGTCATACAACTACTTGTGAATCAGTTTCATCTGAATAGCTGAAATTGTTTCACAAATTCGGATACTTCTGGCTTCCCAATGGGTCGGATGGCCAAACACGTTGGGTAATTCTCGGGCTGTTCGATCCACAGTTTGTGAGCTATGTCCTAGACAAATTCTGAACTTTTGTTTTGACAGCTGAACAGTTACATTAAAAAAGATAGCAGACAATTAGATCCTACAGACGATTATCGGAGAACATTATATGGTAGGTGTATTTACTATTGTGGTGGGCGTTTCAAAAAATTGTCAACAATTTCGTAGAGCTTTTTTGAAAGTTGACTGGATGGTTTTCCGAGCTCACAAAAACACCAGAAATGTTTAGACTAAAATTAGCAGATAAAACTAACAGCACTTATATCTACAGTTGTTCGAAATGTCTTTTAATATTTCCAAGAATATTTTGCATGAAGACCTAGCGAGTTTGCGACATTATTTGACGATGAAACTGCTCCAAACCCAAGTTAGTCTTTCAGGAATAAATCAATACCGATAATCATGGAGGCTTTTCCCATGACAGAACGAACAATTTATAGACTCAACAAAATGCTTCAAATCAAACTCTCTAAAATTCTGACCAACCTATTACGTCATTTTTAAAATAGATTTTGACTACAGAATTCTTAACTTTCGTGTAGTGTAACTCTCGGTTATTTGTATATTCTTGCATGAGTTCCTCAGCCTTTTTTCTTCAAAAATTGATTTTGTCTTCCATAAATTAATCGACACCATTGAACTCTACTGACCTTTGAGGTCAAAGTGTCACTCAGCTGAGAGAGCTCATCACTTGTTTTGCTCTTCAACACCACCTTGTGCATGTTGTCCAAATCACTCAAGTACTGCTGCGTGTCTGCATTGGATTCATTAACAATTACTAGGGTTGTCACCAATTGGAAAATGTTTACCCTATTTAACCTCAAAAGAGGGCCGCCACTGATTAAAAAAAACGCCGTAAAAACTGACGGGCAATTCTTGATGAATTAAATTTTCACGCACGTAAAACTCAAGTGTCAAATGTTGCAAAACTCATTTTTCCTTCAATAATAATACAAACTTGTCCTTGTTTCTTAAGTTTCGGTATTTTTATGCCAGTAGTTCCAGCGTGTTCTACGACATAATTCAGTGAGCCCAACTTTCTTTCATCTCGAACGACAAAAAACACGTCTAATTATTATTGTGGCATATATTAGTTTGACTCAATATGATAACAAAAGTAAGTGTTACATAGCTCACTTGCCGGGAGTGGGTGAAGGGGGGTTAGAGGGTAGGAGAAAGGAGCAAAAAAAAAAAACAATTTTGTTATATTTAAAAATTACTGACAACCCTGGATGCGAGTATGTAAGATGTATGATAGCTGAGGAAGCGTGACATGCTTGTGCAACTAGAGCTCCTGCCAAGGATCGAAAGCTTCAGCCGTTGATTTGCTTGGGAACTTTTTAAAACGACTTTTTAGAATAATTGAATGTATGAGTGTTGCGAGATAATAATAAATAAGACGATAAACAAGATAAATAAAACGCCAGTTTCTAAGCCCCGCAAAAGCACAACACATTTTTGTCTTATTGTTCATACGTAACATATTCGAAAAACATATTCGTAACATAACCGAACTTCAGAAAAAATCAAAGGGTGAACTGGAAAAGAGCCGGCATAGTCTGTCATGATTTTAGCTTCGGAACCTCGAAATGCCAAGCAGCTTTAAGAATAGAGTTCGCAGCGCTATCAGTCTAACCCAAAAAAAAAACACAAAAAAGACCATTTGACGAGTTTTAAATAGATTCCTGCAGACCCAACTTATTTACAACATTAAACATTTTAATCGAAAATATTTGACAAATCTTTCTGACGGCGTCGTTCTATTTTTCCGACCAATGACTACTAGGAAAAAATCTGTCTTTGGGCTGAACCCGGATGATAGTCTAATTCTTATAATCCATATTACGTAGTCATAATTAAATTTTACAACAGTTATATTAGTTTTCGAAGTTTCTTATAGCTATTTCTTCGGATAATTTTTTCAAATCAAAATATTTTCAGCAAAAAAATAGGCTTCTTGCGTTCTTTCATCTGTGCTACGGTGGCTAGACAATCGGGAAACATTGCCGACAAAATCGCAGAAAACTGATACTATGAAATTTCCAAATTTTTGAGTTTTAGACTAACTTCGAGCGAGTAAAGCGAGAGAGCAATCTTAACACTTGCGAAAACACGAAAAAAAAGCAGCTCTATCAAGTTTAATAAGAAAAAGTAGATATAAGCCTTAAATTAACAAAAACTCGGCTACGTATAGGATTCGAATCTGCGCCCTATGGCAATCAAAATATTTTGAGTCTCACGCACTATCCTCTCAGCCACTCAAGCTTAACAACCGACAAACACTAAAAACGAATAAAGCAGCTACATATGCTAACAAATTGCCAATGTGATTCAGCACCAAATACAAATACTCAGTTTTGCAAAAAATATTTTGAAATAAAACAAACTGAAGGCATCCACACTAACTTTGCATATAACAAATCGCAAAGCATAGAGCCACATTATATATAAACTATGCATTTGAAAAAATTGCGCGATATATTGAGTTAGAAAATTTCTGAAATCGAATTTTTATCATTGTGATATTGTTTGAAACGAATAGCTTTTTTCGGTTCATTTGATGAATTAGAAATGCATCAACGGTGTTAATTTGATACTATTCGAATGTCAAAGGACATCCTATCAAAAAGCTGTAGAGGTGCCTCACCATTTTTGGGGTGCCGCAAAATAAAAATTCCTCACCAATATTTGAGACTTAGATTGGAAAAAAAAGAAAGTTCGTACTAATACACTAGCTCGCAAGTGTAAAATGTAAGTTTATGATAGTATAATTTTTTAGCATTTTTAGCATTCACAGCTAAATTTAACACCAGTTATATCAGTTTTTGAAGTTTCTTTTACCGCTTTCTTCTGATAATTTTTTTAATCAAAAAATTTTTTTTAAAATTTTTTTCGACTTTTTAAAACATTTTTTTTCACGAAAACTGTAGAATATGCCTGACCTATTTTTCCTAGGTTCTAGGCTTTCTTACAGATCGTAACATCACAGCACGTAAAAAACGGGACGCAACTTTTTTCTGGAAAAAACCTTTGTTTTTTTTTGTGGTCAGAACTTCCTGTGTTACTTGCACAGCAACCAGCTATCACTGTTTTTATGATTGTTTTCTTTTTATTTCTATCAAAATCAAGTACCTTTAACACAGACGCAAAATAAAAATTCCTCACCAATATTTGAGACTTAGATTGGAAAAAAAGAAAGTTCGTACTAATACACTAGCTCGCAAGTGTAAAATGTAAGTTTATGATAGTATAATTTTTTAGCATTTTTAGCATTCACAGCTAAATTTAACACCAGTTATATCAGTTTTTGAAGTTTCTTTTACCGCTTTCTTCTGATAATTTTTTTAATCAAAAAATTTTTTTTAAAATTTTTTTCGACTTTTTAAAACATTTTTTTTCACGAAAACTGTAGAATATGCCTGACCTATTTTTCCTAGGTTCTAGGCTTTCTTACAGATCGTAACATCACAGCACGTAAAAAACGGGACGCAACTTTTTTCTGGAAAAAACCTTTGTTTTTTTTTTGTGGTCAGAACTTCCTGTGTTACTTGCACAGCAACCAGCTATCACTGTTTTTATGATTGTTTTCTTTTTATTTCTATCAAAATCAAGTACCTTTAACACAGACGCGAAGCTGCACTTCGCAAACACAAGCGAGGACCTCCGACCTGTATATTAAGCGTCTCTCGTACTTCCATCTAAGTCATGATTGATTTACAACAGGGAAAAATTACCCAAAAAATCGCAGAATAGAATGCTGAACAGAGAAAATAATTCTAGAAGTCAAAAAGTTCCAAATTTTTGAGTTTTAGAATAATTTTGAGCACGTAAAGCGAGAAAGAAGACTTTATACAAAAAACTCATTAGGAAAATTAGTTTTGGAATCTCAAAACTCAAAAAACAATTTTCTGCAAATGTAAAGTAAAAAATGAAAAATTTGTATATTTTTTCATTTTTGCTCATTTTTTTCATTTATTCATTTTTGCCTAATTCATTAAAAAGCTATGCGTTCGTATAGTTCTCTCATCACACCACGCAAAAAAACGTCATTAAATTGAAAAAAACTCAGCAATGAGGTCGCAACACGGGTTCTTTTCTGCTATACGGCCCAAACCTGATCTTTTATCATAATTTGAAAATTGGATCATAACGCTCGAGACTAATTTGTTAAAATTAATTCCAGCGAAGAAATTCTAGATTTTTTTGAAAGTCAAACAAATAGCCAGCAGACAGTATAAAAGCGTCAGGAAGGAGTCAATGAACGTAAGAAAACAACAAAAACGGACTTTTTTTGGAAAAAACTTCGACTTTCGAATTTTCAATTAAAAAATACACGGCCATAAAACTGTTTGAATGTCAAGAATTCATACAAAGAAATCAAAAGCCAAATGGCCAAAAAAAATCATCAAGATCTACATAAGAATCTTCACGACTTCATTGTCTCTTAAACAGAAGCTCAATTAAAAATTCTATTAGATTTGTTTGGGTCGTCTAACAGAATACACCCAGCACATTCTGTGATACTTTCTACATAAATTTTTTAATCAACGACTGTTTAGTGCCTTTGGGCCATTTCAAGTCTCCCCGAATCACAATGTACTGCACTAGATTTCCACCCCCACCATCACCATTTGCACTTTCAATTTCACTCATAATGGTCAGTAATCTCTTTCTGATATTTGAACCACAGTGATTACAATTGATATATTGGGACTTCTTGAGAAACCAGGATGTCTGGAAGACACACTTTCTAAAAATCAAGACATGCTTTCATCTGAAACTAACATTATCATCAAGGCAATAACGCGTTTGGTATTTTGACATTATCGAACTAATTTGATACCATACCAACATCATTTGTGTCTTACGTCGAAAAATAGAGTCGAAACACTTGGCCGTGAAATATGCACGTTATTTTCTATGATTCCTTATCTAGGGCCATTATATATAATCCATTGGCTCTTTTTCCTTCCCCCCCCCACCTGCAAATTTTTATCAGTAAAAATTATGTTCACTTTGTTCAATTGTTATGAAAATTGACATACGGACTAATTAGGTTATGACAAACAAATTTGGTCTTCATAATTAACCTTGTAATACCACCCGTTACACCATAAAATTCATGTTCGTGTGAGGTGGGGGGAAAAGGAAAAAGAGCCAATCCATTTAACTATCAGACGCAGCAAAAACACCAAAATGGAAATAGTCGCGGTATTAACTTTTGTTTATTTACATAGTTGGAATCTCATGATTTCATTTTTGGTACCACTATAGCAACGAGGTTGTTTTGTTGTCAATTATGTTTCACTCGTAATCAAGCAGTCATGGCCGAGTGGTTAAGGCGTCTGACTCGAAATCAGATGGGATCTTCCCGCGTAGGTTCGAATCCTGCTGACTGCGCTAATCTTTTGGATTGGTGAACGTCATTCAGTTTTATCGTGGTCCTGACTATGCCAAAAGTGCTTTATTAAATACAATTTAGCTATCGGTGTTTTCGCATCGATGTGCGGCTTTTATGGCTTTCTCTTTGGCGAATGCTTTCGAAAGCAAAATTAAATCAACAATAGTTGGTGATTAATTGGTTCTATATAGATAAATTGCGGCTGTCCAAAATAATTTTGCACTAATGGCAATGGCTGTTGCACTAATGGCAACGCAGTCAGCAGGATTCGAACCTACGCGGGAAGATCCCATCTGATTTCTAGTCAGACGCCTTAACCACTCGGCCATGACTGCCTGTTACCTACTTCCTCGCTATTTAATAGAAACAAACTGCTCAATTCTTTGCCAACTAATGTCTCTAGTTCACAAGTGTAATTTCTATTCTGTCCAACACAAGTTGTGAAATCGATTTCTGGCGTACCCAACTTAGCTGGCTAACAAAAAAGGACATGCCTTGAGAACGTTTGTTTGGTTCATTTGGATAGAAAATATAAATATCAACCAAAATAAAAAACAAATAAACGATGCAAAATGTAACGAATAAGAAGCTCAGCTCAGCACAAGAACTAGCGCCAAACTTACATTAGAGTCATCGTCAACAAAAAATCATAACAGAAGTCAAACATCAAGTTCGGACTATTTTCGAAGATACGAGCGAACAACAAACTGCAATTTAATTTGATAGTCGCAGCTTTCTGAATTCTGGCCATAGTTCGTCTTTCGTTTTTTTCTCAGCCTCACTTCTATAAATGACAGTCCCTCAAATATATGACCAACAATAACAATGCGTGTCTGCCAGACAGGAGCATGCAAACTCGTCTCCGCCCACTTCAGCTGCTGAATTGGATCAGACTTATGTAAGCAGGTGGGAAATTGCGCCTAAAGTCAGGGTAGAGGAATAGTCCATGGGATCCACATAGTAAATTCACTCCTTTCTCTCTCAGAGCAGATTCGAAACAACCTAGACAAATAAGCGCATCATAAATCAAGAAGATTACACTGTAATTAATTTAGAATACTTGGTTCCCAACATATTTTGCAGACGTAGCAAATTATAAAATCATAAGGTAAAATGAAACACAGAGGCGAAGTTGCAGTTCGCATACACAAGCAAAACGATGACCGATAACGCTAATGGGAAAAACTGAATGAGTCAATAAAAAATGTTTTAAGTGACGCACGCCAATTATGACGCATTAGCAGAACCAGTCAATTTGAAAAAAAAGAGAAACTTACCAAGTAGCATGCCTCAATTTATAGCGCCGACGCTTTTTAACTAGTGCAAGAAAATTTTCATTGAAAACATCCGACCCTGCCTAGGTTTGAACACTTTTATTTTGTTCCTTCCCTACCTCTGCGCTACAGATCCATGATACCTTGAAGGTAAAGTGCTATAAAAATAATAAATTGAATTTAAGAGAAAAACAACTCTAAGGGCCGACGGCCCATCAGTTAACAAGTCCGAGTCTGAAGTTGGTAGAGTTGATGCATGATGTACACCAACAGAGTATCGTCCACGTACAGCTGTTCCCATGTCTGAAAATTAAATTCCATTTTCGAAACTAGAAATTGATCACATGTTTCTTTCGGTGTTTGACAGTGCAATTTGCCTTCCTTTCAACAAAGGAAATGAACTTAACTTAATAAAAAATGGGTCAAACCCCGCAAAAGTAAATTAGAGCCTCAAGCCTGAACAAAGTTTGAGACTTTTCCTTAGAAAAAGAAAACAATCATCGCGACGTATATAAGAGTCTGAACTACGTCCATCGACTCTTAATAATTACATCACCACAATGGCGTAATAGCGAAAAAAAATCTAACAAATAATTGCTACCATGTATTTGAAAGAAAAGAGTCAATGACCGCACGGAAACAGAAAAGAAAAACTGACTTAATTGTTTTTGAAATACATTCAAATAAAAAATTTCAAATGATTAAATATATAGCTTTACAGTTCTTTGAATTTCGAGAACAATTTATGTTCGATAATTTTGGATATAACTTACTCAATTTGAGAAAACTGGATCGATAGGTTGAGTTTTAATTCCGCTCAAAAATCTGAAAATTTAATTCCACTTTCGAAACTAAAAATCGATCACATTTTTAGAGACGTTTACACTTCGTTACTGGAGAGCGCAACTTCACTTTTAGCAGATGAAATTGAATTGAATTCAAGTAGAGTATATATACCTAGAAGCATTCATAAAAGCATGAATATGTATGAATGATTTCTGTAAAAAAAATCGACTACTTTAACTTCTTGAAAAACCCAAAAAAATCATCACGACCTATAGACGAGTTTGAGTCGCTCGCTCATCGACTCTAAATAAATTCACAAATATTCAAGTATGCCCCAATGCGAATTACTGGCAACCTTTTATCGACTAATATAATGAGAATCACAATGCAAATGAGACAATGTGACAACAAGACAATGTGACATTAAGACAATGCGAGAACTCACTAATCCAAAACTACCTGAGCCTTCGTTGCCATTAATATTGTGACTAGAACAAACTCGCCAACACAATTGCCCGATGTAATTATTTATGAGAATAAATGGCTGAAAACTAAACAAAGACTGAATTGTTCTATTGGCTCAACTCAGTACCAAAATGTTCCAGTAATTCATCTTCCGTTTTCGACACGATACCATTGGATGAGAAAAAATCAAGCAAAACTTTCTCACTTACATAGCAATCATGTGTTTGAATCGCAGCTCGTCATTTTCGACTCTAGTTTTACATAACTTAAATAGTTTTACTGGATTTCTGGCAGGCTTAGCCTGCATACTTAGCCTAAAATTCGAAATCGAAGAGTCCCACAGAAAATCCGCATAACTGAAGCATTTTTAGCAATCTATCTTCGCACTTGAAAGTATTTGAGAGAAAAAATTTCCAAAATATTTTTTAGAGATATTCTCTGCTAAGGTAAGAAGCTCTTTGAAATTTTTTTGCACAATTATTAATTTCAAATGAAAAATTCGACGCTTGAAAAGTCAAGTACCCAAAAAACTTTTCGAGAAGGAAAGAGAAATTTTCGGGTTCAATTGTGTTGAGAGCGTATTCAAGAAACTAATTTGGCAAAAATGCTATCTTTTTTGGCAACATTTGCGCATTTTTCCCATGAAATTTTAACTTTTCCTCAGAAAGACCCACATAATTGATAAAAATTGCCCTAGGTCCGCAGCGCGTAATTTAACTACGTATGTTGTGTTACCATTATCTGACAGTTATGCAACATCATTTGCTAAACGCGGTTCAAAAGAAAGACGAAGCTTTCGGCTGGCTTATATACTGAGAAAGTAATCTTCCGCTGGTTTTTAAAGTCTGCTACTTTTTAACTTGTTTATACCCGGCTGTTTAAAATAGTCTTCCTATTTTTGGCTGATATATAATCGACTGGGCAATATATGCTGCTCATTTTCGGCCGGTTTATAATAATTATAATGTTCGTTTCTGCGATTCGCAGAGGATCTATGAAAGGTTTTGCAGCCTGTCTACGCATACTCTGTTTCTCTGAATTACCCAGATTCCAGACTGAGTTTTGTTGAGCGAAGCTCTTTTTTAGCGTTCTAGGCTGTTTTTTTTTAGTCTAGAACTTTATTCTCCAGCTGGATTTTTCACACTCTACTAACTTATATCTGCTATGTGACACTTGGGCCTCCGTCTGTAGTTCTGTGAACTATCAGTTGTAGATGCATTGTAGTGTTGTGTGGTGTTGAGTACAATCGGATCTGCGTGTGAGGGACAGACAGAGTGGAGCAAGTAGACTACTGAAGATCCTTCAGTTGCACTTAGAAGAGCCAGTCTTAGAAATCTAAACACATGGAACACCTTTGTAACAGAGCTTGTACCTTTCAACTCTTTCTGTTCAAAACGCCGTTTCACAAGTTAAATTTAGTTTACATTAAGCTGGCAACCGGTCATTGTAGTTGCTCACAAGGTGAGTGGCCTTTACTGATGAATACAAATATCGAGAAGTTAAGATAACAAGATATGAAATCGTGGCATGACAGTTCATAGTTCAGCAATGGAACATCATTCCTATTTCAAAGTTTTCGCCCCCGTCACACTCGCCCTCCTGGTCTAATCAGCTGCAAAATATCACAGACGATGTGCTCTTTGGCCAGCAAATTAAGAAAGTTGCATAGCTGTCAGGGAATCTGAATATCAAAGTCATCATCATGGGTTTGTTAAAAGAAACTATAAACGATGGCATTTAGGGTCAACTTAATTCTTTGGTTTTTTTCTGAAAATAACTTCAACTCTTAAATAGGTCTCCTTAACACAAGAGAAAGTAACTAACAGCATGTTTTCACAGGCGATGAAACCACAGTTCAAAAAACGCGAGACTCATCAACTCCTAAATCGATGTTAGGAAATCTGAAGCAAATATCGATGCCAAAATCACGCATAGCCAACTGTAAGACTTAAGAAATAAAACTTGGACGGAATCGAACCATTATCTTTCTATATATTAAATCTCAACTGCTGCATTCATCTCAAACTGGAAACGAAACACTAAGTGAGTAGGTGCTCTTTTTTACCGCTTCATCAATTACAATGGACATTATTATTATGTTTTTGTTCCTTGATTTTTTGGATTGCAACGTGTTGATTTCAGCAGCCAATTTTCAATACAGCCGGCAACACAAAAATTATTATTTCAAATAATTTTCTTCACTGGTTGCAGAAACGATAAAAGAGCTGAATTGTCCCTTACTGTTGTTGTCGTTGGGCTAGTGATGAAATGGCCTTGAAATTAGCAGAGTGGAATGGGTTGAGGGGTGAAACTTCATTCAACACACTCTTCTCGTTCAGACAGGGAACAGTCACCACCACTGCAATAAGACAAGAAAGACATTCGAGGAAAAAGCGAAAAAAAAAACAAAAAAACACCCTTGCTGATCGCTGTTAAAAAATGCACAAAAAGTTCGAACGACACTTACTGTTAAAAATAAATAAACGCTTATCTCGTTTTGAAAGATTTTTTTTTGTCTTTTGCTTCTGTATGGCGGATTATATCACTTCAACACATGTTGCAACGAGGATACTAATGCATTTAACAACGCTAAAAATAGTTAATTGCTCTACATTATACTGACACCACAAAAAAGGGTGTCAGGACTAATTGCCCGAAGTCAATTGGCCCTATGCCAACTTGTTCTATACTAACTTGCCCTACATGGCAACTTGTCCTATGCCAACGTGCCCCACATGAAATTTTGTCCTAAGCTGTTTTGTCCCATACTTAACTCTTTTACTTGATTCTTTGATGTTCGAATTGAGGACCAGCAATTGCTAATCACCACTTTTTTAATTTATAGCTATCGTACAGGGTCCAAATTTTGAGAGGTGATAAAGACCAATACTGCAATAACTTTGCTCTTTCCCTCACGCCGCCCCGTATTCTGGGTTATCCAGTATAGGGGAGTTTTAAGGACGAGGCAGCTAAATTTTTTTGACTTCTTCAAGTTTTGAACTCTTAACTTCTTGATTAAGAGTGTTGTGCACTATTAACTATGCTATAGAAGCTTACAAAATCAGCAATCAATCTTTTGAGATGTTTAATTCGACATAAAAAATGCATTGAAGTTTTGTCGCTTTCATTTTGTTCATGCATGCTTTGAACTCATTTTGATTCAGCCCATGTTTTAATGATTCCGCATTTTGTTTCAAGCTCAATTGTTCAACAAAAATATCTTTCATCTTTATGCCGACATTGTGCTCTAGAAGGATATCAAAGAATCCGGGGCAAGTTTCATTTTTTTATTATCCGGGACAAGATGGCATTGGACAAGTTGTCAACTGGGGCAAGTTGGAATCGGACAAGTTGGACTGGGACAAGTTGACTTGGGGCAAAGTGACATGTAAACAAAAAAAGTAACTCCAACGTATTCGAACGAGTTTCGTCGAAAAGAGGGAAACTCTCACCGGTTTATCTCGACACCGGAATATTTTTTGGAGAAACTTACATTCATATTAAACCAGGACTAAACATGTCTTATTAAAATATTCCTCTAATAGCAATCTGACATTTAATTTAGCTCGAGAAAAGAAAAAACGGAAAACAAATTTTCCTCACGCTAATTGTGATTGGTCGAAACAAGACAACCTCGCAAAATTGCAACCAGTTACAAAAACAAATTCAGATGTTTCAAAATGCTTCTGACCTTCTACAATGAGTTAGGTGTTATTTCGAACTAAAATCTTAAGCTTTAAAATCTTAAGCTTTAAGCCGACTTAAGCTTTAAACCCAGAATATAAACTACGATATTTTTTTTCACATTTCAACTGGTTCAAAGGACTGACCTTTAGAGAAGGCTTCTCGGAAAAGACCTGCTTCCGAGTAGTCGTAGTCGTCCAATTGTTTGAAGATCAAAGGAGACCGCAGTTCATTCAACTCATTAACACTTTTCAATCCCAGAGACCTAAAACAAACCATTTTTAAATTTTTCAATTTAACTCAATGGTCAGTAAACAGGCTCGTTTTTGTAAACTTTTTTTTGAAAATGGACCATATTAACGTTAGTTAAGTTGAGTTTCACAGGCGGTGTGGGCGAAGGTAAAAAAAATCCGCCCTTAACTTAATGTTATAAGTGATTTCTACTTTGTTTATGTATGGACCTCACTTGGATACAATTTATTAACCACGTGAGTGAACACTGACCTGGATACCATCTGCCGCCTGTCTTTCAAACTGCTCTCTGCACTGTCTGACACCAGTGCATTAAAGTGCACTTCCTCCTTCTCCTTCTCAGAGTGCACTAATTGTGAGAGGGACAAGAAGTGAGCATCTGCACTGTTGAGGTCGAGCAAGTTGTCATTCTACTGAAACAGATCAAGTATTATACACAGAGCAGTTAACAAGATAATGAGATGAACCGTACAAATTTGTATCCATTCAGTTAATCATATAAAATTCTGGGAATTTTCCCAAAAGAGCTCTTAACCGACTGAATAAGCGTTGAAAAACAAGCGTACCATTTTACTTAACTAATTGTTTAAAAAAACTCTCATTTAAGCAATCCAGAGGAAAAACCATTTCAGACATAAAATTTTGGCCTTAAGTAAGGCACCAAATCTTCAATTTTACGCTCTAGAGACTTTTACAGGGCTTGAATACTCAATTCAAATACTTCTAAAGGAAACAAACTCCCAAAATGTAAATTCCTAGCAATCTAAATGAAGCTCACTTCAAAATTGAAACTACCTGTGTTAGATTAAGCAGACTCAATGCAAATAGTTCCCCGTATGAAGTTTCAAACAAATCTTCTTTTGGCCTCTCGTTCAGTTCTGATTCTCTATTCTCATTGGCCACTTTGAACTCGGAATCAACCAATCCGCAAGCAGTGGCGAATTTTTTCAAGATCTGGAATTGAGTTTCTGTGTCAAGTTGCGAAGGCTTGTCAGACTTACTTGAAGTATTATCCACAACTGGAAACAAATAAACATTATTATATTTCTATACCTTTTTTTTTGTTTCAATAATTCATTTTTTCAAGAAAATTTTTTAATCCAGGCACAAGATTAACTTATTAAAAAAACGTCCTTGTTCAAAATATGATCAGAGAAAGAATTAAAACAATTGAGAAAAAATCAGTCAGAAAACAATTATTCATTTCGTATAATTTGATCTTATGGTTTCAAATGTGGCTCATTTAGCTTCGGGATTGCGAAAAAAGATTTTAACACAGAGGCGAAGCTTCGCAAACACTAGCGACAACACGACTAGCAGCTCTATAAAGTGCAATAAGAAAAAGTAGAAATATGCCTCGAATTGATAAAAAAGATCGGCTACGTGTCACATTCATCCTGCCACCTAGATATGAGTCTCACACACTTACCACTCAGCTACGGACGCTTAACTGCTCATGAACAATAGCCACAAATAAAGCAGAGAAGAGATGCTATGCAGTTTCCAATGCTACAGATTGTGATTATAGCGTAAGTGAAATAAGTGAACACTTTTTAATGAACACTTCAAATTGCGAGTTAAGTTAGAAAAAAAAGAAGTTTCGTACTAATACACTAACGCTTGTTAGTGTAAAAACAGGAAACTTTTTTTGGAAAACAGTATAATTTTACATCCTACTTTTCTGACGCGTTATCTGCTGTTCTTGTGACTGTGCGTCGAAGAATATACTCTCGTCATACATATCTCCACTGCGGGTAATTTCATCTTCCAATTTAGCCAGAGGGAAACTTGAAGTTCTTTTCCATGCTCTAGTGTGATCTTGTTCTGATAATTCGCTCTCAATTAGTGACTTTAAGCTGCGTTTCTTCATCTACAAAAATAGTTTTAAAAACTCAAGTTTTGTCAAGAATACGCATCTGAAAGAAAGGAAAAAACCTAAAGCTGCGAAGCTAATTTCAGTGCTGGTAATCGTGAGAAGGATCAGCTTGCTACAGCAAAAAAAAATTACTTAAGTTTTCAGCATTTCAAATAAAATGTGCAATAAAAACAAGCTTGCGCAAACATGGATAAATAAACAGCTACGCTTTTACGAAAGCGACACTAAAATAAACCTCCTCTGCGATTCGCAGGAGCGACGATTATTTATTTGTTTACAAAGATGCTAACGGGAGCTTCGCACCGCTCACGATACATATAAAAAAACATAGCATGGCAAGCTAGCGAACCAAACATCTGATCAAAGAAAAGACGGTTGCTGTGCAAGCAGTAAAGAATGTTCCGACCATAGTCTTAAAAAATACAGAGCAGTTTGTTTTCAAATTGGTGTCGTTTTTTGCGTGTTGTGATAAAAGGCTCTGAACGAAAAACTGGAAATGAGGCATATTTGAGAATAATAAAATAGGCGAACTGACCAACAGTTTTTGAAGAAAAGTGTTTAGAAAAACAGAAAAAAATAAAGAGTTCAAAAAAAGGACTGGAAAAACAAAAAATCGGCTTAACTTCAGGTGAATAGTATAAAAGTTTATGCTTTTATAAGCCTGCTCGATCAATTTTCGCTCAATTTTAGACTAAAAAATCAGAAATTTTAAACCTGTTTTTCTTGATACTGAGACAATTTTTTAAAAAATTCAATACCGTTCGCATCACAACTGAAAGGGCATTAATATGATATGTCACTTGACTGACTCATTCCGATGATTATTTGTGGTAGCTGATTTTGCGTAAAAAAAAAAGAAAAAACTAAAACACCCGAAGAAAGAGTTTAGAATGTTTGTGAATGTTTAGACTTCTAGTTATTAAAGTTCCAAATGAAAAATATCCGACAGTTGGAAAAGTGTCAATGAATGCAATTAGGCAGAAAAAAGGCAATTGTCTTGTTTTTTGAAAAACCTCAACATTCAATTTTCAAGAAAAAACAGATGCCCTTAATGGTCTTTGAACTTTAAAACATATTATGATCGGCACCTTTCCGTTCAAATTAAGCTAATTTGAGAAAACTGGATCAATTGTAAACTTTTTGATTTTGCTGGGAAACCTGAAAATTAAATTCCATTTTCGAAACTAGAAGTCGATCAAGCTTTTCCTGGCCTTTAAACTTTCGCTGTTCGATAGTGGAGTTTGCTTTCCTTTTAACTCAGGAAATGAACTCAACTTAAAAAGAAACCACAAGTCAAACCGCAAAAAAAGTATATTTGAGCCTGAACAAATTTTAAGAATTTTCCTTAAAAAAACTAAACAAAACAATCATCGGGACCTGTAAAAAGTCTGAAATACGTTCAGTCTCTTAAAAAGTACATATTTGCTTTTGGGAACCTAATTGATCAAAAATAGCATAAATAGATTCAAAATATACACAAAATTAAAGCTGCGCTTCACCAACTCAAAAAAAAATATCAATGAAAGGCCATGAAGAACATTGCATTATAAAAAAGCTAATAATTGAACAAAATTTCTGGCAAAAACGGGTCTGAGAAATTTCTCGAATTCGTGGAAACTTTAGAACGAGATCACGAAATTCGCGACAAATTGAAAAAACAAATTCTTAACTGCCGAATTCTTTGTTCCGACCAATAAAAACGAGGAACTTTGATTCGGGTGTTTTCGTTTTTCCTTTTCTTTGTTTTTCACGAAAAACAGGTACCACAAATATCATCGGAGTGGGTTGATTAATATGTCATATTAAAGCGCGTTCAGTCGTGATTCGAACATTTTAAAAAATTCCCAGGGTCGAGAAAAACCGGTTTGAGTAAAACGAGCGAGCAGGCTTATTTTTTTATTCGACAAAAAGCATTTAGCATATATAACACTGAGGCGAAATTGCGCTTCGCAAACACTTGCGAGCACATGACCAAAAAACACCTCTATCAAGTGAAATAGGGAAAACTTGAAATAAGCCTCAAATTAGCCAAAACTCAGCTACGTGTAGGATTCGAATCTGCTACCTACTGCGAAACTGAAGGCATCCACACAAATTTTGCAAGCATCAAATCGCAAAGCATAAAGCCACAGTTTGTATAAACTATGCTTTTCAAAACATTGCGAGATATAATTAGTTAGAAAATTTCGGAAATCTAGTTTTTATTATAGTTACATTGTATGAAACAAACGTCTGTTTTTTCGTTTCATTTGATGAATTAAAAGTGCATTAACTGTGTTAATTTATTACTATTCGAATGTCAAAGCACATGCTACCAAAAAGCTGTAAAAATGTCCTAAAAGTGGCACCAATATTTGCGATTTAGGTTGAAAAAAAAAGAAAGTTCGTACTAATACACTAGCTTCGCAAGTGTAATAATCGTAATGGGTGGAGTGATATACCATTTTAAAACCCTTTCAGCCTAAAGCGGAATTGAAACAATTTCAAAAAAGTTGTCCATCTCGAGAAAAACCGGTTAGAAATTTTTGAGTTTTCAGTAGAAATGAGCGAGCCGGCTTATTTTAAAAGGAAAGCCAATTAAAATCTATTTTCGCTCTAGTAAAATAATTTTCGAAGTTTTCAGCGCCATTTTTGGAATAAAAGTTTGCAAAATTTCACAAGAAAATTCTGCAAATGAAATGAAAACACTTTTTGTCAAAAAAGCCTAATTTCTGGGCTTTCGTCGCATCATTTTATCACACGACACTCATGCGAAAAAAACCCGGAAAAGCTTTTTTTAAAAGTTTTTCAAGAGTATGACCGAAACATTTTGTACTACCTGCACAGCAACCAGCTATATTTGTTCCTATTGCAATTGCCCATTAAGCTGAAACAATTGCGCGAGCATCCAAGACTTTTTCAGCAACTTAAAATAACTTCAAGCTTGAAAAAAAAAAATATATAACCTGTTCGAATTCGAGCTTCAACTGCGCAAAATTATTCTCTGAGTTGTTTGACACCTTTTCCTCTTCAATCCTCTGCTGATTCTTTTCTGTTAAAATAGCCCTATCTGTAATTCTGATTCCGCACTTCAACTCTGGCTGTTGAAGTGCACTTCTAATTCGTGCCCAGAGTTTAGGTCCGAAGAATCCTCCGTAGACTTTAGATAGAAAAACATCTGCATTGGCGAACAGAGTTTTCTCTAACCTTTTGAGCCTGTGAGTTTGGCCAGCAGTCATAGATCTAAAAAATGAGTTGTGATGCTCAGTTGGTTGATATATATTTTACTAACTATTTCTAAACCGATTCAGCGAGAATTTCAAGCCATTCAACGCTAAAGTAAGGACGATGTCCTGCTTCTGGAAATATTTCAATGTGCACTTTCAAATGGGTAAAACATTAATAAAACTAACAAAGAGTTGAAACTGAAAGAATAAAGTAATTTAATCAATCTCGTCTATGATAAGCTGAAAAGAAGTCTGAGTTATGAACTACAACGAAAAAAGTCAAAAGCCATTTTTTGATTTCTTAGAAGTCATATAAAAAGAACCGCAATACTCGCTGCAATTTTCCAACAATCGCCGAAATTTTCATGGTCAGTTAAATTCACTTGAACTTTATTTCATTTAACATTGGCGAACTTTTTTCATCTGCAGTTCAAAATTTAACAGGAAAAGTTTTTCTGATTATCTAAATAAGGCAAGAAAGGCTCTTGAAAGCACGAATAACCAAAGCATTATCAAACGATGACTGATTCATACTGAAATGGATCCATCTCTGAAGTCTGTCGTTCCAATCAGACAATTCAACAACGCCGACTTTCCTTCTTTCAAAGTTTGTTTGCACTCTTCCAAACTGCCTTCAATATTATCCTCTTGGTCTTTAAGCAGAACTCCTTTACCGCCTAAAGCTTCGACAACTTTCTCATACGATGAGAACTCAAGCATGCATCCTACATTGCTGCCCAGCATAGGTTTCTGTTCACGTGCAATTTGGGTCCAACACGCGTCATTACCGACGACTGAAAGAACCGGGATTTTGAATCTGCGATACGTATCATACTCAATTATAGAATACCCTAGAGAACCATCGCCGTATATGATCCAGATCTCAGCATTAGGGTTTGCAGCCTTGGCTCCTATGGCGAAACCAGCTCCCACTCCAAGGGTTCCGAAGGGTCCTGGATCCAGCCATTGGAGCGGACCCCTAGGGCGTAAAATATACGAAGCAGTGGCTACAAAGTCACCGCCATCTGCGACTATAATCGAGTTCTGACTCAATTTCTCCTCGACTTTGAACAAAACATGAAGTGGGTTCAAATATCTATCAACCTCCATTTTGCTCTTTTCGAGATGTTTGTCTTCCTTTTCCTTCTCTCGAGACTTTAGTTCGCTCGCCCAGCTTTCATCAGCTTTGTATCCGAGCAACGCCGCGTGTAACCTTCCAATGAAATTTGCCGAATCACCCACGATTCCTATGTCAGGTTTCCAGAACATATCACTGTTTAACTTCATCAAGTCTTTTCCTCTGTTGATTGAAATCACTTTCGCCTGTTTGCCTATAGATCGTCCGTAACTCAGTCTAAAATCACAAACAGTTCCAGCAAGTATGATCAAATCGGCCTCCTTTAGAACCTGAGATCTGTTTTGTCTGATATGAATTGGATTGTTACGTCCAAGAAGTCCACGGGCCATTCCGCTAAGAAAACACGGAGCTCCAAACGACTCAAGAGCTACTATCGTGTTTTGAAACGAACATGGCGGTATAATAGCTTGACTGCCTATAAGGAAAACTGGTTTCTTAGCTTGTGAAAGTAGTTTTGCCGATGCTTGGACTTGAGAATCTTTAGCTTTTGGAATGTCAATGTCTAAAGGTTCACAACTTCTCTCTTCGAAAGCACCAGCAAACAAGTCGTTCAAATAAATACTGAGATAGAAATTAACAATTTTTTGGACTATTCCTCTGGGTTTTTCCTTGACGCCTATTTCTTTGCTAATCATCGGGTACGGATAGAGAGTATCGATCGGCAGTTCAACAAAAACTGGGGCAGGAACCCCAGATTGTGCAATCTTGATGGCTTCTTTCAAGGTCGGTATAATATCTCGCACTTTATTAACAGACACGCAGTATTTACAGACTGGCTTGAACAACGACATTTGGTCAATGTCTTGAAGTGCGCCTCTTCCTTTCAGTATACTGGCGGCCGCTCCTCCAAGAAGCACAACTGGCGATTCTGCCATTTGAGCATTTTTTAAAGCAGTCACTACATTGGTTAAACCAGGTCCCGCAGTCACCGCAACAACGCCAATTCCTCGGCCAACTCTTGCGTAGGCATCGGCCGCAAATGCTGCGTTGACTTCATGTCGCGTGTCAATGACTTTAATTCCCAGTTCCTCGCAAGCAACAGCAATAGGTGAAATATGGCCTCCAGGTAGTGTAAAAATAGTATCAATATCGTGCGACTTCAGTACCTTTGCTACTAATGATCCACCATGTTTTGTGCTTGTGCGATCAGCTTTATGGAAAAGTTGGTACCAAAAATTGAATCTTTTGAGGAACATTAAAACTGAAACGCCGGCTGTTACAGTAGTTCCGATATAAAATATCGTCGTTACATCCATTAGTTTAACACAATCATGTTCAATAACTGAAACTTAATTGAAAATGGAAGAAACAATCAATTGATCAAATAAGAATTACCAAACGATTAAACAATGGTCCAAACTCAGGTCACACCAACCAATATATAAAAAAAAACCAATATATATAAAAAAAAAACACTTTAATTGCACATCGAAATTAATTTCAATACACAAGTGTATGTCAAATGTTTTCTGTTTTTTTTTCCTATCAGTTCACAAAAATATTATAACATCATTAGATACACATAGTTACAATAACAAGAAACAAAACAAACTCGATTACAATTATCGATGATTACTTTTCACCTGAGAGCTTCAAGATGGTTGGTAAATAAATGTTATTATTTAAACTTGAAGCTTTTCCATGAAACTTTACCATGAGTTGCCACAGAAGGGTCTTCTTTAAATAAAAATAAATAAAAATTTTTGAATTTTATCTGTGCTTTTCTGTATGTTACTATGTCTTTAAAGTTGACTTTATCATCTGTTAGTTTGTTCCAGATTATGACGGACTTTCTAAAGAAGGAATTTTCTATGTATTGCCCATTGTATCTGTCGCCGAAATATAATTTTTTGTTTCTTGTATTAATATCTATTTGGTGGTTATCATACTCAATGTTATAATAGGCTGGCAATAACTGATGTTGTATTTTCCAAAAGTGACATAATATTTTGTAGTCCAGAAACATTGTTACTGGTAATATATTGCGTTTTAGCTTCAAGTCTGAAGTTGAGTTGTATTTTGCACGATCGCAGCAAGTTTCTACTGCCCAGCTTAATTGTTTTTCCAGAGATATCATTAGGTTAGCGGATATTCCACTTAAAAGAATTGCTGGGTAATGCAAATGACTAATTACCAGTGCATGCATTATCAAGAGTCTTGTTTTCACTGGCAATGGCTTTTTGATTTCTTGAAGTGTTTTTATTCCGCATGCCATTTTCCTGAGAATATTTTTGATTTCATCTTGGAATGTGAGAAACTGATCTAAAACTACTCCTAGGTATTTAACATTGGTTTTTTCCTCAATTATTTTATCATCTAGAGTTATTTCATACTTTTCATTCTTTTTCCTTGAATGTTTTCTGCTGAAAACGATGAGTTCTGTTTTTTTTGCATTCAATTGAAGTGAGTGTTCTAAAAAATAATTTGACAATAGACTGCAATTGGCTTCGAGTGTTTTAATAGCTTTTTGTGGATTGTTATTTTCACAGAATAGTAATGAATCATCCGCATATTGAACTATTTTACATGTTTTGTCAATTTGTTTGTTGAATTCGTTAATGTAGAGATTGAATATTAGAGGGCCAAGGACAGTGCCCTGTGGGACACCCTGCTCAAGTGTAATCCAATAGGGTTCGGTGTTGTTAACAATTGTTTTCTGACTTCGATTGGTGATAAAGGAATTGATCATTTCTATAGCTTCTTCGGAAAAATTTAACTCTTTTAGTTTTTGTTTAAGATAAGTATGATCAATAGAATCAAATGCTTTAGAGAGATCCAGTGAGGAACATGCTACACTTTTGTTGTTGTCTATTGCTTTTCTGAATGCTTCAGTGCAAAAAAGAATAGCGTCGATTGTTGAATATGATGTTTTGAACCCAAAATGGGTATTACTTAGTAATTTTTGGGATATCAGATATTCGTTGATTTGTTTATTTAATTTTTCAAAAACTTATGAAAGAGCCACAGTTATAGAGATAGGCCTATAATTTTTTGGCAGTTCTGGATCTTCTTTTTTGTATATTGGTGTGACAATTGCTTTTTTGAGCTTGCAAGGATATGTCTTGTTTTTCAAAAACTCATTGTACAGAAATGTTAGATGTGTGTTTATTTCATTTCAGCCATCCTTCAGCGCCCAGGCTGGAATTTTGGATGGACCTGGTGCCTTTTGACAATTTAAATTATCTATTTCTTTTTTACATTCAGCTGATTTGATGAATCGGAATGAAAATTTATTATTATTTCGAATTGTGCATGTAGAAGTCGGTGGACTTTGCCTGATTTTTGAATTTTTCTCATAAAAAGCATCCAAGAGTTGAGAACTTGTAATTTAGCAGGTTCGCCATCTGTAAATTATTGGTTATGAAATCGCCGAAGGAGTTTCTAAGTAATAGAATGAGGTTGGAAGATTTTTTTGAGTTTCTTGTATCGTTTATTATACTCCATTTTTCGCGTTCGCTTTTTTCGAGTTAAACAGTTGGGAAATAAAATTATCATCTTCGTAGTTTACCTTTGGTTTGTCGTTGCGAATGAAAATAGTCTTCTGTGGGGCACATTCTTTAATGGTGTCAGCAATGTTAGATGTGAAGATGTCGAGCATTATTTCGTGATTATTATTGCTATAGAAACTTCTCCAATTTATAGCTGATAGTTTTTGTTTGAATTTGTAATTGGAGTAATTGGATTTGTCATATATTTTCCGTTCGATTGGTCTTACGTTGTTGTTCAGCTTAAGTTCTGTAATGAATGCTGTTGCTTGGTGTTCGGTCTTAATTGGTGGTGTGAATACTATTGAATTATTTGTTAGATCTTTTATGCCTAGGTCGGTGATAATATAGTCAATTAGTGCTTTTGAGTGAGTAGGTGTTAATTCATAGTGACGTCCAGATTATATGGTATTAGGATTGTATCTAAAGACTGTTTGTCGTCTTCGTTGAGATAGTTGAGATTGTAATCTCCTAGTAAAATTAGGTTTGAATTAAATGATTGTGCATGGTCAATTGATTTGGCTAGATCTTCTAAGAAGTCTGTTTTTTTGTTTCTATCATTTTTGTCGAGTCTGGCTTTAAATTCTATCCAGATGCTATCATACTTTTTGTGCATGTTGTTTAAGTCATGTCTTACTTTTGGGTTTAACTTTTTAGGAACCAGTAACATGACCCCTCCACCCTTCAATTTTTTACTTGATTCATAAGTTCTATCACATCGGAACAACTTATGTTTGTCATTGTCTATGGCCCATAGTTTATCATCATTTGTATCATTGAACCAAGTCTCGGAAAATCCGAAAATTGTATTATATTTAAAAGTTTTGATAAGTTGTTTGAGATCTGAACGCTTTCTAGCTAAGCTTCTGCAATTAAGATGTAGTACTTTTAAGTTGTTGTTGTAGTTTTCCAGTTTTTTCTTTATTTGTCTGAATTGCATGAATGGTCCTGGATTTGGGTGGATATCCCCTGATGTTAGGAGAGTTTTATGAAGGGACCTTTCTTGTTTTTTATAAGTCTTGCTTGCGTTTTTTATATAATAACTGTAATAGTAATAGCTTATATTATTAAGTATAGTGCAATAATGTTTGTTCGAGTATATTGTGGCAAGCCATGGAAAAATATAATTTCCTTTTCTTTTATTCAGTACCGCATGAGCTACGAAATGATCGCTTTCGCAGAAGCTGATGACAGATATGCTAGTTAAGGCAAAAAGTAACAGCATATCGCTTTGTAGAACAATTATAGTTAAAATTACAAATAACAGTCGTTTATCAAAAATATAGTCTTAACTAGCATTAATTAATAATGAAAACCTTGCGAGTAGTTATATGACTGCTGGCTAGGATTCAGAATATGGTTATAATTATTATCACAGCCCCATGAGTTGTTGTTGAAATTAATTTGACCAGTTTGTCGGCCATGACCAGTTTGTCGGCCATATGGGTGCATGCGATCGTTACTATAGGGTCTATTGGTAGACCTATAAACATTTTTATGTTGATAATTGGAAAGCAATTTTTGGTTGGAATTTGCTTTTGCAGTATAATCAGGGGCTGGTTTTACCCTCGGGAGTTTACTTAAGTGTTTGAACACGTATGAGCCGAAGCAATTGCGCAAAAATGGTATACCTAATTCATCGTTCAGGTGTATAGTGTCAAAATATAAACTCTGATAGCTCTCCAAGCTTTTGATGTTTGAGTTTAGATTTAGCACATCAAATCCCGTCGTCGAACCATACATTTCATTCAGAAAACGATTATAATGATCAATTTTGTCATTAGCATCATCATTGTTAAGTATCGGTGGTATTTCGCAAATAACAATCGATTCTGGTGAAAATTTCGAAGAGCGGTCTTGTTGTGGTCCAGAAAGGGTAGTAAAATCTTCCCAATACCCCTCCGAATTCTCGGGAACTGCTCCGCAATGATTGTAGCTGTACCTCCGCAATTCGGATAACCTCGGTTGTAATTTCAATATAGTTTGCTCTTTTTTACTTCGCTGTCGAGAATCTTTGTTGTTTCTACCAGCGAAAATCGCTCTTATGGTTTTCGCGCATTTTCACTTACTGCGAAATTTCAAGGTGACGTGTCTTTATTTCCGAACGAATTCTTGAAAATTACGTCGTCACTGCCAATTGACCTCTCCCAACTCGTCAAATTGAACAATTAACACAATTATTTCGTCGAAACTGCCAACTTTCTCATTCGGCTGCCGCTAATAAAATTTCGTTGTTGGCATGCATTTTGGCGACTGCCATATGTGTATACTTACAGGTGAGTCCTCTTTCTTCTGCATTTCAGTCCTTGTGGCCAATTATCGAACAGCTTGTCAACATAGGTGGAAATACATCTCCAACAAGACAATTTGTGGACCATATTGAACTTCAGATCACCGGAGAATGACAAATTAAGTGAGGGAAAAGTCAATTTTTTTTAGCAGACATGAATTTTTTTTTGTCTAAACTGAAGAAGCATGACGTGCATGGCGAAAAATTATGTGAAATTGAAGCGGCTGCCAAGGGCACACAAAAAAGTTACTCCAGACGTCGTGATATGGGAATTGAAAAAGCTACGAAATATCACCAAAACATCGAACAAGTGGCGGTACCTTTTGATACAGGACTTAGATTTTGCGTTTTGAAAAAACACACATATGAAGCAAAACTGACCTTAATGCAAGGATCAGAACAGTTTGAGAGACATGATAACATGAACGATTCAGTTGTTGAAAAAATTGAAAAAAAAAGTTGAACAAAGAACAAATGCCATGAACAAAAGGGATGATATTACAGATAGCTTATATGCGAGGTTGAGGTCAAATCGTGGTCAACATGCAAAACTTTATGAGCAACCCTGACAGTCATTTTGGAAAACCTTTGGCTGAAAGACTATGCGAACTTTCTGGCTATGGAAATCCCTCAAACATTAAAAACCTAGAGCACATGAACGGAAAATAACCAAAAAGAAACAAAAGGGTTTATTTGAGAACCAAGACAGTGGAATGTGAGGGTTGCTTGTATTGGTATTATAAAGATTGTGGTGGCATTTCGGATGAGGATTATGATGGCATATCAGAAAAAGTTTGACTCTGGAAATTGTGCAACGAGAGGCGTGAATGTGAGCTGAGCTTAGGCGTGAAGCGTTTCTTGCGATGAGTAGACGATATTTTGAGGACTGTTGAAGGCGACCCGAGCATGGTTTTGCAAGCTGCCAACAAATTGCACCCCAACTTACAGTTTACAATTGATACACCTATTGAGAACGGTGACTTGGCTTCTTTTAGATATTAATTTAAACGTAGACATAAATGTGAATGGTACCAAAGCTCAACGGATAATGGCATGCTTCTAAACTTCTGTATTTGCGCACCACTGCAGTTCAAGAAAAACATAATAGACGGTAAGGTGCACAAGATTTTTAGGAGCACGTCTACATGGGAGCTTTATCATGAAGCAATGATGATCAATAGACTGCAATGGGAGGAAAATCAGCACCCAGAGGAGTGGTCATCTAAAGTTGAGTCGGAAACACTAAGAAAAGATTTAGGGCAGAAATTATACCAACTAAGACGGAAACTCGGGCAAAAAATGACAAGCGAGACGAGAAACCCTCATTGCTCATGCTTCAATATCGAGGAAATCGAAGTCAATTGTTTGGAAACAAGGTTCGCAGCATCACCAAGGCACAAATTGTGTCTACGAAAATTGACAATCGCTCTCCCCTTCCTTAAGTCGTCATTCTCCCGTGATCTGAAATCCAATGTGGTCTACAAACTGTCTTGTTGTGGATGTAATTCTAGTTATGCTAGACAAACTGTTCAACGTTTGGCCACAAAGGTTGAGGAACACAAGAAAGAGGACTCATCTGTAGGCATACACAAACGTCAGTAAGGGGAGGAAGCGACCACAAGAGTGTTGAGTTGGGAGATAATAGATAAGTCAAAGACCGCATTGAAACACCTAACATTGGAAGCGCTGCATATTACGAAACTGAGGCCAGGGATCAACACGCGGGATGAGTTCAGGAGTAGAGAGCTAACACTTAGATTTTAGTCCAAAAAGTGTGTTGGCTGGGGATATCGAACAAGTCAACCGGAGAAATTGTAAAGTCGAAAAGTTAGTATAAGGAAGCGCCAAGTAAGATAAAAGATCAGAAATTTAGGAAAAAGAAAACATCACGAAACTATTAAGTAATAATGCATCAATTCGATTAGTGGGAAGGTTTTACCTTTAGTTTAGAACCACTTAATGGTCTTTTATGATGTTTTAACGTCTTTAAACCTTTTTATATCAATTTTTTTTAACCGGGCAATGGACATAGTTCCAAAAACGCTCGAATTCACCATTTAAGGATTTTTTTTTATAACAATTGGGTCAGAGGTCAGGAACGCTATTTCTTATGATTTTGTACCTCAATCAGTCGGAGCCAGTTCGCTGTTGAGTTATAGCGTTGTATTTTAGAATCGTTACAGCTTAAAAGCCACTACCAAAACACCCTACCCTAGATGATAAAATTACGCACCCATGACTAAGTCTCTAAATACCTAAAACACACGCGCACTGTTAAAAACAGGGTTACAACCTCAATTAAAAACCATTAGTTTTTATTGGACAGTGTAACTTTGGTCCATTTCAGATGGAGGAAAATAAAACTCGTCTCACTTCAACATAACTAGATAAAATGCACTCAAATTTTTTAATTCAGGTACTCACATCGAGGCAGAACCTTTGCAACTACTCCCACATGAAACCAAGTATTGTCAAAATTCACTCTAGAGGCTTTATGTAGGTGCAACTAATATAACTCAAGTAGTTTTTTTTACTTGAATCAAATTGCTCAAATAAAATCTGAACCAAAAGGCTAATTTTGTGGGCGGCCTGCCCATTCAATGTTCATATCCATCCACGAGTTGCACTCCGGTATCCATTTTCTATTTTGTTTGGAAAGAACAAGAAAACTCTAGTTGATTTACAAAAAAAACTCTCTAGAAAACTTATTGTTATTGCGCAAAATGTCTATAGTAATTCGATTCTAGACTGATTTTCCACCGAGTTTCCCGCGATTGTAAATTCGGCTGTTTCGATGCTTGAATTTTTGTTTTCTTGCTACTCTTTTTGCAAAAACGATTTAGTTCTTAGGCACTGCACGAACCTATAGCCTTTTTCCGTCGAGACAATTACTCGATACGCGGTCAAGATTATTATGGAGGTTGAAAACGTATTTCCAATGAATTACCCGATAAGTGCGGCATTGTGTTTGATGGTTTGACTTCAGATTCAGTTCATTATGTGGCAATATTTGCAATTTTTTACGACGCAGTTAACAAGACAACTCGGACTCCTCTACTGGCAGTTAAAATCTCTAAGCAACGAAGAAAAACTTGATACTCAGAGCCACGATGAATTTATATCTTCAAATTTAGCAGTTTATGGTAAATCAATTTCCTCAGTACTTGTCTTAGTTTGTGATAACGAACAAATGAATTGAGCAAAACCTAAAAACACCGATGATTGGGTGCGCAAGTCACCGGCTGAACTTGGCAGTTATGCGTTATCTTTCCGGCAATGATGAATTGTTTGTAAAAATTACTGCAATCATTATCAAGCACTCAGAAAAATACAACCTCGACCAATTTTACGTAACAGAACCATGTGATCGTTAACCTACGAAATGGTTTTACGGGTACACCAAAATCAGGGAACAGATTCCTTCTTTTGATCTTATCTACTGACTAAGTCCGAAGAAGACTCCGTAGGAAATCTCTGTTAAAATTAGCTGAAAATTGAATCTGTCACCCAAATGCTACAAAGCAAAACAAGAGTCAACTTGTCAGACATCAGAATTTCATTCGATTCCCTAGTATCTGTAACATTCGCCCGGAAGATACATATCGACGGATAACAAAACTAAGTCTTAAGACGACTGGCTAGCGTCTAAACAGAGCTTTGCATGTTTTTCACCGTCTCTACCAAGCCAGTACTTTTCGGTGGTCTTTCTTACATCAGGCTGACAAAAACGTTACTGTTCTCCGGCTTCGACCAGAACGCTCAAATTAACTGAATTACATGCAAAATCAGTGAGCTCATGGCTGGGTCTCAGTATCCCCAGACCACGAGGTCACTCCTAAAAACAGGGCTACTACTTATTATATTACTATTGTTTTTGTTCAGTAGATAAAAATCATCATCTCCATCGAAGATGGATCAACCCTTCCCCCCCTACTTCTAGCTCCTCATTCTTGTCAAAACGAATTAAGATCTTAATTAAATTCAAGTCAGGACATGACGGATGCTAAAATTCAATACAAGTTCATAAAAGTTCCCGTCCCGAGACCCTTCCGGATTCTTGAATCCGGCGAATCAAGCTCCTTAACCTCAAGTTCACGCTAACTCGGAGGGCTGGTTTTCACCCTTCACCGTTGTTCGCAACGGCCCTGCAACTATTGTAACAGCACAATAGTTGCAACTCGGAACGTCCTCTGCTGTTCGGTAGTTCGTTGTTGTTTTTCAGTCTCGATTTCGTACTGTTCGTAATCGCAGATAAAAGTTGTTCTGTTTTTTCCCTCGTTTTTGGTAAAAATGGCCGTTTTAGCATTTCTCAGATATGTTACGTCACCACTTCGAAAATTTAAAATTTTAAAATACGGGAATATCCTGACCTTCACCGTTCTGCTAATCATCGGAATAACGTCGTTAATCCTTCTAAATCGCCAATTCGGAAGGCTTGCTGCTAAAATACCGAATTCTGCAGAGGCTGCATTTTGGCCATTCTGGTCGAATGTCACATACTCCCCGGACAGTCCGGTCAATGTCCTCATTGAATCGCGCAATGTTCATAAAATGGTTACAGTGCCATCGAACAGAATTTACAAAATGCACGGAATTACTTTTACCCACGTCATATCAACTCACTGCAGAATATAAATGGCATCATACTACATCACTATAGCCTTCAAATTCTTTCATTAATCTGCACATTGAGAAAATGACCTAAGATAAAACATGTTTTCTGACTTCCAGTGTCTATGTCCCGATTAAAACTCTTTTCTCTTAGATTTAAAAGGTGTTGGCTTGCAGGACAGTCCTGCCAACCAACAAGCTAAAATTATCCTACTAGGCTCCTTCCCTTCGGAAATCTTGCTTGTTTATTGTCCTGAATATTAAAACTAAGAAACTTTGTGGTTAGAAAGAACAATGCACCAACCTCCTTCTTCAAGAGATTACTCAAGTCCTTCATATCACCACAAAGTGATCAGTTCTCCTAAGTGATTAAAAACAATCATGCAGGCTGGAATATTTAAATATACTCTTTTCTTAAGCCTTTCTAAATAAATAATAAGTGTCTCTAAAGCCACTTCTGCTAAAATCAAAATGCAAATTTATAAATGCAACAATTTCCGAACTCAACAAAATGTTTCAGTTTTCAATTACAACTTGGTTGCTTGGTTTCTCACTTGAGTTTTTCACACACATAAAACAATTCTGAGTTTTATTTTTTCTTCATCATTTCTTTGTTCTTTCCTTTTTTCGTCGTTTAGAAGTTCTAAAACTTCTACATTCTTCTAATTTTCTTTCTTGTTGCCTCTTGTTTTCTCGACCATTCATCAATGTTCCATTTCCTCCTCCTGCGATGCTGACTCCGCACTTTCGGTTTCCGTGTCTTGTAGCACGTCGTTGACTATCCTGACGCTGTTGGAAGCCGTCCTCCAACACCTCTGCTCTTCTACCCTCTGTTTACAGCAAGGTAGGGGATCCACGTTGGATTCTCTGTTTCTACAGAAGCTGTTGTGGAGACACAACGTCACGTTTCTCTCCAGATCTTCTTTCAGCATCTCTGCTTTCTCATTTCCACTACGCTCACTCGTTCTGGAAAGTCTTTTCACAGCGGTGGTCACTGCATTCCGATGAGTCACGAAAGCTCGTTTGAAAGCTCCTGCCCCAATGTCCAGCTGATATTCACTGTACACTCTGCCATGCTTCGACATATGCTTTTTCGCATACTCGTACAACCACGCAGTCATGTTAGCTCTGAACCATGGCATCAATCGTTTTCTTGCCCATATCTTCTTCACTTCCATCGGAATGTTTAGAACTTTGCACATCGTCTCAAAAAGATCTAAATCTTTTAGACAATCTAATTTCCGCAATTGTTCTCTCGTTGGTGCCTCCTGTCTATTATTTTCTCTAACATGAGCTTCCAGCCATCGTATCGCCATCATAACTCCCACTATCACTATTGTTACGGGCTGTGATGAATCTGGTAAACCCATGGAGAGCAGCTCTCCAGAGTCCCAGATCAACATCAGATTACCACGCTTGGGATACCACCAGGTCTGCAACAAGCAGTGGTAAGGAAACTCATCATGCGTCAACATGATGCTCCTCCAATTACGTTTTCCCGAAGCTTCCAGCAATGGTTCCACTTCCATCATCACTCGGTGGATTTCATCATTCTCATCTACTGCATTGTAATCTGTGACAGTTGATCCTCTCTGCTTCTGTTTCTCAAAGTCACTGAAGTTCCCGCTCACATATCCCATGAACTTCTTTCCCAATATTGACTCCAACTCTTCTTTGGTTCTCTCTGGAACTGCTGAGAAAATCTTACACAGTAACTCGTAGGACTTTTCAGACATTCTCGCCAATCTCACGCACTTCGGCACTGAAAAGGCTTGATCCACAATCGTTCTTGTACTCTTCACATCCACAGCTACGAAATGTACAGGATACTTGCTCTTGCACATTGGTGCCAACGTTGAGCCCACCAAATATCGTGCTCCTGATGGTCTACAATAAGTTTCGCTGTATCTGATGTTCATCTCTGTTTCGATTGCTTCCCTCCATTTTCCTATATACTTCTGCTCAGTCTGCAGAACTCCTGGGAATACTTCTACGCTGATGGCTGTGACCATCTCATGTTTCTGTTCTAGATTCAATAGTGACTCTAAAGAACCAAACATGCTGTAGAATCCTAGTGCTATCACTAGATTCACATCGGTTCCTCCATGGCAATCTGCTATCAGTTCCGTTTCCGTTCTTGCTTTCATCACTACATTTCCAAACAATACTGTCAACTGCTTGTGTTGTTTCTCCAGGGTTTTCACACAGTCTAGACTTCCACAAACGTGACCCTCTAGTCCACAGACTTCCGCCAGACAGCTACCAGGTTTGACCCAGTCTTCTGGTCCCCAGCCAGGCAACTCCACTTTATCTTCTCCGTCGCTCTTAGAGGCTGTTATCATCACATTATATATGATGTTGAGGTCACGCAGGTTACAGTCCGCATTCAGTTCCCTCTGTATGTCTTGTGTCGCCCGTAATATTGAGTCAGCGTTGGGACTAGGACACCATGATGGCTTCATCAATTCCCACACTGCCATCAAGCTCGTTCTCAGTAATTCATCTGAGAATCCCAACCCAAATTCCACTCTCTTGTCGGATTTTGGTACTGAAGGTGCAGTCACCTCTTCTTCCAAGACCAGTCCCAATTTGGCCTGTGGATTGTTGACGCTCTTGATCGTTACAATTCTGGACGTCCAGAATCTTAGTAACACCGCCTGCTCATAATCAAAGAAGCAATCACGTATGTCTTCACTCAGGAAAGGATTGTACGCTATCCCTATGATCCCAGATACGTAGCTATATGACTTCTTCTTGATCGGTCCACAGTATTCACTGGACTTCGGCAATGCTCCCATAGATTCTTTAGTGAGTCTCAGCTCCTTGTTTGAGAACCTCCTGATCTCATCTATCTTTTTCATGGGTTCCAGTTCTTCAGGTTCTTTCATGTTCACCCTCATCGGTTTACTTTGCTGCATGTCCAGCAATGCCAGCAAGAACAAGGCTTTCGTTCGTTCATCGCCTTCTCTCAACATTCTAACACAACTGCTTAATGCAGGTACTGAAATCTGTTCTATCAGGAATCGAATGAAACAGAGAGCATCTCTCCGCTTCGCACACACTACTGCTGCTCCCTCCTGGACTATCAGATCCCTCAGATTCGTCATAAGGAACACCTTTTCTTCTTTTGACCTCTTCCTTTCTTCTGAGTCGTATTCTTCGCGAGTCAGTCCCATCATGCACCAGGCGAACCTGAGTTGTAACTCTGTCCTTACGTAAGGTACAGCCACGAGAGCATGTATTCTTGTCGTAGTCCTCATTTCTTCTTCGAAATACCTCAATACTACTGCTTTCCATGGAAGGCTCACTAACTGCTCAATCGTTTCCGCCTGCACGTCAGACGACGCCAAAGTTCCGTACGCCTTCTGCTTGAGGGTGGTGCCTTGCAACATTGCTTCTAGATAACCCTCCATGGCTTTTTCTTCTTCCAGGGCCATTACATGCCCTCTAGCCGAGTTTCGGTATTCCAACATTTCCATGTATCCACCGGTGGGTTCATCTATCGACACTGTTTCAGGCACTGTTAGTCTGTTGTACTCCACTGGTGTTAGTTGTCCGGCAACACTTCCCTTTCCATGATTCATGGGAGATGGCTTGAAATCCCTCATTTTACTTTCTCCACATTGACTGAGTATTTCCATTTCTAAAGTCGCTCCAGTCAGAGTGCGGTCACTCCTTTTGGATTTATAGCCGGTTGACTTTATTCCCGCCATGAGAATGGGTGGCACCATCGCTATATCAGTTAATATTCTATCTGTGCCAGACAATTGATAATCACCTTGCCCCAAATCCATGACTTCCTCGACTCGTTTTCTTTTCGCTGAGTTACCAGCTTTCATCGATATTTCCGAATCCACTTTCGTCTTTCCAATCCTCCTCGGCATCACTCTGCTGCCTAACTTCATTTTCATCGCATTGATTTTATCAATCACCATTTTCGATCGCATCGTTCCTCTCCTGGTCCTTGACAGATACACCACCTCTCCCTCATTGTCCTGCGGTGTCATCTTGATGGGAGAATTCGCTTCACTCTCATCAGTGGCTGAGTCGATCAATAACTCACTCAGTCTCCCTTCACACTCATCGAGTTTGTCAAGTACTTCCCTCATTAAGGGCTGATTGAGACCTGTTTTGAGAATGGACTGGGTCCCATAGCTCTGAATCACAGTCCAGACTTCTTCCATAAACGCCACTCTATCCAGCTTACATCCCGTCCTACTCTCGTGGTCTCGGTGATGTACTTCCCATTCTTCTTCGGGCAGCGTTCCCAAGAAAGGTACTCTGGCTGAGGCCTCTATTCTTCTCCTCCGAGGTGATTCCATGAGGATTCTCTGATCGTTATTTCTTGAATTGCCAGGAGAGCAGCTCTCCGGCAAATTCCGTTTCATTTCCATAAAGGCTGACGGAGGCTCCAGTGTCGAGGTGCCTTCGCCCAGCTCAGTCGCTTCCAACGTATCCGCATTGTTTTCAAGATCACTGAAGATGTTGAAATCTAGGCTGGAGGTTCCTCCTATCGATGCTCTGTCGTCTTCCCCACCAGCTTGATCTTGTTGCATGGGTTCTTCAGTCTGACGGCTTCCACCCTGTCCATCACCTCCTTCTGACTTGTCTCTATTCGAGTCCGATGGTCCTTGTTCGTCTTTGTCGGCTTCTTCCTGGAATCTCGGTATGAGCAATGTACCGGCCGACTTATCTTCCTCTTCTCCATGGACCACTTTGATTTCTTCGCAGCCAAAGGGTGCTAGGAAGATTCTCGTCTGCAATACTCCCGCAACTTTCATCTCTTTCCTGACACTGGTCAGGATTACTGAGGCCTCAGGCAATTCAGTCCTGCCTCTCATCCTCATTGGAGCTAAGTCTAGTGCCTCCCACTCCTCATCAAATCTTCCAGGCTTGGGAGTAGCAGCGTTGCTTATTCGCCTTCTCGTCGCTTGATCCGTGTACGCAAATCGTGTGTACTGTAACACGGCGGCATTTCTCCCCACGAAGTACGTATCCATCGTCGCCGAGAAATTCCCTGCTCTCCTTTCATTGGTTTCGAATGCACTCAACCTAGGAGTTTGTACTACGGAGACTGCTCCGAGCAACATCCTTCTTATCAGAGGGAATTCAGGGATTGCTTCCGGTAGCTTCCTGTAATCGCCCCAGTCCTTCGTCTCTTCTCTCACCTTGTGATATGCTGCTGTGAGACGAGGTACTCTGGTTATCTCACCATTCGTTTTGTCATAGGGCCTTAGATTCCAAAGCTTTGGAAACACCTCAATGTGTCCTCTTTCTACTTCTCCCATGCGGTCGCAGAAGTGATCGTCAAAATTGATGACTGTCATTTCCGGCTCCGCTATTTTCGCAAACAACAGATCTTCACTCATGAGCTCCCGCAGTGCCTGCTGCTCACACCAGTTCAGTGCACTACCGTCCACTGCCGATATGAGGTTCAGGTGCAGCACCGACCTCCTATATGCTTCCACTTTAACGTCAGGGAACGCAAAGGTGACTGCTGGTCCGTAGATCACTGTCACGAACCCCGTGACTCCTCTGATCAGCGCCAAGGGATCAGTCCTCATAGCTAAGCTCAAATCTGTTAATAGCGGCATGCCTCCAACATGTCGTCTAACATCTTCTTCCTTTTCTATTGTCTCGTCTTCTCCTGTTCCAAAGCGATTTTGCTGCAAGAGATACTGGATCAGAGTGTGTCTCAGGTCTCTTATTTTGTTCCACGAGTCCGTGGATTTCTGCATATCCAGATTCCTCACTTTCTCTTTCATCTGCTCTGGACAACGTGTCAGTTTCATTAGTCCTGCCAAGTTTCCGTGGGTTATTGCGATCAATGTCAGAAGTCCATCTAGTCTCAGGTTCTGTATTCCATCCGTAAGCAGTATCGCCGGTCCTTTCACAAAATTCTCCGCTCCAAATGTCACGAACAAGGCTATTAATTCCACTATCGATACTTTCACTACTGCTTGGAGGAATTCCTTTATCAAATAGTGCGAGACTTTCGGGTATACTTTTGCCAAGAAGGACGCGGTCCATCCGGCTCCCAACCCTTCTAGCATGCTGTCTGTCCTTTCAAATCCCTCCTGTCCTTTCACTTCCTGAGTCCAGAAGGTTTCCAGAGTAACTTGACACATTCTGTTCACGAACTCAGCGGTCTTTTCTCCGGCATTTTCCGCCAGGTTCACTTCTTTCAACAAGTAGGCGTGTATCCTAGTGATCATCACTGAGCCTTGCTGAAAAGCATCAGCACCCAATGCCGCTACCCTAGGATTCAGGTGCAGCCACTGGTTTGCTTCCGGCTTGGTTCTCAGAACCATCGCCTCTAGTTGAGCTCTGGTCTCCAGTGAATTCTTTCTTCTCGTGCCTTCACTCGCCACTTCCATTGCTCGGAACCACAAGTCGTTGGACATTGCCGTAATCACTCGATGGTCGTCATCTATCCCTGGTTTTAATTTGAGTTGCCGACTGAAGTTGGACAGTTCCAACCCCAGCACCTCGTCCAACACCAACATGTGTAGCGCGTGGTCCTTAAATCATCTCATCGCGTTTGAGATATCTGACCACACTGCAGGCAGTTCAGCCTTGAGTGGCCTCAGGTTCTTCACTTCAATCATGCGATTCGGGGCTGATATGATCACATCATATTTTCCTTCCGAAAGTAAGGCTACCATCGCATACACAAACTTCAGCCCATCCGGGAGATGTGCATATCCCGGAGACAACGCAAATACTACTTTCAACGTCACTTTATTGAATGATCCCTCCTTCGTCGCATCCACCACTTCACCCATCGACTCCAGGATGTCTTTTATCGCTGGCCATACTGCGTTTTCCGCCGTTGCAGGATCTCTGAGTCTGCTCAGAAAACCTCTACCATGTAGATGGTCATTAATACCAGCAAACACAATCGTTATCGGGTTCATTTCTGTCTGCCTCTGTACCCCTATAGCCAATGACACTGATTGCAATAGGTCTAGGTCAACTGCGGCCAGCATTATGACGTCCGGCCAAAACAAAGACTTAGAGGTGTACAAGAACTCTGAATTCGCTACTACCATGATCTTGGCCTTTCTCATTTCTGCTTTGTCGTAGGCGGCGAAGATGCTCTCATCTTTCTTTATGGCTGTCAATCCGCCACATCTCTGGGCATCACCATCTTGGTTCACTTGTTTTGGGTATACTCTCTCCTTCACATGACTAGGTGGTGTCGTCAGTTGCCTGAATATCTTCACGTGTTGTCCAATTGGCGCTCGCGCCGTCAGGAATCTTCCTGGCCTTTCCTCACGATTCCTCTCCTCATGGTTCAATCTGACATCCTGCAACGGTCTTGCATTCACAGGTCCCATTGTGTTATTGGAGGGCAGTCCCTCCAAGTCAGCAAATCTTAAGGCTGTCGTGGAGCTGAAATTTATGCTAGCGGCTATCAACCAGTCTACGCCGGTTATTGAGTATAATCTGCTGACGAATAGCGTCGCTCCATTTAGCATCCTCCTTGCATCCTCAATGAAGCTTACTTTCTGCAGGTCCAGCTTCATCAGTTCTTCTTTATATATGTGCCAGGGAGACGGCATGGGTCTCGACCATAACAATGAGCCTCTGTTCGGTCTCTCCTCTCGACTGCTACTCATTGTCTCCGATCTAGTGTCTGATCTGGGCGTGCCTGCTACTCCTTCGTTTGGTTGGTTGACGGGTCCTATCCTTTTCCTAGGATGAATTGTCCTCCTCGTCGGTGCTTCTCCCAACCGATCCTGCACGTCTGTTCTTCGACCTGGTTCGCTGGAGCTTTGTTGCCGGTAATTTATTGCGGCTGGGACTGTACCCAAACGCGTTTCCAGGTTAGGAGGCACAAAGGTAGTGATCACCGTATCATTCACCGTTCCCTCTTCCTTCAGTACTCCTGTGTCAGAGAGTTCTGCTTCCAACTCATCCAACCGTTCTTGGAAGACTCGATTCAACCAAGCTTGTCCCTCGATTGTGTCAAAGTGGATGCCATCCGAAGTCAGTCTGGCTTGCTCCATGGCTCTCAATTCGTGTTCAATGTCCATCAGGATCATTCTTCCGGCATTTCGATTTGCTAGGTTTCTTAAGATGTTGTTCCATCTCATGACTCCCTCGTTGTGCCTTCTTCCTGAAGCTGTCAGGTTTCTTGCGTTCATTGGCACCGTGCAAACGGTCAGTACCGCGCAACTGAACTTCTGCCAGAGAGTGGTGAACAAACACGCCATCATTGATTCCCACAGTGCTTCCTGCTCGTCTGATCCTCTGGAGATATCGTTCGTCCCAACTAATATCATCACACTGGGTATCCTCCCGGGATTCATCAGCTCTACCATCCGGTATAATTGGGCAATTGTCGCGCCTCCAAAGGCCATCACCGTGGTGACCCATGAGGTCCTCAAATTCGTTAGCACTCGGACTAAGCTGTCTCCCAATATCAGGTGTGATGTCCCGAGTGGTGGTCCCGAGAGGTTCACAGCCGGGCTCCAGGTAGCTCGATTGAAGCAGGCTCTCGGATCTGTCTCCGGGACTCCCGTGAAACTATACTTCAATTGATTATTCTTCTGCACGTCTATTACGCGAGATACTTTCTTCGCTGGCATCTTCCTCACTTTTCTCTCTGTGATTTTCGAACTCCCCCTGAGTGGCGTCACGTCACTTATCCCTTGTCTGATTACTGTCTGGGAGAGTTGTACTCTGCCCGTATCGTCAATCGTTCCATAGGGTGCAGTCACCCCGGAACCTGGTGCATTCTTGTTAGCGACCAATCGTCCAGCTGTCTCTATCAGTTTTCTCACTGTCTGTTCTACGACGGGATCACCCAAGGTGTCACTAGGATCCGGGATTGTTACTCGATTCGTCTCTGCTGGAAGCCGTGTCTCCGTTGTTTGACTCATTTCTCGAGGTGTCAAGAGCTCCATCGGGGACTGCCCACGAGGAATATCCCTTGCAGGTATCACTTTCTCCACGGCTGTGGTCAACGCCGCCTGCTCCGATCGCTCTTTGTACTCCTGCCTCAAGCGTTCGATCTCTTGACCTTGCTTTTTGTTGCAGTCTTCAAACAACTTTCTCCACACGTCCCGGTCTTCCTCCATCGCCAGCATGGTCTTCGTCATATCGTTCAATTCCTTCTCCGTTCTTTTCAGATGATCGTTCATCTCGTCCAGATCTTGCATGGTTTGGTTCGTCTGAACCTTCTGCGTTACTTTCGCCCTTTTTGGTGGCACAGCTGCTCTCAGTGGTGGACCAGACGAGGTCGCCTCGCTGTTCATTTCCTTATGCATTCTCGTCAGCCCAGGTTTAGGCTTGGAGGGCATTGGCATCTCACCTGGTTGGTAAGTCCTAGAACTTCCCAACCCAGGCTCATTCGCCAAGTCACTCCCTGAGAGAGCCCCGTTTCTCCACCTCATCACTCTCATGTTCGGGCGGTCTAGTACTCCTCTTTCTCCATATGCTGCCATCAACAGGACTTCCGTGGGGCGGTCCCCACGGTTGTCGTGCCCCAAGATGTTAATCAGGGCGGTCAGCAACATGACCACCTCTGGGTCCTCCAGAGCGAAGTCTCGTTCGATCAGCCGACGATAGATCGCATCTACCATCGGTCCTACATATGCCTCTGCCAGGTCCATCAATTCATCCAGGTTGAAATTGTCCATACTGTTCTTTCCAAGTTTGATTTGATTTCGATTTCAAGTTTTGACTCAAGTGAGCAATTAAATGATCAATCAGGATCTAGAAAAGAAATCACGAATGTCACACTTGTCAATTTCACCTTAACATACATCGTTAAAACTAAATTTGCTTAAAAACAGTTCAGGTAAAAAGATATTTATCCTAAAATTTATTAAAATCAATTGGTTTCTAAAATTTTGGAATACGACCTAAGATTGGACAGTCCAAACTTTGGATCTATTCTCAAAATCGTCATTTAAAACTTGTTCATGGTCACTAACCCCTACTTACCCATGACCTTAATAGCTCAACACATAACATAACATAACATAACACAACACACATATCACATATTACATGTAACTTGGTCTTTGGCCTAACACCCTCTCGCACCTCACTCAGCCTATACTTAAGTAATATTTCTTATGTAGATACACTTGTATGTTCGTATCAGAGAATATCACGTGTACGAGCGCGTACAATTCCCGAGGATGCAGTCTTCCTCTATTTGGATCGTACACTGGAAGCGAAAGCTCCTTCACGTCCATTTCCACAAGGAAGACCCTCAGCCTCGTCAAAGACAAGACTAGGTTTTCTGGGTCCACGTGGTGTTTCTCTGTCGCTCTCGTTACCAAGAAGCATAAGTACTTTCCCGGTATCTGCGACACCGCCGGGGGTAAGGCTGCTACGCCCCCTATCCCTGGTCTTTGCTTCCAAAGGAATTCCACGTTTTTGTATTCTCTCTTAAAATCTGCCGCTAGCGCTGTCCTAAAACTCATGTCTGCGGTGATCGCTATCGCACATGTTCTGTCTGTGAGTACGAAATCGCTATCTGTTAGTACTATGTTACTTGAATATTCATTTGGTAAGTTAAAATATGACTCAACTACCCTGCCTATGTCAGGTTTCTTAGGTTCTTCGCCTGTTTCTGCTTCTAAGTCTCCTGTCTCTCTTGCTATTCTCAATTTTTTTATTATCAAGTTTTCAGTGTGGGTAAGTCCTACCCCCACTCCCCGGACAAAAATATCCATCGGCGTCCCCGTCGATCGCATACCGGATATTAAGTCGAGGTTAGAAGCTGGAATGAGGAGTTGTCCTTCCTGGGCAGCCCAAGAAGGATCATCTCGCTCCGTCTTAATGTATTTCGCGCTTTCACGATCCACATCTTGAATCGTGACGCTGGTCTCTTTAGGATCTGATGTCATTTCGTTCAGCCACTCCAAGACTCGCAGATTTGTGAGATCATCTCTGTTGGACTCCGATTGCTCCTCATCAAGATCTACTTCGGGTTTCGATCTGTCCTCGATCCATTCCTGGTCGTGATCATCCACTATGTCAATGTCTTGTGAGACTGTTATGCTCTCTAGACCTACCACTTCTTCCACTATCTTTTTCAGATCTATCTTGTCTACTACATAGTCGTCACCGTAACGGTTGTATTTCTTTCTTAGTCTCGTCCCGTCTTTCTGACGAGTCTGCATCGTGAACGGAAGATCTGGTTCCATGTTCTTGGGAACCTCTGTCTGTTCGGAATCCTGCCAATCTTCCTCTGCGTAGGGCAAGGTTTCATCGTCCGCTTCGATCTGTTCGTTTGGATCCAGGTCCAATGGTGTATCCGTACCTTCCTCTACGACTTCGTTTCCATCGTTCTTCTCCCTGGTGCCTTTTTCATTGACCTCACAAGCAGGATCCATCATTAGATAATCCCCTTCTTCCATGTCTGCAGGTATACACCAATCTTCTGTCGATGGATTGTGTGGCTTGATGTTCTCGTAGTGGGCGGCTCGGCCAGTACTCAGTCTATAAAAGCGTCCCTCTTGGTGCACCTCTGTAATCATGAAGGGTCCCCTCCACTTCTTCAGAAGCTTTTTTGTCCCTTTCGGTGGTATAACGTTCTGAAATACCCATACGTAGTCTCCCACCGAGTAAGCTTTTGCACCAGCTGCTTTCTTGTCGAATCTTTTCCTTTGCCTTGCCTGTGCTTGCTGAGTATTTCGTCTGCACAGATCGTTCAACTCCTGTTGACGTCTGATCACATCCCTTACGTAAACCTGTGGAGATGTTTTCTTTCCCTCATACTCTGGGTAGAAGAATGTCAAGGGTAAAGACTTCTCGTGTCCCGTCAGCATCATGTGTGGACTGACCCCAGTGGTGGAGTGTTGCGTGCTATTATAAGCTCCCATCACCTGTGGAAGGTATCTGTCCCAATCGGTCATGTACCTGGAACAATATACCCTCAGCATCGACACTAACGTCCTATTCTGTCTTTCCACTAAGCCATTCGTCTGAGGGTGGTATGTCGTGGAGTGAGCCTGAGCGACTTGTGACCGTCTCATAAGCTCTTTCGTAAGCTCGCCTACGAAAGCCGTTCCATTGTCCGATTGAAACGTCATTGGACATCCGTGTCTTGCTATCCACGTATTGATCAGGTGGTCGCATGTCTCTTCCGCCGAGGCAGTTATGCAGGGCACGGCCTCTGCATTCTTCGTGAAGTGATCTATCATGACCAAGACTTGGTTGTAACCGCTGTCTGTCATGCATATCTTCTGGTGATCTATCTGCACCACCTCGTTGAATTCAGACGACTCGATTGATTGTAAAGGAAATCGCAACTTCCTAGGATCCTTGACCTGTTGGCATGACAGACATGCTGTCACCCATTTCTCGCATGCCTTTTTCATCCCAGGCCACTCAAATCGCTTCAGAATCCTCTGATACACTTTGTCGATCCCTTGATGGCCCATCTGATCATGCGACCTGAATAACAGTTCTGTCTGATAGAGTTGCGGCAACACTATCGCGTTATATTTGTATAAGACCTTGTCTTCTTCTCTTCTCCTGCAAGCCACGATCCCGTCCTTGTTCAGATATAACCTCCCCTCCTTCTGCATGAAGTATTGTCTCAGGATCCTATAGCTGTCTTCTTCCAGGTCACCTTTGTCAGGTGCACCGTTTTCTATCCACCTTTTTAGGTTGCTTGTCATGCGATCATTTCTCTGCGCCCTTAGAAGGTCCGAGAGTCTGTATCTCGCCTTCAAGTACGTCTTCATGACTCTCATCTGACTGTTCAGCTCGTTGGGCTGATGTGTGTCTTCTTCCATCTTAACGCACCAAATCTTCGCCAACGGTTGTGTTTCTTGCTGAAACGGCTGAAGATCAGTCCTGACTACCTCTTTCTGCGGCAACAGGCTTATCGAACGTTTCGATAACGCTATTGTTTCTAAGTCATCCGCCGCGTTGTCAAAGACACTTTCGCTCGGTATAAGGTAGCGATCGCTGTCCGGATCCTGGTACACCTCTCTGTCCAGGTCTCTCGCCCGAGTTTCCACTAGTAGCGTGTGTATCGCTAGTTCTGACAGTTCTGATCCCGAGGTGGAATTCCTGTCGGAATAGGTATCCATTCCTGAGTTTCGGGAGTCATTATCCTCCGTCGAAGGTGTTGTGCTGGAGACTGCACGCTCCTCCAGATCATGTCCGTATTTCCTTCGCATCCATCTGAACTCCCCGGACAAAACTTTGTTCTCTAGGTCCTGTTTCTCCTCAGGAATTTTCTCGTCTATCTCGGACTCCCCGGACAAACTTCCTTGTCCCGGGTGTTGATCTTGTGATCGCTGGTTTTTCTCCTCATCCTTCTCCCCGGACAAATAGTCTTGCAGCAGATTTTGTTCTACAACTTCACCGTCTTTATCCCGGTCTACAAAAGTGACAGTTTTCTTTTGCCTGCCGCTCTCCTGTCCTTTCTGTCCGTAAGAAGTACTGGTTAAAATCTCTTGGGGTATTGAGGATACTAGTTGCTGAACTATTGTCCTACAATCCCTCTCGTTCTCTTCGTGTTGTCGTCTGGACGGCACGATCTTCACCTTCTCACTGATTGTCAGCGATGCCACTGCTGCTGCCCACTCGGGGTCATCTCTGGTCACTTCTCTTTCTAACAATCTACCCAGCATCCGCATTACTTGTGGTGTGACTTGCACCGTTTTATCCAATAATGAGAGGCTGTTTATATTCATGCGAGAGAGTTCTTGCTAGACCAGGTTCGAGCGCAGCAACAAATCTAAGGGGACTGGATCCTCCTTGGACAGGATCTTTATCTCAGCTGCTTTCTCTACAGGTAACTCAGGATGCCCTGGAATTGGATGTCCAGACTTATCCAACCATCTCGTTAAGGGAAGCGCTTCATAAGTTTCTTTGTCCAGAAACGAGAATCCCTCCTTTACTTCCGCCTGATTGGCCTGCTTCTGCTCCAATCTTTCATAGAATTCAGTTTTCTTGCTGAGACTGTCAGCATTCTGATGTTTATCACGCATCCTGTGTTCGATTATCATATGGTAGCCATCCAGTCTTACTATCCATCTACCAATATAACTCTGATCCATCGAGTAGGTCTTCAACCAGGATAACGCTCTGTTGTCCACGCGTAACTTGAAAGGAGCGCTCCCCAAGTATGCACGGTACTTCTCCACGAAGGTAATTACTGCAAACATTTCTGCTTTTGGTGCGCCATATTTCATCTCTGTGTCACTCAAGACTTTGCTGCCGTATGCAATGGGACGGAGGACTGTTCTTCCGTTCCATTCTTGCTCTTGATGCAATATTCCTGAGATGGCCACCACCGATGCGTCTGTGTCAAGAACATACATGCCCTTTTCTGTAGGCATGCCCAGCACTGGCGCTTCGCACAGTTCCCGCTTTATGTTCTCGAAAGCAACTTGTGCCTCATCGTTCCATTCGAACTTTTTCCCTTTGTTGCGCATCAGCTTCTGCATCGGGTACACCTTGTCCGCGTATCCTTTTATGAATTCTCGGTAGTAATTGGCAAACCCTAGGAAGCTCATGAGCTGTGTGTCCGTTCTAGGAGCTTTCCATGTCAGCACAGCCTCTACTGCTTCTGGATCTGGCCTCACACCATGCCGGTCCACCATTCTTCCCAGGTACTTGATCGAATCCCTAAGGATTTCACATTTCGATGGTTTGCATTTCAAGCCTGCTCTTTTCATACATCCAAAGACCTCATCGAGTCGATCAATGTGATCCTCCAGGGTTGGTGTCGCTATGACTACGTCATCCACGTAGCACATCAAGAGATTCCCGTACTTTTTGGTCACTCCTGTCAAAGCCTGAGCCATCAGCCTTTGAAAAGTTGCTGTTGCATTGCACAAGCCGAAGGGCATCCTCTTCCACTGGTACAACCCCAATTCGCACGCGAAACCGGTTTTTTCCCTATCCTTCTTCCGCAGAGGGACCTGCCAGAAGGCAGAACCTAAGTCCAGTGTGGTGAAGAACTTGGCATCACCAAGTTTAGATAGGCTCTCGTCTATTCGCGGTATCGGGTACGCATCTTTAATCGTTACCGCGTTCAAGTAGCGAAAGTCGCAACAGAATCTAAGCTGCCCCCCCTTCTTTTTCGCCATTACTACTCCGCAAGCCCACGGCGATTTCGAGGGTTCTATCATGTCGTATTCAAGCAACATTTCTATTTCTGCTCGGCACGCTTCCGATTTCTGCGGTGTCATTCGCCTTGCGCCTTCCCTATGGGGTACGGCGCCTTCTTCTAGTTCGATTTCGTGTTCGACGAAATTACAACAACCGATATCCGCCTTATGTCTTGAAAATACATCAGCGTTCCGATTTAGGAGGTCCCGCAATTTTTCGAAATCCCCTTCACCTATTTTCCCTTTTAAATGTTCTATCTCTGGCAAAACCGGTTTGTCAGATTCTAATTCATATGACGAGGGGCGTTCCGGAAAATTCGAGCAGCTTGATAAGCCGTCGTCCGTTTCGGATTTCATTGAAAACAATTTATGGATAGATTTTAATTCATCAATCCTCTTTAAAATTTTATCTTTATTGGCATGATGAGGACAGTTTTTGACACTATATTTCTTCAAGTTTTGTGTCTCTTCATAATCGGTCCTCATCGGCAATGCGTAACCAAGCTTCTTTCCACGCTGGATTGAAACCGTGGTGTCCAGTGTGTTCAACAACACACTGACACACAGTCCGTTTCGCGTTACCGAGAAGCTCCGGCCTAAAATCACCGAACTCTGACTATTTGGATTCGGTACTAAGCAAACCTGTTTACTATCACTTAACGAATTTAAATTTCTCATTCTAAAAATCGCTACCACAGCTTGTCCTGGTTGTAATTTTACTTTTCTATCCAAAAAAACTGGTACTTTATTCTCGTCTGTTATTATCCTATTAATTGGTCTCTTCACATACTTTCGGTCCGGGTTTCTAATCCGTATTAGACCGTTGTTCAAGTCAATCATCACGTCAAAGTTCCTGACAAAATCTCTGCCCAAGATGAATTGGTCGGCGTCGTCCAGATTCTCTACCACCAGGAAGCTCATCCAAAGGTTCCGTCCTCCCATGTGAAGGACCGTCACCGGTGTTCTTCCGGCTACGTAGATAGCTCCTCGATTTGCAGCGGCTAGTCGGAGATTCGTAGTAATCAGATCTTCCCGCGTGAAGCCCATTCTTTCCCAGGTCTTTATCGGCATCACACTCACCACCGCGCCTGTGTCCAGAAGCCCTGTGACTCCGATTTTTGTTCCGTTGGTGTCGAGCAGGTGTGCTGTCACATCTGCTTCATATCCAATATGTACCGCGTCTTGTTCCATCATGACGTCATGGCCTATCCTGCGGACTTTGAGTTCCTCTTCACCCAAATAGATCTGCCCCATTTGGTCATCATCTGTTGTTATGTAAGTCCTGGTGTAAATGCTGATTCCATCCACGTTCAGCATTATTTGATACGGCCCATAGACCTCCAAGTAGCGTCCATGAAGTTTCTTCATGCGAGGGCCACCCGTCGTTAGTAGTGCTCGCACAGCTCTCGACTCAGTGCGTGGCTCCACCTGCCTCAGATAATCTGCATATGTGTCCAAATGCATTAAAGTGAACTCTGATGGTTCACTCAAATTTCTTATTACCTGGTGTCCAGCCACTGAGATTATCGACTGTATCTTCTTTCCTTGCGGCGCCATGCCGAACCTCTTACCGGAGATCACTTTAAGTTTCATATCTAAACTGCTTGGTGTTTTCGTCTCCTCGAACTCCGTTGCCTCGAAGGTATTCAGTTGCTCCTGAAGCTTTTCATTTTCCAGTTCAAGTTTCACTTTTTGTTCGATCTCTTTCGTCACCAATTCCTGCTGTACTCTATTTAGAGCATCCTTTGCGGCTGCCTTATAATCGATCTTGAAGTCATCGGCCGCAGTTGCTGGTTCCGGTTCACGTGCTTCTTCTGTTACCGCTTGCATTTTTTTTGCCGCCAGCTCTTGAGGTTTGTCCTTCCTGCGTGCCTCTGCTTCGCTCAAGAGTCGAGCCTTGCTTGCTTTCACTCCTGACAAAGCTTCTTCATGCCTTGGATGCTTGATGTCTGCCACTGCATCCCAGAATTGCGGACAATCTGATTTAAAATGACCTTCCAAGTTGCAAAAGAAACACCTCGGGCCGAATTTCGCAATTACTCCTCTCATGAAATCCTCATGGTCCAACTCTGACGCATCTTCGTCCTCGAGGCTAAAGCCTATCGCTTTCATGCCTTGTTTGTAAGCTGGGCATGCTGACACGTGATGGTCTGTTGAACTACAATTGGCACAAGAGCGTCTCTTGTCCATATCGTCCCTCGGTTTGTACCAATTGTTCCCTTGGTTTGCTGGTCCGTTGTTAAAATTGCCATAATTGTTCTTGTAATATCCAGATCTCGAAGGAGGTTTCAACAATAGATACTCTTTTGATTTGAGCCTCAACTCCTCCGGTGTTGGCGCATTAGTTGATAGTGGTGTGTAATGCGTTGCTAGCATCGTACGAAGTTCATCATTTTTCACACCATCGATGAATTTTGAGGCTACGGCCAGGTTCATCCTTTGGTTTGACTCATCCGGTTGGCTGCGTCTTCTCAGCATTTCCAAATCATCGAGAAACTTATCTATGGTTTCATCTTCCCGTTGCCTCCGTTTCTCGAAGCGCATCATCGCCTGGTGCCCCTGCACGCCTGATCCGAAACGGTTTAACAAGATTTCGAAGATTTTCTCTGCAGTGTCACGTTGATACTGTTTCTTGGCCATGACACAGTTCAGGGCCGTCCCTTCTAAGTTGCTGGTGAGGGCGCTGCATTCCTGTCTCTCAGACAAGTCCTCTTCCTCGAAATGCAGCTTCATTACCTCTATCCAGGTATCAATACAGCCGTCAGATTCGTCTTTGTAGCATCTTGGCTTCTTAAAGACTCTCCTGGACTTTTCACTGCGTTCATTGGTTTTAGATAACCTCGTCAGGAATGTCTCCAGAGACCTGTTCAGGGGTTCAAATGCTGTGGCCATTGCCGTAGCATCCCTTGAGTGTCCCGCTTGAGTGTCCCCATACCTCGTCGAAGGCTCTGTTTGCGGTGCATCCCTGCAATCCGAATCATCGTGAGCACTTCCCGCTTGGCCCACGTGACCCCTCCTCGGGCTTGTATGCCCCTTATTGCTGGAATCACTTCTCCCAGTCGCCTGTGCGCCTTGCGTTGGTCGTTCGTTAGAGGTTCGTCTGTTCCCCGTTGAACTTGCTCTATTGTTCGGGCCCCATGCTCCATTATCCCTTGTGGCATAGCCTGATGAACTGCCCCTGCCTTTAGTGGATCCATACGTCTTCCTCTTTTGATGTTCATTGAAGTTCACCTTCGGTTCCCTGCTGGGGCCTGCCGAATTCGGTTCTCCTTCTTTTGGTCCACTTTTGCTGCTTAGTAGCCCGTCCAACCTATCCATGATAGCTTGAGTTCGCCTCTCCATCATCGCATCTATCTTTGTGTCAAGAGTCCCAAGAGACTGCTCTTGCTGAATTCTCAACTTCTCCATGTCGGCTCTTAAGCGTAACTCCCTCTGTTCCGCCTCTCTTGTCATTCGCGACAAGTTCCTCGTCATGTGTTCGTCCGTTCTCTCTTTCAAGCGTTTTTCGTTCCTGTCAACTTCTTGTCTGTTGCGGTTTATTTCTTCCCGCAGCCTTTCTCTTTCAATGTGAACTGCTCTTTCCAGTTCACTCATCCTTATCGACATCTGTTCATTTTGTTCTCCTAAACTGCCCACTATGTTGTTTAAGGCTTCCTCTAGTGCTGCCCCGTTATCCATGAGTGGCGTCACTAGTGGTGGTGTAACTCTGTCGGTCCCAGGTAGCTTCGTGCTGGTAGAGATCCGGGCCTTGGCTCTCTGTCTTGACGTTTTATCATTATCTATTTCAGGATCCGCTAACGCGTTGCCCTGCCCTCTGGTTCTATTCTCACCAGGTTCTGGCTCCGAACTTGCCCTCATCATGAAGTCTTTTGACTGGCCTGGTGTGATTGCTTCTTTGCTTATTGTTGTCACCACACCAAATTTGTCCGTGGTTCCAGTCTCTCTTCCGACGTGTGCCTCACTCTCTTGGACTGAACTGTTGAGGCTGACTTGAGATCCATAGTCCCCTTGCTCCTCTTCATCTTCTTCCTCCTGGGACTCACCATCGTTGCCTGCTCCTCCTCCCATGCTGAATGGAAAGATGTTCCCGAAGGTGTTCTTCATTCTTTCTGAAAATGATGATGACGTTGTTTGTTTCCCAGTTCCACCTGCCATCATAGTGTTGTCTGTCGGAGATCTTCTCGTTGTCGCTACCTCAGTTGAGATGTCGGACAGTTCTGACATCTCTTCTCGATCCAACGTCCCGGTGGAAGTGGCAAAATCATGGCCTTGTTCTACCGGGGTAGATTCACTCGCCAGCCTTCTGCCTCTCCCTTCCAGTTCATTTACTTCCTGGTTGTTATTCATGGTATGGTCCGTATTGACCTCCACTTCTAATAGTTCTCTTCGCTCTTCTGAGGTCTTTTGACTTTTCGTTTCAACCATTCTGCCTGAAACCGTCCCCTCTTTATCGGACCGGGTTCGTTTGATCCAATCCACAAAAGGATCGGTCATCGTTTTTCTTTGCTTTTCAGGTATGAATTTCCTAGAGCTATTACCTCGTTTTGGTATCCTTGACTTGTCTAAACTCATTCTTTATTTGTCACTTTCCTATGCCTACTCTTGACTCAATTGCTAGAGACCTTATAGTTTTATTAACAAAATAATGACACAACACAATAAATTTCACCAGATTCTATTAAATAGTGACCACGAATCTCTGTATGTTGTCAGAGTACAGTTTGTATAAAACTTATTCACACTAGCCGATTATCGGTCCAAAGATCTGGGAACTAGCACAATATGATGTTATCAGTCAATTTTAAAAGATAGTGTAGTCACTACCCAATCAAGCACAGTTTAGGTTGATTTAAAATCAAAAACAGGAATTATATATTGACACAATATGAATGTATATATAAAAAAAACGTATGTGTCTTGTACTCTTAGTTGGTCGCAGTACAATAGTCGAACCTGTCTTTTAAAGAAAAAGCTTTCCCTGTTTGGTGCTGCACCAAACAGACAAAACTTTGAAGGCAGTAATTTTCTCAAGTGGGCGTCTATTGCACCCACCGAGTATTGTGTTACCTATCTGCCTTCGGACTGCCCGAGCTAGACCTACTAAAATCCTCAGGGCAGTCACTTTTCCCAAAAACGTATTATGTTTCAATCCACACCAATGAGTCACGCTCTTTCTAATTTAGACTTAGTGTCGCGAATATCCGAGTTCGAATCTGTTTTGTATTAGTCTGGTTATTTTTGAAAGGCAGGTTACCAGTGCAGTCACTGATAGCTAGCCTGTGTATTAATAACTTAATACTTCTCACTTTTTAGTCTTTCTTTCGTTCACCTAAGTCCTTAATAAAATAATACCCCTCGGGATTGGCACAAATAGGACCCTTCCGGATTTGTCAGAATCTAGACCCCTCCGGATTGGGACCCCTCCGAGTTAGTTAATATAAGACCCCTCCGGATTTGGACCCCTCCGAATTAGCTACTATAAGACCCCTCCGGATTCGGACCCCTCTTGTAAAAACTTTGACCCCTCCGGATTGGGAGCCCTTAGCTCTGTCAAAGTAGCTTTTTGTAGTTTTCTTAATTTCAGCTTATACCCCTCCGGATACGTTATGCGTTGCTATTATGCTGTTTGAATTAACTGGGAAGGGTATAGGGTCCTTTCCTAGACCCCTCCGGATTGAAGTTAAGGCACTTATTTGACAGTTCACACTGACGGTGAAGGGTCTTATCACTTGCCTAATCTCGACTCTATTATGGTTGTCTTGTGCCTTCAGCCCTCCTTTTTTGTCTAGAACTGTCCTAAATTACTTAGTTCAATCGCTATCAACTTTTGGTAGGGGTATAAGTGTTTTTCAGAAAAATTTATAAAACGTGAAGGGTGTACCCCTCCGGATTTGTGTGATTTGCTAAAAACAATCTCAAAAAATTTTCTCGCTCGCTTTTTCGAGTAATTTCTGATCCTATCAGTAAGCTCAGCTAATTTCTGATCTATTGGTACCAAGATCAACTCGATATGCCCAGTTGTTCCAAAGTTATTAACCAAAACGTCTTTTTTCCAAATTCAAAAATTTTCTCTCTTATAGGTTCCGCCTAACTTTTTCCGCAAATCTGGTCCTTTCGACCTAAAAATTATTGATCCGAGCTCAGGAGGCCTATACTCTTCTAGTTCAATGCAAAAGACCCGATCTAAAACGTTTTTGTAGAAAAAATTTGCGAAAAACTATGCTACCTGGAGCCCTCCGGATTGGTGAATCTACCAAATCAAACACGTTAAGTTCGATTTCTCTGCAACCCGGAAGGCTTTCGGGTAGCGGGTTTTAAAACTCGTAGATTCACTAGTGGACGTTGTCCAGACAACTATTTTTACTGTCCTAACTCAAAAATTTCAAAAAATTTTCTGATTTTTTAGCGCTTTGTACTATCAAAAAAAATGGGAAATTTGGTTTTTGGTACCAAACTAGTTCCAACCACTTCCGAACTAAAGTTAACCGGTTCTACTTATTACAGTAGTGCAGTTACGATGTAACACACTAACTTAGCGCTTTTTTCCGTTTCAAAAAATATCGATATCTCAAAAATCGCGACTTGTGGGGGGATCAAAATATCGCAATTTTGACCCTAAAAACCGGTCAGTTTTCGTTGTTTTTGGCTGAAAATCGATATAAGACTATTAATATAGGCTATATAAGTAATAATACTAGGAATACTATACCCCTCCGGGTTTGTTTAATCTCCGAATTAAGGTGCTTAACTCGGATATTCGCAGTTCGGTGAAGGGTCACTACAGTGCAGCACTGTCGAGCCCCCCACAGATTACTATCCTACTCTTTGTACCAAAAGGGATACAAAACTTGTTAACGATACCCAACAGTCGATTGTAGTTGTTGTTGAGCCACTTCCTGTTGTTCCCTGTACTGCTTGCCGGATCGGTCTTCACCCAAGACCCTTCCGAATTGAGCGCAAATCAGCTGACCCCTCCGGATTGAGCGCAATTTATCATTAACGTGCTTAAATGCTCAAATAATCCTACGGTACAAGCCTCACAAACGGGCCACAAAATTGATCGTAATGATCCTGACTGATATAAATGCCTGTAACAACAATATATCTATCAACAACAAACGGGGGGGTTGAATCACATCTTGTCTGGGGGGATGATTTCTACTGATTTTTTACTTTTTTTACTTTTTTTGGTTTTTTCGGTTATTTTTTATGTTTTTTGTTTTTCTTGGGTACTATACTACTTTTTGTTTGGTTTTACTTATATCTTTAAGTGTTTTTGGTCACCAACCACTCAGGGGACGAGGGGACGGCCGATCCCCCCACCCTTCCTGGTTCGTGAATTTTCGGTCTTAACTAGGTTAAAAAACTATTCACGGCAATCTGGAAGGCCTCCGCGTTCCGAACTACCCTTCCGCCCCGGCGGTTTAGGCCTAATAAGGGCGTTAATGTGAGCATCCGCTCGGCGCGGAATGCTCGTTAACGGTTCTGCCGGTCATGATGTTAAAAAAGAATAACACCCAGGAGCGCCATAAAAACATACATGTAACATTCGCCCGGAAGATACATATCGACGGATAACAAAACTAAGTCTTAAGACGACTGGCTAGCGTCTAAACAGAGCTTTGCATGTTTTTCACCGTCTCTACCAAGCCAGTACTTTTCGGTGGTCTTTCTTACATCAGGCTGACAAAAACGTTACTGTTCTCCGGCTTCGACCAGAACGCTCAAATTAACTGAATTACATGCAAAATCAGTGAGCTCATGGCTGGGTCTCAGTATCCCCAGACCACGAGGTCACTCCTAAAAACAGGGCTACTACTTATTATATTACTATTGTTTTTGTTCAGTAGATAAAAATCATCATCTCCATCGAAGATGGATCAACCCTTCCCCCCCTACTTCTAGCTCCTCATTCTTGTCAAAACGAATTAAGATCTTAATTAAATTCAAGTCAGGACATGACGGATGCTAAAATTCAATACAAGTTCATAAAAGTTCCCGTCCCGAGACCCTTCCGGATTCTTGAATCCGGCGAATCAAGCTCCTTAACCTCAAGTTCACGCTAACTCGGAGGGCTGGTTTTCACCCTTCACCGTTGTTCGCAACGGCCCTGCAACTATTGTAACAGCACAATAGTTGCAACTCGGAACGTCCTCTGCTGTTCGGTAGTTCGTTGTTGTTTTTCAGTCTCGATTTCGTACTGTTCGTAATCGCAGATAAAAGTTGTTCTGTTTTTTCCCTCGTTTTTGGTAAAAATGGCCGTTTTAGCATTTCTCAGAAATGTTACGTCACCACTTCGAAAATTTAAAATTTTAAAATACGGGAATATCCTGACCTTCACCGTTCTGCTAATCATCGGAATAACGTCGTTAATCCTTCTAAATCGCCAATTCGGAAGGCTTGCTGCTAAAATACCGAATTCTGCAGAGGCTGCATTTTGGCCATTCTGGTCGAATGTCACAATCCAAGTTTCCACAAGCGGACCCAAAACCGAAATCATTCAAAGTACAGTTTTTGAAAACGCAGTCGCAAAAACTTTTGATGGTAAAATTGCTGAACTAACAAAAAGACAGAAAAAAGCTCGAAAAATGTTCGAGATAACCAATGATGTTGTCGATGTTGATGGAAACTTGGACTTCGCTGAAAGTATACTGCGAGCAAAACGAGCATGCGGGATTGATGATAAATTAATGAATCTGGAGTGGCTGCCTCTTACGACGAACCCATGCGAAAGACTATTCAGTCGGGCAAAATTGTCGATCGGTTATCTCAGGCACGGACTCTCTTTTCGAGCTATTCCTCTTTGTGAAGAAAGAGCTTTGGAATTCAAAATTTGCTTCAAAATTTTTTTTGCGACCAATTCATTATTGCCGGAAAGATAACACAAAACTGCCAAGTTCAACTGGTAACTTGCGCACCCGATCATCGATGTTTCTAGAACTTTTGATATTGTTCGTTATCGCAAACTAAGACAAGAAGTGAGGAAACTGGTTCACCATAAATTGCTAAAGTTACACATATAATATCATCGTGGCTCTGAGTATCAAGTTTTTCTTCGTTACTTAGAGGAGTAAATGCCAGTAGAGGAGTCTGAGTTGTATTTTCACTGCGTCGTAAAAGGTTGCAAATGTTACCACATAATGAACTGACTCTGAAGACAAACCATCAAGTACAAGGCCGATTTTATCGGGTAATTCTTAGGAAATACGTTTTTCAACTTTCTCAACAATCTTGTCTGCGTATCGAGTAAGTGTGTCGACTGTAAAGCTGTAAGACTAAATCGTTCCCGGAAACTGTTTTTACCTTCATGCTGAGTCAAGATGAGGAAAAACAACAAAGAGTGTACAAGCAAAGATTGCTTAAAACCTTCAGGACTGAGAAATTGGATTGGATGTGATTGTTGTTCTAGTTGGTATCATATCAGTTCGTAAATATTTCTCTTAGCGATTCTAAGAAAACCCAATGGTTTCAGTGTCCTTTATGAGTTGATGCAAAATCTGTTAAAAAAGCAACAATGGGTAATAATTTAGTTCTAGACAATTATGTCATTACAGCCATCTCAGATAACCGAGTACTCAAGAGCGTACCAAAAGACTCGCGTGTTAGAATTGCGATAGGACTTCGATTAGGCTCAGAAATATGCGAACGGCATAAATGCGTGTACCGAAAAGACGTTACCCAGGATGGTTGGCATGTTCTTTCTTGCCTCAAAAGTGCAGGGAGACTCTCTAGGCTTTCAAACCTGAATGCCCTTATAAAGCAGAGCTTATCTTCTACTCATATTCCGTCTGTTTTAGAACCACGAGACCTCTGCAGGACCGTTCAGAAGCGACCAGACGTTTTGACGCTCGTTCCATGGGCTGTTGGTTAGCAGTTCTTGTGGGATGTAACGGTAGTAGACTCCTTAGCTCCTTGTAGGATTAATTCTGGATCAGTTTGTAACCCTGGTACGGCTGCAGTTGAAGCGGATGAGCGAAACAAAATGACAAGTATGAAGATCTTGAAGATGATGGATATCTTTTTCAACCGCTAGCTTTTGAGATTCAAGGCGCGGCCTCCCCAGCACAGAATTTTTTTGAGCAAGCTATGTGAGAACCTAAGCATATGCATTGAGGAACCCAGAGCAGGCAGCTTTTTAAAACATAGAACCTCCCTTGCAAAACAGATTGCGAACGCCGCTTGCGTACTAGGAACATTAAATGACAAATAACTTTCAACGAAATTTTTTATTTGTAATACTTGTATATATTTTTTTCTCGTATCGAGTTACGTGTTTTTATTGAAAAAACATAACCCGTTTTGATTTTAATCGAAAAAGATTTCAACACTTGTCATACTTTTTTATCATTATCACTTCGATATCTAGAAAATTCCAAGGATTATGTCTGGAATACGCGATGAAGGGACTCCTGACTGTAATCTCGGTTACTATGATACTTTTGACCTTCTGATTACACAAATCGTTCCAACCATGAATTAATAGTTTGGCCTTTTTGTCTCACATCAGACTTCTTTAATACTTCTTTTTTTGTTGCTCTCATTGAGTTCAGTGCGCCAACATGGATGATCAGTGCTGTGGCTCATGAAATTTGAATATTTTTTGTTCATTTTCTGCTTCCTGGTTTTTTCCACATTCGCAGGCTTAATTTTTTTCGGGTTTGCAAGGCCAAGATTCGGGCTTGAGTCAATTTCTCGTTTTTTTTTAACTCTCAGATTTCAATTAAACTCCTTGATTCATAGGCCAACCATTCCCCCAACTTTCAACATAAGAGCGTCTACTTTGCCTTTGCTGTCTGTGTTTCAGGTGGATACCAAGATTCCAGGAAAAGCGCATTCATGCCTTTTCACACAAGCTTGTAATTGGCACATCAAGTACAAAATTTGTCAAACCAGCTCTAGTGAAATCTACAATTCACTCACCGCGGCGCCACATTCCAAGATCTGTATGAACCTGTTTTACAATACAGACCAAAGCGCCTTTATACACTTACCATTATCGACGGGTTTAATCATGATAGGCTGATCCACGAGAAGTTGAGCAAAAGTGAAAAAACTTAATCAACCTAATTACAAACAAGTTCCAGCCCAAAAATCTAATTGTCCCCAAAACAGTTCGAAACTCCAATAACAATGATGTTATGTACATTCGACCAGAATGTACGAAAATGCAAAGTCGGATTTCGACTTGTTATTGATGTGCATCTGACCGAGAAGACTGACGGCTTGTATGGATTAGCGGTGTTGGTCGTGCATTTTGACGAACGAGGTAGGGTTAGCTTGAGCAAACTGTAAATTTTTAAAACTTCGATTCATAAGTGAAAGACACGTAACCTTTTTATCTTTTGCACACACTGAAAACGGCGAAAACAGAAGAACAAAATGCTCAACGAGAACAACATTGAAATTAGACTGAGAAGAGTCAGACAAGAAATACGAACGATAAGAATACTATTGTGACTGACAACCACTCCGAGTTATAACGATTGTGCAGCTACAATCGTTACAACCTGAATCCCGAGAATTAGGAAGGGTTTGGGACGACGTGTCGAGCCTTCCTGAAATAAATAAGATCGTTATTTCCCCGGATTCCAGAATCCGGGGGGTCTCGGGAGGAGAACTCAAACTGTGTTTTATAAACTTTTAGCTTCTAGTCATGTCCTGAATTGAATTAATAACATCAAAATTCATTTTCAGATTATGAGAAGCTAGGAGTTAAAGGAAAGGGTTGATCCATCTTCGATCTATTTTATCAACTGAACAAAAACAATCGTAATTAAAAAAATGAGTAGTAGCCCTGTTTTTAGGAGTGACCTCGTAATCTGGGGATACTGAGATCCAGCCATGAGCTCACTTATTCTGCATGTAATTAGGTTAATTAGAGCGTTCTGCTCGAAGCCGCAAAAAGTAACGTTTTTGGTCGACTCGATGTTAGAAAGACCACCAAAAGAACTGGCCTTGGCAGAGACGGTGGACTCCCGAAAATAGCTTTTTAACCTAGTTTAGACCGTAAATTCACTTACCAGGAAGGGTGGGGGATTGGCCGTCTTGTCCTTCCCTGAGAGGTTTGTGAGCAAAAACGTTTAAAGATATACAGAAAACCGAACAAAAAGTAGTATAGTACCTAAGAAAAAACAAAAAGCACAAAAGAACCGAAAAAAAAATCAAAAACTGTAAAAATTATAAAATCAGTAGAAATCATCCCCACAGACGATATATGATCCAACCCCTCGTTTGTTTTTGTTAGATATAGTGTTGCTACAGCCATTTAAATTAGTCAGGACTGTTACGATCAAACTTGTGACCCGTTTCTGGTGCTTCTGCTGTAGGGTTATTCGAGTATTTAAGCACGTTAATGCTAATTTGCGCTCAATCCCGAACGGTCTCGTGATTAGAGCAGAAGACTGATCGGGCAAGCAGTGCAAGGAGCAACAAGAAGGGGATCAAGCCAGCAACAAACGAGTGTTTGGTATCGTTAACAAGTTTTGAATCCCTTTTGGTACAAAAAATTAAGATATAAATCTGTGGAGTGCTCGACAGTGACTGCATTGAAGTGACCCTCCAACGAGTTGCGAATTTCCGTTTTAAGCACCCTAATTCAGATATTGAACCAACCCGGAGGGGTATAATATTACTAGTATTACTATTTATACAGGTTGTATTAATACTCCTATAACGTTTTCCAGTGAAAAACAGCAAGCGTACAGGTTTTTAGGGTCAAAATAGTTATATTTTGTTCCCCCCACAAATCGCGATTTTTGAGATATCAATATTTTTTGAAACGGAAAGAAGCGTTAAATTAGTGAGTTACATCCTAGCTGTACTAGTTTAATAGCTGGAACTGGTTAACTATAGTTCGGAAGTGATTGGAACCAATTGGGTACTGAAAATCAAATTTTCTTGATTTTTGAAAAAATGAAACGCTACAAAACAAAAAAAAAAGAAATTTTTGCGTTAGGACAGTAAAAATTGTTGTTCGGACAACTTTCACTAGTGGATCGACTGGTTTTGAAACCCGTTTGCCAATAAACTTCCGGGTTACAGTGAAATCGTGTTTGATTTAGCGGATTCAACAATCCGGAAGAGTCCAAATAGATTTGTTTTTGGCAAATTTTTTCAGTTGGAACGTTTTGGATCGTGTTTTTTACATTTAACTAAATAATTTTAAGCCTTCAGAGCTTGGATTAATAATTTTTAGGTCAAAAAGATAGAAATTGCGAAAAAAGTTTGGTGGAACTTATAGGTGAGAAAATTTTTGAACTTTAGAAAAAAGAAGTTTTGGTTAATAAGTTTGAAACTACTGAACAGATTCAATTGATCTTGGTACCACTAGATCAGAATTTTGGTGAACTAATTCAAAGAGTTTTCACTTATATGAAAATGTAAGCGTTTTTATAAGATTGTTTTTAGCAAAATTACCAATTGGTGAAGATAGACCCTTCACATTTTATAAAAACAAATTTTTGGAAAGCCCTTATACCCCAGTCAAAGGGTAGCAACGGTCAAATAAGGCTAGTTTACGCTGTTCTAGTCAAAAGGCGAGGGCTAGGGAACCTATAAGACGATAGTTGAGTCAAGACTAAGGTAGTTATAAGACCCTTCACAGTTAAGGAGAATTGTCAAATAAGCAGCCAAGCTTCAATCCGGAAGGGTCTAAGGCCGGAATACACCCTTCTTAGTTAAATCATATAGCATCATAGACTCGGAGACCGTATCGGGATGGGATTCGGGTGAATTTTTTAAGAGTCGCGGAAAAGCTATTTTTAGAAACCCGGAGGGGTGCCAATCCGGTAGGGTCCTATTTTCACCAATCCGGAAGGGTCCCAATTTTGCCAATCCGTAAGGGACCTATTTTCACCAATCCGGAAGGATCCTATTTTTGCCAATCCGAAAGGGTCCCAATTTTGCCAATCCGGTAGGGTCCTATTTTCACCAATCCGGAAGGGTCCCAATTTTGCCAATCCGGAAGGGACCTATTTTCACCAATCCGGAAGGATCCTATTTTTGCCAATTTGAAAGGGTCCCAATTTTGCCAATCCGGAAGGGTCCTATATTTGCCAATCCGGAAGGGTCCTAGTTTTGCCAATCTGGAAGGGTCCTATTTTTGGCAATCCGGAAGGGTCCTATTTTTGCCAATCCGAAAAGTTCCTAAACTTGCCAATTCAGAAGAGTCTTAATTTTGCCAATCCGGAAGGGTCCTATTTTTGTCAAAAGTTAAGCAGACAAAAGAAAAATAAATAGTAAAGAATATTACGTTATTAGGTGTCAGGGTAGAAAACAGTGACTGCACTGGTAACTTGCCTTTTAATAAGACCAGAGTAGAACAAAACAGGTCTAAACCCGGCTATTCGCGACACTAAGTCCAAATTGAATAAGATTTTGTCAAAAATTTGTGTGGATCAAAATCCAGATCATTTTTTGGAAAAGTGATTGCCTTGAGGATTTTAGTAAGTCTAGCTCGGATAATCCGAAGGCAGATAGGTAACACAGGCCTCGGTTGGTGCAATAGACGCCCACTTGAGAAAAATTCAAGTTTTGTCTGTTTAGTGCGGCACTGAACAGGGAAAGCTCTTTCTTTAGAAACACATTCTAGTTCTTTGGAAACAAGTTCTAAGAGTTCTTCCTTCGGCTGTTTTGACATTGATATCACAATGAACATACATCACTTTTAAGCAATATGGTCTTTATTTGTACCAAACAAATTCTTTGTCTGGTTGCTGCAAAACTGAAAGTTCTGAAATCTATCAATGGGTCATAAAAAACATAGTTTTGAAACAATCATAGACCCATCGGCAAACCAAAAACAAGCGCATCATACACCAAATATTTCAGAAATAGTTTAGGAAAATATTTTAGGAATAGCCTGATTAGTCCATATGTCAGACTTTTCAACATTGAGATCCAAAATTTTACGAACACAAAAGTTTCAAGGGTTGAAAAGAAAAATATCCACAAACTTACCTTCAAAAACGTCAGAGTTTAAAGTATGTCGTAATTTACAGTTTTCGAAAATTTTGTTGACCTTTTCTTTAGTTTCATCAAACTTTCGTTTCGTCAAATTTTCGAGCAAATTTTTGAAAAAACAGGTTAAAAAAGTCGTTTTTGGGGCACTTTTTGAAAAAAAATGAGTTTTTAAATTAGTATATAATGGCGCCGAAGGCACTCCTTGAAGTTTTTAGGGTTGGTTAGCCAAACAGGGATGTAATAAAAGTAAAGCAAAGGAAGAACCATTCAGTTGGTATGGAGGTCAAATCACAGAAAAAAAAGGCGTCCACCCATGTTGCTTGAAATCAATGAGATTCCAATGAAGTTTTTTTAACCGATAAAATAAACCAGTTCACATTTTCAAAATCACTATCATGATAGTTTGACGGAAAAAAAAGTGGTTTTTCAGTTCAGATATGAGAAAACGCCCATTCTAGACCCCTACTTCTCTAGAAAACTTAGCAACGCATCCACTCGTCCTAAAATAAGTTCTTTCAAACATCACAAATTTGAATTTCAGTTTAGATTTAAACTATCAACATTAGCACGTTTTTAATGAATATCCGGATATCGAATAAAAAATGATTGACTTAATTGAAAAGAACTTTCCAACTTCATACGCTACAGCTTAGCCTCTCGCTTTTAGTCATAAAAACACGAAAAACTACTTCAAAACTTACGAGAAATCATCAAAAATACAAACAATTAAACAAGTTTTCTGTTATATAGGCTGAAATTCAGTTTTTCACTTCTACAAAAGTAACATATTAAAGAAGGGCGGATTTAGGGAGGGGGCGAGAAATCTTAGATTCGCCCCTGTAATAAACATAACAACTTAGTCACAGAAAACTCAAAATTAAACAAAACCACTTTATCCAAAAACATCTTTGCTTGGAAGATTAAATCAAAAATCTCATGCTATTAAATCACGCCTGGAAAATACATCAGAAAAATAAGTCCTGATTTGTGGATTTATCCCAGATTTTGAATAGCATTTAAAAATTACAGACCTTCCAAAATCCACATTTGTGGAACTTCAAGAATTCCAATTGACTTCTAAAACTTACAGTTGTAACAGTCGCCTACTTTAGTCACATATGAGGCTTAAGAAAAAAAGGTCCTATAAACATTGGCTCAAGAGTCAGGGACACTATCTCTTGTGTTTTTCTACCTCAAGAACGGTCGGAGCCAATTTGGTTCGCTTGCGACATGAGACTAGAACCCGTTACAGCTTGAAGGCCACTACCAAAATACCCCCCCACTCTAGAAAGTAAGAACTTTCCATACTTAGGTCTCGAAATACCCAAAATACATGAACGCCGTTAAAAACCGGGTCGGAATAATCCGCTTAGTTACTTTTTATTGGACAGTGGAACTTTGATCCATTTCAGATGGATCAACCTAAAACTCGCCTTATCTCAACATAGCAATCATAAAATACATTCGAGAAATTTAAATTGGAAACTCACATGTAAACGTGCTTGAGTACAAGGAGTAATAAAAAGGGTAAGCAACTCGAGAATAGGATAATATAACTAAATATGTTTGATGCTAATTAGTTTTAACAACAGGAATAAGTCCTGTCTCTAGAATTCAAGTTTTGTATGTACCATCGGGACATTCAAACTGCCAGCCTTTCCATTGAAGGCTCACTCCAGTTTGTTCGAATAGTTGTCCTTTCTCAAGTCTGTTCTCTCTTTTCCTGTTTCGGGATAAGACAGCTCTACTCTCTTATTATTTCGTATCGGGAAATTGCGAATAGCAATTTTCCTGCTGCTTTTCTTGAGTAGTTTCCCGCAATTGTTAATTCGGTCGTTCTGATATTTCACTTCTTGTTTTCAGTTGGTTCGAGAAAACTGAGCATGACAGGCTCCATTCGAAATTTTGAAAGTTAAAACTTCACTCCAAAATTACGTGTTTCTCAAGGTCAAACCTCCAGACATGACCGACTGGCACATACTCCCCGGACTCGAGAGTGTTGTCGTCTGCCAGTGAGTCCCAGAGAACCGAGTGTTGCTCAAGATTCAGTGCCAGTGGTCATTTACAGAAGTTTGCAGCGGACTTAAGTTTATCTACATTCCAAAATTCACAACCATATAAAATTTTCACACTATCGCTAAACAGCAATCAAAATCTGCACACACCTGCACCCATGAATTTCCGCTTCTCAAGCTGGTATTTTAAAATTTCTTTTGTCCTATTCAGTCAGGAAATTGTCATGCATCATTTCGATTTATATAATAGATCTATCATATTAATAACAATATCTTATTCGTCTAAAATTTCTTTTTCGTGAACCCAGATTTCATCCAAGTTCACCCTTGAGCCCCCTCCCTCTCAAGACTCAGACTCTAGAATTTTCCTTTCGAGCCACCGGCTCACCTCGTGTTCTTCGCCCTCGAGGTACCCGACACAGGTGTTCTTGACACTGTAATCTGTTCCAATAGTGCCTCTTCGTCATCGGAGCTGATCACAATCTCCTCCCAGGCCTTCAGCTGCTCATAGGATCGCATCCACTCCCTCTGCTCTTGCAACCTCTTCGATTGATTTGGTAAGCTCTTCACCTTCGACTCCCGGTTCAAACAGAAGGAATTGTGAAGACTCATGCTTACATTCTTCGCCAGGTCCTCCTCCAGTATCGATTCCCTCGCTCTAGAATTGTCTGCCCACTCTTTTCATCCCGTCGTGATCGCATTTCGATGGGTTAGCAGAGGTCTCTTGAAGGCATCTGGTCCTATCTCGGCTTGGAATTGTCGATATTCATTTTGATGTTTCCTCATGTGATCTTTGTCACCACATATAACCAGGATGTTAACGTCGCACGAAACCAAGGAAAGAATCTCAAGCGGCTCCATATATGTCTGACCTCCATTGGTATGGCGAATACCTTGCATGCGGTCTCGAACAACTCAAGTCTCCTGCTGTAATCTATCGCATGAATCGACTCAGCTGTTGGCGTCCTCGATTCCCGATACTTCGCTATGTTGTCTTCCATCCATCGTAGAGCCAACATCGTGCTCACCACCAAGATGGTCACCTTTTGTCGATGCTCAGGTATCCCAACGACCTAATTTCTTCTACATCCCAGATCAGGCAGAGATTGGCAAGGTCTGGGTACCACACTGTCTGCGCCAGACAGTGGCACGGACAATCCCCGTGTGTGAGGTCGATGCCCCTAAGATTGCGTTCTCCCGAGGCTTCCAGGAGAGGCTCAAGTTCCATCATCTTCTCGTGTATCACGTCGACTTCTTCCGAGTTCGGAGCAACTACCATGGGTTTCCCCATCACGTTTTGTCTCCCGTGGTCACTTGTGTTTTCGCTCTCCAAGCCTAGAAGCTCTTCACCCCAGATTTCACTCAAGTCGTCCCTCTGTTCTTTCGGCACTGCTCCTCGGATCTTCCTCAACAGCTTGTGTGAATGATGCGACATCCGAGCCAGTCTCACGCATTTGGGCACTGAGAAGGCTTTGTCTACCAAAACCCTCTGGCTGGACACCTCCACCATCGCCATGGGTAATGGATAGTGGCTTCCACATAGGTTGGCCATTACTGACCCCACTAAGGACTTCGCATTTAGGGGCAGTCCATAGGCTTCGCTCATGGGAAATCCCATCTCCGCCTCGAGTCCAATCTTCCAACTCTTGATGTGCTTCTGGCTCACTTGTAACACTCCGGGCCATGGCTCCACGCTCAACGCGGTCACTAGGTGGTGTTCCGACTCTAGCCTCTCCAGTGACTGGAGACTACACATTTTTGAGAAGAATCCTAGAGCTGTCGCTAGGTTCACAGTGGTACTCGCGTAACACGCAGCCACTATCTGTATCTCGCTCTTCTCCCTTTCGGTGATATCTTCAAACCAGGTGACTAGGTCCTCTCTCTGGAAGGACTGTATCCTGACGCATGATCGTCCATCACAAGTATGATCGCCATTGCCACATGTCGAGTCAAGACAACTGCCCGGCTCCATCCTCTTTACCGACCCTGTTCCACTCGTCACCTCACTCGACTCCTTCATCTGAGGTAAGATCAGTCTATGTACTATACTCAAGGTCGCCAAATCTTCATCCTCTGTTGGTGCCAATCTCACTCGCTCAGTGACCTCCTCAATCAGGCTCGCATGGGGATGTGGGCACCAGGGGGGTCTGAGCAATTTCCATACCACTCCCAGATTCGTGGTCAACACGCCATTCCCGTCGTTACCCATTTTTAGTTCCACTTTTTTACTTGAGCGTGGCACACTTATCACTTCCGGTGTTCTCTCGAGAATCAGACCCAGGCTAGGTCTCTCTCTCTCCACAGTGTCTATCTCCACTATCTTCTCTGTCCAGAACTTCAGCAGCTCCGCCACCTCGTAGTTTCTGTGCGCACCTCCAGCTTCCAAGTCCAAGAAAGGGTTGTACGCCATTCCCATCACTCCAGACACATACTGGTACTCTCCCTTTTTGTTGAGTTCCAAGTACTCTCCTGACGACGCCAAGTTACGGTGAACGTCGTGTTTCTCCTCGAACTTCTTGTTGTAGAACCTCCGTATCTCATCTAACCTCCTATGACTCTCTAGCGATTGCCTAGAACCATCCTCCTTTTCTATTCCAGTACTCTGGTACACATTCAAGATGACTGTGGAGACTCTCCTTTCCAGCGTCTTGCTTCCAACTGCTCTCTGATGACATGCTAGGATGGTACTGTCAGTCATCATCGACATGGTCCATCTCAAGAAACAGGTTGCATCCTTCCTTCTTGCCGGACTCAAGCCTGAGTTGTCCCTAGCGACGTGCTGCATCAGCATTCGATATATCTCTAGATTTTTGCCTCCCAGCTTCAGCTTATCGTACGAAGTCAGTGTCTCCAGCTCTATCCCCAACAGGCTCCACGCGAACATCAGTTGTCCTGCGGTCCTGATAAAAGGATTCGCCATCAACGGCGGTGCCGAATTAGGACGTTCTCATTGCTTCTTCAAAGTGATCTTTCAACAAGTTCTGCCAAGTTCTCTTCAGTTGGCTCCCCAATTCCAATTTATTGATGTCAGCCTTCTGCTGGGTAGCCCAGTTGCGTCGTTTGCGACACCCCACTGTCGAGCTTCTTCAGACAGTCCTCCATTTCTTGCAATGTTTCCAAGGCCACCCACCACGGTCGAGAGGTATTCCTGATTTTATTCTTCCCAAGAGGATCGCTGGTCACTTGCTTCCCAATAGCCTGATGTTCAATTGAGAACCATTCATTGCCGACGTCCACTTCCAAAGTCTGCCCGCTCGTCGAACTTCGCTTCATTTTTATTCTCTGAGGTTTGAAGTCCTCCTCTGTCGTTGAGCTAGTGGAGTTCTCCATTTCTTTTTCTACGTCGAGCAGTTTCCTCTGTTCGTAGCTACTTTTGTAGGCTGCTGTCTTCCATCGCGCCAGAACCATGGGGGCCGTCTCTCTCAAGTCCTTTTCCGAGACCGCATCCGCTGAAGGACTGCCCAATCCCTCTTGCGAGACCTCACGTCTTTACTCGGGGGCGTTGCCGTTATCATCACTGATTCGACCTCCTTGTCTCCAGCCAACCCTTCCAACTCTTGCATCCCCCTGCTCGAGCCTTAAGGATATTAGTACTTTTAATTATATTACTAGTTCCTACCTTATCCCCCCTTGTATATTTAATTATTTTATTGTCAGTTTTTTGTTTCGGAGTAGAGCTGTCTTTACATTTGTCTTCTCTGGTCTTTCTTGATGCTTTCCTCAACTCGACCATCTTGCTCAGCAGCTCTCCTCTAGCTTTCTCCTCCAAACCTGTCCCCATCAGGACAGGCTCACCGAACTTCACCACCGTGTCCCACACTTCCTCTTTGAAGTTGTCCAACGTGGTGTCTTCGTCCACTTCTCGATTGAAATCGCTCAAGAATTCTTGCCAAGCATCTTTATCCAGAGTGCCCAGGAAGGCATCCTTATTTCCCTCGAAGGTATTCTTCTCCCTTCTCTGCACTCAAGAATATCATTCCCATGTTGGGATTTTCGCTCGTCAATGGCAACTCTGGATCTTTGCGGGGGGATGAGGTCAGAGGTGGCGTGGGCGGGTCCGCCCAATTTTCTCCACTTAGGTCCTTCAACAGTTTTCGAGTGGTGAATTCTTCCTCCGCTGGCTTCTGCTCTGGCGTATTTCCCACCTCCATATCCTCTCCTGCCTCACTGAGAGTCTCATCCATGCTCTCTTCTCCCGACTCTGCTTCTCTCATCTCAAGAATCCTTCTGAATCGATCTTCCACGGTGCCACTCCTGTTCTCCCCAGGGGTATCCACTGACAGAGGTGATGGTGTCGCTGGATTCGTTCCCTTGTGCTCTGTCAGTGCCACGTACAATGGGCCTGCTGCATCCAGCTCATTTCCTTCCTGTCTCTTTTTCACCTGCTCTAGTCCGTGAGGTGCTCGGTATTTCCTTGTGGCAAGCAATATCTCGTCGTCTTCTCAGCGCGATATGCCCTTCATTCACTATTATCCTGCCATCGTCCCACACCGGCAACTTGTTCTCCAGACTTGCTCGCTCAAGTGTTCTCAAGGCATCTCGCGCCTCGAATTTCGGGGGCAACGACCCTCTCATTTTCTTTGCTTGAGTCGTCCATGGACTTATCTTCGCGTCGCTGATATGAAAATAAACAGCTGCAGTGTAGCCGATGAAGAGAGGATCCCAGCCGTCGATGAACTCCTCCTGCTGTTCTTCGGCTATTGTTCTCGCGTAAAGGGACGGGACAACCAGGGAACTGTTCATCCCCAGGGTCATTCTCCTCACTGTGGGGAACTCTGGAATGCTCGCTAGCAGGACTTCCTTCTCCAATATCGCTTCTAGCTCCCTTTTCACTAGCTCGAAGCTCTTCTTCCATGCAGGAATCCTCAAGATCTCTTGTCCATTTGTTGTCAAGGGATTCAGGTTCCAGAACTTGGGATAGGTTTCGATGGGGCCCTCGCGCTTGCCCACCATCCGGCACTGCAGTTGTCCTCGAAAACTGTATACCACCAACTCTGGATCCTTCACCTTTCCAAAGAGCACCGTGTTGCTCATTTGTGCCCTTAGCACCTCCTGCTGACACCAATTGAGTGTCGTCCCATCCAATATGCTTATGAGGCTCATATGGGTCACTGAGTATCGGTAAGCTGTTACCAGAGGATCTGGAAACGCGAACGTGACGGCCGGTCCATAGATACAGGTTACCACCTCTCCCAGCCCTCGGATCATCCCCATGGGGTCCAACCTCATGGCCAGGCATAGGTCCGTAAACAGGGGTATGCCTCCATTCATTCTTCTCCGTCCCTCTCTTGTCTTCGGGCTCTTTTCTTCACCAGTCAGGTGCCTGTTTTGCATCAGCAGGTACTGTGTCAGCAACGTCCTTAGTCCGGCAGCACATTTATACGAGTAGGTGTCAATACTCGAGTGTGTTCTTCCCATCGACAGGCGCTCTCCGTATCTCATCAGTCGGTGAAATGACGCCAGCTCACCGTGGGTCAGAAGCACTAACGTCAAGTACCCGTCTATCCTGAGGGTGTCCACGCCTCGACTGAACATGTATGCTGGACCCAAATTAAACAAGTATCTCGGGTAAACCAGGTACAGTGCCAGCAACAGACTGATAGGCATATTCAACATCTCCTGTATGAATGCCTTGAGTCTCTTTCGCACTATACACTCCGGCCAGGAAGTCTTTTCCCCAACAAGGACTCAAGAACTCAAGAATCTCATGATCCCTCCTCGTCCTCAGTTCACCCCTCGCGTGCTCCCTCCAGAATCCTCCAATCGTGACTTCATTGGCTGCTGTTACGAACCTGCCAACCGCCATCTCCCTCTTCTCAGCTATTCCCAGTTGCTCCTCAAGAAAAACCCAGATCTGCTTCACCAGAAGCGGCGCATCTTCTCTTGTTTTCTCCGTGGCGTTTTCCAGTCTTGGTGTTAAGAAGGGCTACTTGCCTCTCTCTTGTGTTAATCGATACGCCATCGACTCTAGCTGCCTGCTTCTCCGATGCGGCCACATTCGTTGTTCGGCCCTCGAATTTTGCTGGTGGAGCTTGTGATGGTCAACTCCAAGTTTCGAAACCACAGACTGGCCGTCAGGTGAGTCACCACTGGATGATCGTCACCTATAATCGGACTGAGCTTGAGTTGCCTAGCGAAGTTAGATATCTCTAGCAAGAGGACCTCGTCCAATACGATGAGGATGTCAGCCAACTCGTAAAAGCCCCTCAACGCGTGGGAGACATCCGCCCACGCCGCCGCTAGTTCTGATCTGCGAAGTCTCAAGTTCGTATGTTCCAGTTCCCGATTGGGAGCTGCCATCAGAATACGCCATCCTTTCCCTTCTGCTATCAAGATCAAGATCGCATACACAAATTGCAGAGCGAGAGGCATGCTCGAGTATCCGGGGGATGTTGTGAACGCCACTTTCGTCTTGGAGCCGCATCTTGAGGCAACATTCTCTTGTACTTCATTCATGGCCGCAAATAATGTCTGGATGGCTTCCCAGATCCTCTTCGGTGTAGGCTCATCAGCCTTGAGCTGCTCAAGAAATCCCATTGCATGCAGATGATCATTCATCCCTGCAAACAGCAGTAGCTCAGGCTCGCAGGGCATCTCCGACTTCATTGCCACCACCAGGGTCAACATCTGGTTTAGCTCCGCTCCCGGCAAGGCATATATCAAAGTCTCCGGCCAAAACAACTTGGGAGACGTTCCCTCAAAGTCTGATCCTGCCACGATGACCACCCTTGCTGCGGCTGGGTCTGCCCTGTCATAGACTGCCAAGGTTTTAGCCAGCTGCGTCTTCCCGCAGGGTTTCCCGTATCGGGGGTCATTGGCTAACCTTGTACCTTCATATGCGGCGTCTGGTAGTTCCATTTCTCTCGGGTCCATCAGCTTGTCTACCACCCTCAACTGTGATGGAGTGGCCACTCTAATCCTGGCAATGCTGGTTCGGTGTTTGAGAGGCTCCACCACGAGTCCCGGGCTCCCCAATGACTTGAGAGGTCTGTAGTTAATCGGTCCCATCACTGATTTCGTAGGGATCCCAGTCAGATCCGCCGTCTCCATCAACTTCGCTCTCGAGAAGTGAGTCTCATGTGCCTTCAGCCAGTCCACGCACTGGTGTCTGCCCAAGTCTTCGTGTGACACCTGCTCAAGACCCAAAATTTTCGCTAGCTCCAGTCTGCATTCCAGATCCTCCAAGTCCAGTTCCTTGATTTTCTCCTCATATTTCAACCTGCTGACCTCCGCTGGCCTCTCCGACTTCTTCTTCTCCGCCACCACCACCGAGGATATTATCGACCCCTGAGGAGTTGACGACGTCGCTTCATCAGCTTCCATGGGCGCGGCGCTCGGCAGCTTGGTCCGACTGTTCCTCGAACTGTCTCTAGAATCAGCCCTATCGCCCAAGCGACAGGACAAAGCCCTCGGGTTGAAGAAGGGTGGGTTTGGGGGTGGTCCGAATGTGACCTGTGCCGTCTCTAGTAATTCTGCCTCCAGCGCACATATGTGCCTTTGGAAGACGTTGTTCAACCACTCCACCCCTCTGGGCCTATCAAAGTGAATGCCATCCGCGGATGCATCGTCTGGGAAAGTGGATAGCTCCATTTGCTCGGCCACGTCCAATAGCCCAAGGGGAAGGACACTCCTTTGATGTATCTTCCTGATTATTTCGTTCAGGCTTCGCACTTTTGTATTCATCTCCACTGCATGCTGATCCGCTCCCATGTTGTAGGGGACGGTACATACCGTGAGAATGGCCGGATCCATTTGGATCCGCAATTCCTCGAGAATGCAGCTCATCTTGTCGTGCAGCCTCGTCACTTTCCTTGCTTCCCCCCTGGACACGTCATTCGTCCCGACCATCAGGGTGACCGTGTATGCACTTACCATCCTTAGCATCTCAAGTGTCGCTAACATCTGCGGCGTCGCGGCTCCAGCGAAGCTCAAGATTCCCGTTTGCCAATGGGACTGGATCCGGGTCAGCACCCGCAGCAAGCTGTCCCCAATGATCAAGTGAACCACGCCCTCAGGCATTCGCGGCTGCGTGAGGTACTCCACCCAAGTCGCGTCGTCGAAGCAATCTCTCCTCTCCCTCTGCGCCGCGTTCCAGTCCATCCGATTGTGCTTGCGGTATCTACCTTCCGTATTCTTCTTGTAGCTCGAGATTACCACACTCCTGACAGGTTGCTCCCCCCACGTCGAGGGTAAGTCCACTCTTGCCGGACTCTCGCGACTCCTCAGCTGTAGCCGCTCGTGCAACTCTTTCAGTCGTGACGAGCTGCCACTCACCTGACTACTACCCGGGGTCGAACTCGGTGTATATCCAGGCAGCGCGACGTCCATCAATGGTCGTATTACTTGAGTCTCTAGACCACGCAGGGAGGACGCTGATTCGGACGGTATCCACACCTCTAACCCCTCGTTCATATGTTCTTGGGCCGCACGATCGAGGTTGAATCGTTCCTTCGACCTAGGAGCTTCATCTACCTCCATGCGTGACTCTGGCCATGAGCCAGTCACTACCCGCTCTTCGGGCCCAGCCCCTTTCTGCATGTCGAGCTCGCGTTGTTGTCGCTGGATCCTCTCAAGTTTTGCCTGATCTTTCTCGAGAACCTGCTTCAGCTGCTCGCAATTCGCGGCATTCTCCCGCACCCTTTCTGCCTGTAGCTGTTCAGCTCTCATCATGTCCAGTTCTCTCCGCGCTTGATCCCTCTCAAGCACCGCTTGATCCCGGTCGAGGTTTGCCTTGTTCCTCTCCCGCTGAGTCCTCTTGAGCTCTCTCTTCATGGTACTGACGTCGGGATAAGCTTCCCCCGTCTGCTGTGCCCGTGTCATCGATGGTACCTTACTCGTGCTCTGGCTCGTGGATCTGACTGATGGTCTGACCGGCAGTGGGAATTCCCCCGCGCCATACTCCGTATTGTTGTTCAGGCCAGAGTTCCTCGCCAAATCGAACCCCCTTATCGCCCCATCCACTTTCCAGGACAGCCACCTGGTTTGTTCTTGATTGGACACTCCATCAGTGGTGTAGCCTACCATCAAAACCGCTTCTGTCGCAGACTCCCGACACTCGCCCTGTTCTTCCAATTGGAGGATGGCATTCAACATCACTGCCATTCTCTCGTCCACTTGAGTATAATCCAGGTCCTTCAGCCGCCTCTACAATCCGTCAAGTGTGGGTTTTTTCAAAGCCGATGGCATGGACTTCCAGAATCGATCTGCCATTTCCGTGATTTCAAGTGATCTTGAGTATTAGCAACTTGAGTTTTACCTAAGCAACTTGAGTTTTACCTGAGCAACTTGAGTATGAGCAGCTTGAGTTATCTTTTTGAGATATCGTTTTCTTTCTTCAATTGAATACAGATGAGTAGTCAATTTGAGTTCAACAAATCAATCTGAAAATAACACCCGATTTTTTAGACCGACAAGCTGTGTCCCTAACCAGAAAACCCCATTACTTTTATGATTAAAAACCCTTTCCTTTTCGCCCTACTAAAATAGTTCAATTGAAATTTTCTAAAAACATGCAAATCATTTTATGTTTTAGCACCATCAATCATTTAAATTACTAATTGTCATGCCAATCACCCCTCTGATTCCTTACCTGTTTTGTACCCCAGCACCTAACTCAAGACTCCTCCCTCACACCCGACTCGAGACCCCCGTGTACCCGACTCAGGCGATGCTCAAGTAGTATTTCTTATGAAGGTACACCATTATCTCAGTTTCTGCGAAGACTACATGTAGGATAGCGTACAATTACCTTGGGCTCAGTTTGCCCCTGTTTGGGTCATACACCGGCATTGAGACCTCCGTTATCCCTCTTTCAATCATGAAGTCTCGTAGTCTTGTTAGTGCCAACATCACGTGTTCGGGATCAATTATATTCCTGTCATTGACCCTCGTCACTAGGAAGCACAGGTATTTCCGCGGGACTTGTGCTACTGATGGTGGGAGCGCTGCCATCCCTCCCAGTCCTGGTCTCTGTCTGAACAGAAACTCTACGTTCTGGTAATCTCTCTTGAAGTCAGCTTCCAGTCTTGATTTGAAACTCATGTCTGCCGTGATGCAGATCGCGCTCGTTCTGTTTGACAGGATGAAGTCACTATCTGTTATCATGATGTTTTCCGAGTACTGATTGGGTATTTCAAATTTCGTTTTGAAATTCCGGCCTATGTTGGCTCTGGCTCTTCTTCCTCCAGCTCCAATTCGCTTGTTTCTCTCACTTCCTTCAGCTTCTTTATTATCAAATTTTCGGTGTGGGTAAGTCCTACCCCCACTCCCCGGACAAATATATTTATCGACGTCCCCGTCGATGTTGTCGCGTCTGAATTGTCCGGTGGAATGTCCAGCGGCCTGTCTGTCGCCGTCCAGCCGAAGAGAGGGTCTTCTGACTTCATATGTTTTTCCGCTGACACGTCGACTTGTTGAATACTCTGTCCTCCATGGCCTTCGTCTTTGACGTCGCGTATCCACTCTAGTATCCTCAAGTTCGTGTTCTCCCTCCTCTCTATCTCGCTCTGTTCGAGGTCCGTCTCCATTTCTGGTGTCGAGTAATCTTCCTGGGGGTAGTGTCCACCATCATCAATGACCTGCCATTCCTCTTCGGCTTTCAGTTCGCCTACACTCAGTAGTTCCTCACCCAATTTGTCTGGCTGTATCTTATCTATCAAGAAGTCATCACCGTATCTGTTGTACCTCATGCCGGTCTTCTTACGATTGCCAGTCCGGGTCCCCGGTGGTATTGGTCGATCTGGCTCCATCCACTTCGGCTCCTCGTCTTGCTCCGGATCGTTCCAGTCTTCTTCTACAAACGATCCTGCTTCAGACTCCAACTCTATCCTTTCATTGTCGTCCAAACTCAAGTTCTCATTACCATCATTTTTCTCTCTAGTGCCCTTTTCATCCACTTCACACGCTGGCTCTACCACCAGGTACTCGAGACCCTCCATTTCCTTCGGTATGCACCAGTCTTCCGGGGACGGGGCGTGAGGCTTCAGATTTTCGTAATGTGCTGCTCGCCCCGTACTCAAGCGGTAGAACCGTCCTTGTTGATGTACTTCCGTTATCATGAATGGTCCCCTCCACTTCTTGAGTAGTTTCTTTGTTCCCTTGGGTGGTATGACATTTTGGAAGACCCACACGTACTGGCCCACTTCATATGGCTTTGCTTGTATTATTTTTTCGTCGTTTTTCTTGCGTGGTCTCATTTGCGCTTGCGCCGTGTTCCTCCTGCATAGTTCGCTTAGCTCTTGTTGTCTTTTGATCGCTTCTTTCACATATGCCTGAGGCGACGTCCTTTTCCCCTCGTATTCTGGGTAAAAGAATGTCAGAGGCATTGCCCTGTCCCTGCCCGTCAACATCATGAAAGGACTGTTGCCCGTCGTTGAGTGCTGTGTACTGTTGTAGGCCCCTACTACCTGTGGCAGGTATTTATCCCAGTCCGTCATGTATCTTGAGCAGTACACCCTTAACATGTTGACCAGTGTCCTGTTTTGTCTCTCTACCAACCCGTTGGTCTGTGGGTGGTTGGTCGTCGAGTGTGCTTGAGCAATGTGCGATCTCTTCATCAATTCTTTTGTCAAGTCCCCCACAAAAGCTTTGCCGTTGTCCGACTGGAAAGTCATTGGAAACCATACCGCGATATCCAATGAGTTATCAGATTGTCTCCACGGAACCGCTTCCGCCAACTTTGTGAAGTGATCTATTATAACCAGTATCTGGTTATATCCCGACTCCGTCATGCAGATTTTTTGATGGTCTATCTGCACCACTTCATTGAATTCTGAGCTCTCAACGGACTCGAGGGGAAACTTCATCTTCCTTGGGTCTTTTACCTGGAGACATGCCAGGCAGGCAATCACCCATCTCTCGCAAGCTTTTCTCATTCCCGGCCAATCAAATCTATGAAGTATCCTTTGTTGTACTTTATCTATCCCCTGGTGCCCCATCTGGTCGTGTGATCGTAAAAGTACCTCCGTTTGATATAATTGTGGCAGTATGATGAGGTTGTGTTTGTGTAATATCTTTTCCCCATCTCTCCTCTTGCACGCTACCACCCCATCAGCTGTGTGATAAAGTAAGTCTTTCTTTTCTTTGTAGAACTGGCTCAAGATCTTGTAGCTGTCCTCCTCAAGTTCCCCCTTCTCCTTGACCCCCGACTGGATCCATTTGGAGAGGTTACTTGTCATTTTGTCATTCTTCTGGGCTCTTATTAGGTCTGACAGCCTATATCTCGCCTTGACATGCTCCTTTAGCGCCATGATCTGTCCATTCATCTCACAAGGGTTGTGGATGTCATCACTCAGTTTCACGCATATCATCCTTTTCACGATTTTCATGTCGTCTTCTGGTACCAGATTCGTTCTGACGTTTGAGTTGCACGATAGTTCCCTGAATGGCTTTCTTGAAACCGCTATTCTCTCAAGTTCTTCACCACCTCTTATCTTATGTATGTCCAGATTGTACGTTCCTGAAGATGGGTCCGTTTGTAACTCCCTGTCGTGGTGCCTTGTCTTCTCTTCCGCTAATATCATGCACAGACTGTCTTGGCCTTCGCTGCTCTCATCCGAGTCTTCATCCCCTTCTTCACGCTCCCCGGACAATTTTCCTTCTCCGGGTTCCTCTTCTTCTGTGAATCTGGACCACTCCCCGGACTCTTGACCTAGACCCAGGTGTTCAGTTCCTTCTTTGAATGTCACTTTCTTTTTCCTGACTTTTGTCTGCTCCAGAATATTTTCGGGGATTTTGTCAACTAGTGATCGCACGACATTTTTGCTATCAGTGACGCTTCCTTTTGAGGAGTCAGTATTGTTCGCTGTTTCTTTTCTCCGAAGTATAGTAAGTTCCGGTCCCTCTTGACCCTTCTCTTGGATCACGGGCTTATCATCTGATAGTTTCTCGAGCAACCTCATTAAGTCATCATCTATCTGTGCAACTCCCGCTTCTACCTGGTTAAGATCATAGCCTTTTGCCTTAAGTGTTTCCCTCACGATCTTCGACTTGAGTATTAGCTCTATCGGGATCCTTCTGTTCTTCTTCAAGATGGTTTTTTCAAGAGGCTCTTTCGGTAATTCGGGATGTTCTTCAATCGGTTTGCCTGATTTGTCCAGCCATCTCGTGAGTGGAAGACTGTCGTACGTTTCCTTGTCCATGAAGGAGAAGCCCTCTTTGATTTCAGGTCTGTCTGCCTCTCTTTGTTCTTGTCTCTCGTAGAACTCCGTCTTCTTACTCAAGCTGTCGGCGTTTTGATGTTTATCCCGTGTTCTGTGCTCAATTATCATGTTGTATCCGTCCAGGCGAACTATCCACCTCCCAATGTAACTTTGGTACATTGAGTACGTTTTCAGCCAGCTTAGTGCTCGGTTGTCGACTCGCAGCTTGAAGGGCTCACTGCCTAGGTATGCCCTGTATTTCTCGACAAAGGTAACCACTGCGAACATCTCTGCTTTCGGTGCTCCGTACTTCATTTCTGTGTCACTTAGGACTTTGCTCCGGTACGCTATTGGTCTCAAGACTGTCTTCCCATTCCATTCTTGTTCCTGATGGAGAATTCCTGAAATCGCAACTACCGATGAATCCGTGTCCAGCACGTACATCCCCTTCTCAGTCGGCAAACCTAGTACTGGTGCCTCGCATAGCTCTTTCTTTATTCTCTGGAATGACTCTTCTGCTGCGTTGTTCCACGTGAACTTCTTGCCCTTGTGTCTCATTAATTGTTGCATGGGGTATACCTTGTCCGCGTAGCCTTTGACGAACTCTCTATAATAGTTAGCGAAACCCAGGAAGCTCATCAACTGGTGTTCCTTTTCGGTGATTTCCATGTTAGAACTGCTTCCACAGCGTCCGGATCAGGTCTGATGCCGTGCTTATCTACCATCCTGCCCAAGTATTTTATTGAGTCCTTGAGTATCTCGCACTTTGATGGTTTACACTTTAGCCCCGACCTCTTCATGCACGCGAACACCTCGTCGAGTCTCTCTATGTGGTCTTCTAGTGTGGGCGTTGCTATCACCACGTCATCCACGTAGCACCTTATCAGATTGCCATACTTCTTCGTCACGCCTATCAGTGCGTGTGCCCTCAACCGCTGAAACGTGGCTGTGGCATTGCAAAGTCCAAACGGCATCCGTTTCCATTGAAACAGACCCAACTGGCAGGCAAACCCTGTCTTGTCCCTGTCCTGCTTCCGTAGTGGTACCTGCCAAAAGGCCGAGCCTAAATCAAGAGTCGTAAAAAAAGTTGCATCACCTAACTTCGAGAGGCTCTCATCAATCCTAGGTATGGGATAGGCATCCTTCACCGTGACGGAGTTCAGGTATCGAAAGTCACAACAAAACCTCAACTGGTCGCCTTTCTTTTTGGCCATCACTACTCCACAAGCCCACGGTGATTTGGATGGTTCTATCATGTCATACTCTAGTAACGTTTCGATCTCTTTTCTACAAGCATCCGATTTATGTGGGGTCATGCGCCTCGCCCCCTCCCTGTGTGGTACCGCATTCTCCTCAAGTTCTATTTCATGCTCAACAAAATTACAATACCCGATATCCGCTTTATGCCTCGAAAAAACTTCTTCGTTCCGCTATAGTTCGTCCTTGATGGCTTCGAGCTGTTCGTCTGTCAGTTTGCCCCGCACGTGTTCAATCTCCGGGAGAATCGGTTTATCTATTTGCATTTCATCTAATGTAGGCCGCTCTGGAAAGTTCGAACAGCTCGATAGCCCACCGTCCGTCTCTGACTTAAGTGATTTAACAAGACCTGGTGAATATTTTACTTCTTGTAATCGTCTCAAGATACAAATTTTGTCCCTATGATCGGGACAATCAACGACTTCATTCTGTTTTGAGTTCTCAGTCATTTCGTATCGGGTTTTAACCGGTAAAGCATATCCCAGTTTCCTCCCTCTCTGTATCGTGATCGGTATATCAAGAGTATTCAACAAGACACTGACGCAGAGGCCGCTCTTCGTTATCGAGAAGGATCTTCCTAAAAGAGCAGCACTTTGACTATTAGGATTCGGAACTATACACACTTGCTTATTGTCACTTAATTCATTGTAATTTTTCATCCGCAAGCCTACGATTGCCGCTTCATTCGCCTTTAGCCTCACCCTCCTACTCAAGAATACCGGTGCTTTGTTTTCATTTGCCATTATTAAATTTACCGGTTTGATTGCGTACCTCCTATCCGGGTTCCGTATACTGAACATCGCGTTGTTCAGATCAATCGCTACATCAAAGTTCCTGATGAAGTCTCTGCCTAAGATAAATTGGTCAGACTCGTCCAGGTTTTCTACTACAAGAAAACTCATCCACAGGTTACGCTCCCTTAGATTGAGGGCTATTATTGGTGTTCTGCCCAACACCCGCGGGGCCCCTTTGTTTGCAGCTGACAACCGTATTCTCGAGTCTATCAGATCATCTTTGTTGAAGCCCATTCGTTTCCAAGTTTCGATTGGTATGACACTCAAGACAGCTCCCGTATCAAGTAACCCACGTAACTGAGTCTTTTTGCGACTTCTGTCTAACACGTGCCCTGTCACATCTGCCTCTGTCCCGATGTGCATCGCATCTTCTTCAAGCATGGCGCAGTGTCCAATCGATCTCACCTTTAACTCTTCTTTCCCTACGTAGATTTGCCCGATTAGGTCTTCATCACATGTTATCATTGTTTTGGTATAGATGTTGATTCCATCTACATTTAGCATCACCTCATGTGGACCATAAGCTTCTGTGTACCTGTTATCAACACGTACCGACTTGCTACCCCCTCGCGTGAGTAGTGCTCTCAATGCTCTAGAAGTCGTTTGTGGGCTTATTAAACTCAAGTAATCTGCGTACACATCAATGTGCATTATTGTCTGGTCGCTCGGTTCGCTCAAGTTTCTGGTTACCTCGTGGCCGCCCACTGTGATTATCGACATTATTCTAGCCCCGATTTTCGATATGCCGAATGGTTTTCCTGTCACCATCTTTACAGTGTTACAATTTCCAATCTTTGTCGAGCCCGATGCAGCCTCTGGTGCTGGCTTCGATCCAGTTAATGCTTCGTTGAAATTCTGCTTTTCGATCTCCTGCTTTAGTCGCTGATCTATTTCTTTCGCTGCCAGATCCTGTTTAACTTTGTTGATGGCCTCCGCTGCCGCCTTCTCGTAATCTATTTCTGGGGCATTCTTCGCGGTGGCCTCTACTGCACTATTACATTGTGTTACAGCTTTCACTGTTTTCGTTGGTAGCTCTACACTTGGTCCCTCAAGTTTTTTCGTCTCAAATTCACCTTGTCTGTTTCTCTGGTTCTGCACCGCTGCCAGCGCCAACTTTTGTTTCGGATGACTCTGATTCTTGACCGCTTCCCAAAACGACGGACAGTCCATCCTGAAGTGTCCCTCTTGGTTGCAGAAGAAGCATCTTGCACCTATTTTGGTGATCAAGCCACTATAAAACTCGTGTTCTTCCATCTGACTCATATCTTCTTCATCAGATGCATATCCCAAACTCTTCATGCCATGCTTGTATGTCGTGCAATCCGCCACATGATGATCAACTGACCCGCAGTTAGCACACGACCTGCGTTTGTCCATGTCATCTCTGGGCTTGTATCATGACGACCTTTGTGGCTGACTCCCCCCTTGGGTGTTCCTGTTGTCTGAGTACGAGTATTTCTTGGGTTTCATCAGCATGTATTCTCTTGACTTCTGCCTCGTCTCTTCTGGAGTTGGTGCATTATCTTTCGACAATGTGTAATACGTTGCTAACATCGCTCTCAAGTCATCACTCTTTACCCCATCAATCAACTTTGAGGCTATGCTGAAGTTCCTTCTATTGGTAGATTCTTCTGGGTCACTCCTTCTTCTCAAGCTCTCGAGATCATCTAGGAACCTGTCTATCGATTCATCATCTCTCTGTCTCCTTTTTTCAAATCGCATCATCGCTTGATGATCCTTCATGCCTGAGCCGAATCTATTCAACAGTATTTCAAAGATTTTGTCCGCGGTATCGCGTTCTTCTTCTTTCTTCGCAACCACGCATTTTAATGCCGTGCCTTCTAAGTTTCCGAGTATGGCTGTGCATGCTTGTCTTTCATCGTTCAAGTTATCCTGTTCTAGGTGTAATCTCATCACTTCCACCCAAGTATCAATGCATCCATCAGAGTCATCCTTGAATTCTTTTGGCTTTTTGAAAGTTTTTCTGGGTTTTCCCTCTCTTCTATCGCTCGAGTCAGTGTTCCTCGTGGCGAAGGCCTCTAGGGTCCTATTCATCTTTTCCCAAGTGCTTGCCCACGTCATGGCATCTGGACCTGCGTTGCTGTTTGATGTTGAGTCCCCCGGACCGCTCGTTGTACTTGACGTTCCATTCTTCATGATTGTTTTAGCAGCTGTTGGTGCTATGCTCACCGTATCCCGGGTTAAAGGCAACGGTGTCGATTGCCGTTTGTTCCTTTGTGGTTCCACAAAGTCAACTCTGGTGCCTTGCGTGCGATCCGCTGCCGTTCTTTCTTGTGAGGTAGAATTTCTCAAGATTGCATCCAATTTCGCCTGTATTGCACACAAACTTTCGGCCTGATTCCTGCTCATTGTGTCCATTCTCTTTTCCAGGCTACCTTATTGGCTGTTGACATCATCATATCGGTTTTTCAACTGTTGCATATCTTTTTTGATGTTTCTATCTCGTTCTTCATTGGTGGCTTCTACCTTGTCTGACATCTGCTGGAGTCTCTCGTCTGTCGCCTTAGCCAGGTTAAAAAAACTATCCAGATACTCGTGTTTGTTGTATTTCAACTCTTTCCTTATTGAGTCTCTGTCTTCCTCACTGTACTTAAGTTTTTTGTCGATCTGATTTAGTTTTGTCATCAGGTCGCCAAGCTCAAGAGTAGCTGTTTCATGATCAGCCGTTGTCCTGTCTTCGGATGTGGCTTCTGTTCTAGTTTGTTCTTCCTTTGGGTCAGCTCACTGTCCCAAATGCCCGTGCTCTTTCAGTTTTTGATTCTTCGGCCGTGTTGTCTCTCGATTTCATTCCGACCATCATCGCCAACTTATCCGTAAAGGATGTCTTCTTCACTTGAGAGTCGTCTTTCTAGGTCTCTCGAGTATTGCCTGTTGTGTCTTCCAATGCGTCTATCGGCGAAAACTCCACGGTTTTTGGATTTTGATCTTCCATGTGGGGCATCGGTGTGGATTCTGTTGTCTTCTTCTCCACTTCATCTACACTCTGGTCTGGTGTCTCTAGATCGATTTCAATTGTGGGCTCCACCTGTTTGTCTTTAGCACCTTCCCTTGTTTTGTTCTCGGTACTACTCCTCGTGCTGACCATGCTAACTGAAAAGTTATCATTTGTTTTCTTTGGCCCCATTGATGTCGTTTTGCGTAGCGACGAATTATACTTTGTCTTCGCTTCAGTAGATCTTTTTTCAGCTACCGGTACCCTGCTCCGCCTCATTATTTACAACTGTTACTTTTTACAATATTACTATCTACAAAATTCTACTCTAAGGTTAAAATCCTATGGAAAAAAGAAATTAACAATTCGCTAAAAACAACTTTCCTTGAACTCTTGAAATATTTTTTATGTGTTAGGTTAGGATAGGGAATATGTTGTTGTAATTTGTTACTTCAACCTAACTTAGTATTTTTTTGTAGTACCCCCTTCGTAATACCGTTCCAAGACTTTCTCTCTACCATCTCAAGACTATTCAGTGTTGTCCCAATACTTCTTTTTAGTATCCTCAGAGCAATGGCTCAAGACCAACGTCCCAAGAGTAATGTCCCAAGACTAACGTCCCAAGACCAACGTCCCAAGACTAATGTCCCAAGACCAATGTCCCAAGACCAATGTCCCAAGACTAATGTCCCAAGACCAATGTCCCAAGACTAATGTCCCAAGACCAATGGCCCAAGACCAATGTCCCTAGACCAACGTCCCAAGAGTAATGTCCCAAGACTAACGTCCCAAGACCAACGTCCCAAGACTAATGTCCCAAGACCAATGTCCCAAGACCAATGTCCCAAGACTAATGTCCCAAGACCAATGTCCCAAGACTAATGTCCCAAGACCAATGGCCCAAGACCAATGTCCCAAGACCAACGTCCCAAGACTAATGTCCCAAGACCAATGGCCCAAGACCAATGTCCCAAGACCAACGTCCCAAGACTAATGTCCCAAGACCAATGGCCCAAGACCAATGTCCCAAGACCAACGTCCCAAGACTAATGTCCCAAGACCAATGGCCGAAGACCAATGTCCCAAGACCAACGTCCCAAGACTAATGTCCCAAGACTAATGGCCCAAGACCAATGTCCCAAGACCAATGTCCCAAGACTAATGTCCCAAGACCAATGTCCCAAGACCAACGTCCCAAGACTAATGTCCCAAGACCAATGGCCCAAGACCAATTTCCCAAGACTAACGTCCCAAGACATATGTCCCAAGACCAATGGCCCAAGACCAATGTCCCAAGACCAACGTCCCAAGACTAATGTCCCAAGACCAATGGCCCAAGACCAATGTCCCAAGACTATTTCGTACCAAGACTGCTCTGGTCCAAGACTGTCCCAAGGCTGCACTGTCCCAAGACTGTGTTGCCCCAAGACTGTCCCCAGACTGCAATGTCCCAAGACTTCTTCGGTACTGTCCCAAGACTCGTCACTGAGTGTCTGGATGTTGGATCGCTTTCTTCTTCGTTGTAGGGTCTTCTTGAATCACTGTACCTTGTACCACCACTCAACCTCTAGTGAAAATTTTTTCCAAAAACCCTCTCTTGATGGCCAAATGCTGACCCCCTTTTTTAAGTTACCTCTTTTTCAATGTTCCCAGCAATTGAAAGCCAAAACTTGTGCGCAGGTATCTTGTTATCACCTGTTTGTATAAAAACCAACCGCAAATCCTCACCAAAATGCAACAATAGAAAAAAAAATTTAAACAAGAAAAACTAATAAAACAGAGAAATCAACCCACCTAAAATTCAAAGGTGATAAACGTCTACCTTCTATCGAAAAAAAATGTCTGGTACCTTATTGCCACGCGTTTTCCTCCCCCCACTAGCGATCTTATGGGGTATCACACAAAAACTGTCTATGTCCGTTCCCCCCTACCAATCCGACCAGCGTACCTGTCTTAACTCGAGTTTAATTTTGGATATCCACCTATTATTACCAACGCGTGTTAATAGCTAATGTAACTAAATCAACGATGTCGATTAATTAGTTACTCTAATCTCCCCCCTTTTTACAGTTTACAACCGCCAACCTCTAACCTAACCAGCCCTCTTCTAACCTCCCCCCTTTTTTAGCCCCCCTCTTAAGCCGAAAAATCCCTTAAGCGCCGGGTGCTAAACCTCTCGAGAGAAAACCGTAGACCTGTTTCCAGGCCTGCTTGAGTAAAAACTGCCTCAAAACAATGGGACTCCGCTTATCCAATTTTACACTTATTTCCTATAATGAAATGTGGATTCTAACAATACCCGTTGCTCGACTTGAGAACACGCCTGTGCGTCCTCTTGTAGTGATCCTGTGCTGGTTGTCTCTGTTCTGCACTTGACAGCAGAACCACTTTCCCACTTGGCTGGTCACCTCTTCCAGTCAAGTTTCCTAGTGGTCCGTCTCGATCCTTGTGAACCACTTTCCCACTCGACTGGTCACCCTTTCCGGTCAAGTCTCCTAGTGGTCCGTTTCGATCCTTGTGAACCACTTTCCCACTCGACTGGTCACCCTTTCCAGTCAAGTCTCCTAGTGGTCCGGTTGGGTCGCAATCTATCTGAAAACCCTTAACAACGCCCCCCATTCGGGCACTTTACTAAAATCACTGGTTTAAATTGCTAGATTGATCGAAACGATCGGTCTTATAAAACAGTATGTGTATACTATTTAATTAATATAAAGGTTTGATCCAACTAATTTGGTGTCAAAGTCACTGTATTTTTTCGTTTTATGGTTTTTGTTCCTTTTTGTATTCTTTTTGTTCGTGTTTTTGTCCCCCTAGTTGCCCCCCTTTACTCGGTTAGCTAAGCCTCGTTTGGAGAGCGTACCAGGAAGTTTTCTTGAGTTTTCTTATAAAGCTATCACGGTACAACCGGAAGGTTTACACGTTCCCGTTGAACCGTACCACCGGTACTCTAGAATGGGTATGTAGCCCGGAGCTGTGTCAAGTGGGTTCGACTCCGTAGTCATGATGTCGTCAAAACACCCAGGAGCGCCATAAAAACACTATGTAACAGTCGCCTACTTTAGTCACATATGAGGCTTAAGAAAAATAGGCCCTATAACCATTGGCTCAAGAGTCAGGGACACTATCTCTTGTGTTTTTCTACCTCAAGAACGGTCGGAGCCAATTCGGTTCGCTTGCGACATGAGACTAGAACCCGTTACAGCTTAAAGGCCACTACCAAAACACCCCCCCCCCCCCCACTCTAGAAAGTAAGAACGTCCCCATACTTAGGTCTCAAAAGACCCAAAATACATGAACGCCGTTAAAAACCGGGTCGGAACAATCCGCTTAGTTACTTTTTATTGGACAGTGGAACTTTTATCCATTTCAGATGGATCAACCTAAAACTCGCCTTATCTCAATATAGCAATCATAAAATACACTCGAGAAATTTAAATTGGAAACTCACTTGTCGACGTGTTTGAGTACAAGGAGTAAAAAAAAGGGTAAGCAACTCGAGAATAGGATAATATAACTAAATAAGTTTGATGCTAATTAGTTTTAACAACAGAAATAAGTCCTGTCTCTAGAATTCAAGTTTTGTATGTACCATCGGGACATTCAAACTGCCAGCCTTTCCATTGAAGGCTCACTCCAGTTTGTTCGAATAGTTGTCCTTTCTCAAGTCTGTTCTCTCTTTTCCTGTTTCGGGATAAGACAGCTCTACTCTCTTATTATTTCGTATCGGGAAATCGCGAATAGCAATTTTGCTGCTGCTTTTCTTGAGTAGTTTCCCGCAATTGTTAATTCGGTCGTTCTGATTTTTCACTTCTTGTTTTCAGTTGGTTCAAGAAAACTGAGCATGACAGGCTCCATTCGAAATTTTGAAAATTAAAACTTCACTCCAAAATTACGTGTTTCTCAAGGTCAAACCTCCAGACATGACCGACTGGCACAAGTACTTGTAAGACCCTGATTAGCACAAATTTCCAAACTCTTATGTATTTTCTCAATGGAATTATGCAGTTCTAAAGCATTCAATACTACCAGCATATAAAAAAAATGAAAAAAAAAAAGATTAGAGTGCATTTTTGTGGCCTAAAAAATTGTCAATATAACCGACTAAAAATTGATTCAAATTCAATTTTTCTCGCAAAAACCTAATGCATGAAAAATCATTTGAAACCCATAATATGATAAGTAAGAAAATCATACTAAAATTGAGTTTTTTCCAATTCACTTTTGATTCGCAAAGTGCAAAATTTTGCAAAATGAGTAACGCAGAAAACTTTGCAGAGCGAGTGTACGGTTAAAAGTTTCACACCAACCAAATGTTTGCCCCTTCGCCCACCCCTTCACACTTGAACCACCTCCCCCATCCCCCGCATTTGAACCTTGGGGTGGGGGTTAGTTCAGACCGGGAGGGGGCTGTTTCAGGTGGGGGGATTGGATCAGGAACAGGGGATTGCTGCAGGTGGGGGGAGATCATTGGTCGAATCTAAGTAAAAAATCAAAAGTCAAAATTCCGCAACAAAAAAGTTGAAACTGCGTACCAAGTACAAGTTTAGTTTAAGAAGGAAAAAAGATTTTATGCCCGTTGAAACTCACGTCTCAATAAAGTGGAAAAAAACCTCAATTGAGTTTCATGGTCGGTAACCACAAAAGAGATGAAAAAAAAAACGATTAAAATGGATTAAAAAGATAGCAAAAAATACACTTTATTTTTTTTGAGCGCAAAGTCATCAGACATCTCAGGGAAGGGAAAAATCGCTTGTTTCTGGAGAATAGTAATGGGCAGCCTCGCCTAAAAAAGGAGGTCAACAACCTTGAAGTTTTTATAGTCTCCAATCTCCATATCTAAAAATCTCATTGGTACATGTTTTGCTCCCACATGTACTACTTTTTTGTTTCCGCTAGATCTCGCATTTACTGTTCAGATAAATAGAAGGATTGCATGGCATTGATGGCCTTTTTGTCGCTTAATAAGGAGTGATTTATTTTACATCAACCTGTTTTTTCTTGTTTTTTGTCAGCCTCGCACTAGGAGAAAAAAAACTCGAAGCCAAACAAACTTTGAGTTGAGGCATGAAGGTCGAGCAAACACTTATGTCTTAAAACAGTGAAAAAAAGCTGATATGATTGTAAAACTGGAACTAAATAAGATAAGAATATTTAACGCTCTCCAAATAAAGTACGTTTCTCAATGGTTGAAATGTTTCTATTGTTCTCTCAATCTAGCAAATCTGTATTAAAAGATAAAAACTTTGGTAGACACACTCGACAAGAACAGATATTAAATAATCGTAAGCAGTTTGAAAAATCAATGTGACATTCGACCAGAATGGACAAAATGCAGAAGCAGCAATTTCGAGTCTTTAGCAGCGAACGTTCCGAAATGGCGATTTTGAAGGAATAAGAGCGTTATTCGAACGATTGGACAAATCGTGAAGGCTGAAGGATTCGGAAATTCCTAAAGTTTAGAAATTCGAAATGATGACGTAACAATTCTAAGAAACGTCAAAAATGGTCAAAAACTGCTCTGGTTTCCTCAGTGCATATGCTTAGGTTCTTACAAAGCTTGCTCGAAAAAACTTCTGTGCTGGGGCCGGCCGCGCCTGAATTTCAAAAGCTAGCGGTTGAAAAAGATATCCATCATTTACAAGATCTTTATACTTGTCAGTTTTTCGCTCTTCCGCTTCAGCGGCAGCCGTACCAGGGTTACAAACAGACCCGGCATTAATCCTACAAGGAGCTAAGGAGTCTACTACTGTTACATACCACAAGAGCTGCTTACCATCAGCCCATGGAACGAGCGTCAAACCGTTTGAAAAATCAATGTGACATTCGACCAGAATGGACAAAATGCAGAAGCAGCATTTTCGAGTTTTTAGCAGCGAACGTTCCGAAATGGCGATTTTGAAGGAATAAGAGCGTTATTCGAACGATTGGACAAATCGTGAAGGCTGAAGGATTCGGAAATTCCTAAATTTTAGAAATTCGAATTGATGACGTAACAATTCTAAGAAACGTCAAAAACCGCTATTTTTTCTTAAAGGTAATCAGAAGGTCAAAAGTATCATAGTAACCGAGGTTACAGTCATGAGTCCCTTCATCATGTATTCCAGTCAAAATCCTTGGAATTTTCTAGATATGGAAGTGATAATGATAAAAGAAGATGACAAGTGTTTAAGTTCTTTTCAATTGAAATCGATACGGGTTACGTTTCTTCAATAAGAACACGCAACTCGACACGAGATAATATAATATACAAGCGTTACAAATAAAAAATTTCGTTGAAAGTTATTTTGTCATTTAATGTTCCGAGTACGCAATTGGCGTTCGCAATCTGTATTGCCAGGGAGATTCTCTGTTTCAAAAAGCTACCTGCTCTGGGTTCCTCAGTGCATATGCTTAGGTTCTTATGAAGCTTGCTCAAAAAAACTTCTGTGCTGGAGCCGGCCGCGCCCTGAATTTCAAAAGCTAGCGGTTGAAAAAGATATCCATCATTTACAAGATTTTTATACTTGTCAATTTTTCGCTCTTCCGCTTCAGCGGCAGCCGTACCAGGGTTACAAACAGACCCGGCACTAATCCTACTAGGAGCTAAGGAGTCTACTACCGTTACATCCCAAAAGAGCTGCTTACCATCAGCCCATGGAACGAACGTCAAACCGTTTGAAAAATCAATGTGACATTCGACCAGAATGGACAAAATGCAGAAGCAGCAATTTCGAGTTTTTAGTAGCGAACGTTCCGAAATGGCGATTTTGAAGGAATAAGAGCGTTATTCGAACGATTAGACAAATCGTGAAGGCTGAAGGATTCGGGAATTCCTAAATTTTAGAAATTCGAATTGATGACGTAACAATTCTAAGAAACGTCAAAACGGCCATTTTTTTAAAGGTAATCAGAAGATCAAAAGTATCATAGTAACCGAGGTTACAGTCATGAGTCCCTTCATCATGTATTCCAGTCAAAATCCTTGGAATTTTCTAGATATGGAAGTGATAATGATAAAAGAAGATGACAAGTGTTTAAGTCCTTTTCAATTGAAATCGATACGGGTTACGTTTCTTCAATAAGAACACGCAACTCGACACGAGATAATATAATATACAAGCGTTACAAATAAAAAATTTCTTTGAAAGTTATTTTGTCATTTAATGTTCCGAGTACGCAAGCGGCGTTCGCAATCTGTATTGCCGGGGAGATTCTCTGTTTTAAAAAGATACCTGCTCTGGGTTCCTCAGTGCATATGCCTAGGTTCTTACGAAGCTTGCTCCAAAAAACTTCTGTGCTGGGGCCGGCCGCGCCCTGAATTTCAAAAGCTAACGGTTGAAAAAGATATCCATCATTTACAAGATATTTATACTTGTCAATTTTTCGCTCTTCCGCTTCAGCGGCAGCCGTACCAGGGTTACAAACAGACCCGGCACTAATCCTACAAGGAGTTAAGGAGTCTACTACCGTTACATCCCAAAAGAGCTGCTTACCATCAGCCCATGGAACGAGCGTCAAACCGTTTGAAAAATCAATGTGACATTCGACCAGAATGGACAAAATGCAGAAGCAGCAATTTCGAGTTTTTAGCAGCGAACGTTCCGAAATGGCGATTTTGAAGGAATAAGAGCGTTATTCGAACGTTGGACAAATCGTGAAGTCTGAAGGATTCGGAAATTTCTAAATTTTAGAAAATCGAATTGATGACGTAACAATTTTCAGAAACGTCAAAAACGGCCACTTTTTTTTAAGGTAATCAGAAGGTCAAAAGTATCATTGTAACCGAGGTTACAGTCATGAGTCCCTTCATCATGTATTCCAGTCAAAATCCTTGGAAGGAATTTTCTAGATATGGAAGTGATAATGATAAAAGAAGATGACAAGTGTTTAAGTCCTTTTCAATTGAAATCGATACGGGTTACGTTTCTTCAATAAGAACACGCAACTCGACACGAGATAATATAATATACAAGCGTTACAAATAAAAAAATTCCTTGAGAGTTATTTTGTCATTTAATGTTCCGAGTACGCAAGCGGCGTTCGCAATCTGTATTGCCAGGGAGATTCTCTGTTTTAAAAAGCTACCTGCTCTGGGTTCCTCAGTGCATATGCTTAGGTTCTTACGAAGCTTGCTCAAAAAAACTTCTGTGCTGGGGCCGGCCGCGCCCTGAATTTCAAAAGCTAGCGGTTGAAAAAGATATCCATCATTTACAAGATCTTTATACTTGTCAATTTTTCGCTCTTCCGCTTCAGCGGCAGCCGTACCAGGGTTACAAACAGACCCGGCACTAATCCTACAAGGAGCTAAGGAGTCTAATACCGTTACATCCCAAAAGAGCTGCTTACCATCAGCCCATGGAACGAGCGTCAAACCGTTTGAAAAATCAATGTAACATTCGACCAGAAAGGACAAAATGCAGAAGCAGCAATTTCGAGTTTTTAGCAGCGAACGTTCCGAAATGACGACTTTGAAGGAATAAGAGCGTTATTCGAACGATTGGACAAATCGTGAAGGCTGAAGGATTCGGAAATTCCTAAATTTTAGAAATTCGAATTGATGACGTAACAATTCTAAGAAACGTCAAAAACCGCTATTTTTTCTTAAAGGTAATCAGAAGGTCAAAAGTCATGAGTCCTTTCATCATATATTCCAGTCAAAATCCTTGGAATTTTCTAGATATGGAAGTGATGATGATAAAAGAAGATGACAAGTGTTTAAGTCCTTTTCAATTGAAATCGATACGGGTTACGTTTCTTCAATAAGAACACGCAAATCGACACGAGATAATATTATATACAAGCGTTACAAATAAAAAGTTTCGTTGAAAGTTATTTTTGTCATTTAATGCTCCGAGTACGCAAGCGGCGTTCGCAATCTGTATTGCCAGGGAGATTCTCTGTTTTAAAAAGCTAGCTGCTCTGGGTTCCTCAGTGCATATGCTTAGGTTCTTACTAAGCTTGCTCAAAAAAACGTCTGTGCTGGGGCCGACCGCGCCCTGAATTTCAAAAGCTAGCGGTTGAAAAAGATATCCATCATTTACAAGATCTTTATACTTGTCAGTTTTTCGCTCTTCCGCTTCAGCGGCAGCCGTACCAGGGTTACAAACAGACCCGGCCTTAATCCTACAAGGAGCTAAGGAGTCTACTACCGTTACATACCACAAGAGCTGCTTACCATCAGCCCATGGAACGAGCGTCAAACCGTTTGAAAAATCAATGTGACATTCGACCAGAATGGACAAAATGCAGAAGCAGCATTTTCGAGTTTTTAGCAGCGAAGGTTCCGAAATGGCGATTTTGAAGGAATAAGAGCGTTATTCGAACGATTGGACAAATCGTGAAGGCTGAAGGATTCGGAAATTCCTAAATTTTAGAAATTCGAATTGATGACGTAACAATTCTAAGAAACGTCAAAAACCGCTATTTTTTCTTAAAGGTAATCAGAAGGTCAAAAGTATCATAGTAACCGAGGTTACAGTCATGAGTCCCTTCATCATGTATTCCAGTCAAAATCCTTGGAATTTTCTAGATATGGAAGTGATAATGATAAAAGAAGATGACAAGTGTTTAAGTCTTTTTCAATTGAAATCGATACGGGTTACGTTTCTCAAATAAGAACACGCAACTCGACACGAGATGATATAATATACAAGCGTTACAAATAAAAAATTTCGTTGAAAGTTATTTTGTCATTTAATGTTCCGAGTACGCAAGCGGCGTTCGCAATCTGTATTGCCAGGGAGATTCTCTGTTTTAAAAAGTTACCTGCTCTGGGTTCCTCAGTGCATATGCTTAGGTTCTTACAAAGCTTGCTCAAAAAAACTTCTGTGCTGGGGCCGACCGCGCCCTGATTTTGAAAAGCTAGCGGTTGAAAAAGATATCCATCATTTACAAGATCTTTATACTTGTCAGTTTTTCGCTCTTCCGCTTCAGCGGCAGCCGTACCAGGGTTACAAACAGACCCGGCATTAATCCTACAAGGAGCTAAGGAGTCTACTACCGTTACATACCACAAGAGCTGCTTACCATCAGCCCATGGAACGAGCGTCAAACCGTTTGAAAAATCAATGTGACATTCGACCAGAATGGACAAAATGCAGAAGCAGCATTTTCGAGTTTTTAGCAGCGAACGTTCCGAAATGGCGATTTTGAAGGAATAAGAGCGTTATTCGAACGATTGGACAAATCGTGAAGGCTGAAGGATTCGGAAAATCCTAAATTTTAGAAATTCGAATTGATGACGTAACAATTCTAAGAAACGTCAAAAACCGCTATTTTTTCTTAAAGGTAATCAGAAGGTCAAAAGTATCATAGTAACCGAGGTTACAGTCATGAGTCCCTTCATCATGTATTCCAGTCAAAATCCTTGGAATTTTCTAGATATGGAAGTGATAATGATAAAAGAAGATGACAAGTGTTTAAGTCCTTTTCAATTGAAATGGATACGGGTTACGTTTCTTCAATAAGAACACGCAACTCGACACGAGATAATATAATATACAAGCGTTACAAATAAAAAATTTTGTTGAAAGTTATTTTGTCATTTAATGTTCCGAGTACGCAAGCGGCGTTCGCAATCTGTATTGCCAGGGAGATTCTCTGTTTTAAAAAGCTACCTGCTCTGGGTTCCTCAGTGCATATGCTTAGGTTCTTACAAAGCTTGCTCAAAAAAACTTCCCTGCTGGAGTCGGCCGCGCCCTGAGTTTCAAAAGCTAGCGGTTGAAAAAGATATCCATCATTTACAAGATCTTTATACTTGTCAATTTTTCGCTCTTCCGATTCAGCGGCAGCCGTACCAGGGTTTCAAACAGACCCGGCATTAATCCGACAAGGAGCTAAGAAGTCTACTACCGTTACATCCCACAAGAGCTGCTTACCATCAGCCCATGGTACGAGCGTCAAACCGTTTGAAAAATCAATGTGACATTCGACCAGAATGGACAAAATGCAGAGGCAGCAATTTCGAGTTTTTAGCAGCAAACGTTCCGAAATGGAGATTTTGAAATAATAAGAGCGTTATTCGAACGATTGGACAAATCGTGAAGGCTGAAGGATTCGGAAATTCCTAAAGTTTAGAAATTCGAATTGATGACGTAACAATTCTAAGAAACGTCAAAAACGGCCATTTTTTTAAAAGATAATCAGAAGGTCAAAAGTATCATAGTAACGGAGGTTACAGTCTTGAGTCCCTTCATCATGTATTCCAGTCAAAATCCTTGGAATTTTCTAGATATGGAAGCGATAATGATAAAATAAGATGACAAGTGTTTAAGTCCTTTTCAATTGAAATCGATACGGGTTACGTTTCTTCAATAAGAATACGCAACTCGACACGAGATAATATAATATACAACTGTTACAAACAAAAAATTTCGTTGAAAGTTATTTTGTCATTCAATGTTCCGAGTAGGCAAGCGGCGTTCGCAATCTGTATTGCCAGGGAGATTCTCTGTTTTAAAAAGCTACCTGCTCTGGGTTCCTCAGTGCATATGCCTATGTTCTTACAAAGCTTGCTCAAAAAAACTTCTGTGCTGGGGCCGGCCGCGCCCTGAATTTCAAAAGCTAGCGGGTGAAAAAGATATCCATCCTTTACAAGATCTTTATACTTGTCAATTTTTCGCTCTTCCGCTTCAGCGGCAGCCGTACCAGGGTTACAAACAGACCCTGCATTAATCCTACAAGGAGCTAAGGAGTCTACTACCGTTACATCCCACAAGAGCTGCTTGCCATCAGCCAATGGAACGAGCGTCAAACCGTTTGAAAAATCAATGTGACATTCGACCAGAATGGACAAAATGCAGAAGCAGCAATTTCGAGTTTTTAGCAGCGAACGTTCCGAAATGACGACTTTGAAGGAATAAGAGCGTTATTCCAACGATTGGACAAATCGTGAAGGCTGAAGGATTCGGAAATTCCTAAAGTTTAGAAATTCGAAATGATGACGTAACAATTCTAAGAAACGTCAAAAATGGCCAAAAACTGCTCTGGTTTCCTCAGTGCATATGCTTAGGTTCTTACAAAGCTTGCTCAAAAAAACTTCTGTGCTGGGGCCGGCCGCGCCCTGAATTTCAAAAGCTAGCGGGTGAAAAAGATATCCATCCTTTACAAGATCTTTATACTTGTCAATTTTTCGCTCTTCCGCTTCAGCGGCAGCCGTACCAGGGTTACAAACAGACCCTGCATTAATCCTACAAGGAGCTAAGGAGTCTACTACCGTTACATCCCACAAGAGCTGCTTGCCATCAGCCAATGGAACGAGCGTCAAACCGTTTGAAAAATCAATGTGACATTCGACCAGAATGGACAAAATGCAGAAGCAGCAATTTCAAGTTTTTAGCAGCGAACGTTCCGAAATGACGACTTTGAAGGAATAAGAGCGTTATTCCAACGATTGGACAAATCGTGAAGGCTGAAGGATTCGGAAATTCCTAAAGTTTAGAAATTCGAAATGATGACGTAACAATTCTAAGAAACGTCAAAAATGGCCAAAAACTGCTCTGGTTTCCTCAGTGCATATGCTTAGGTTCTTACAAAGCTTGCTCAAAAAAACTTCTGTGCTGGGGCCGGCCGCGCCCTGAATTTCAAAAGCTAGCGGTTGAAAAAGATATCCATCATTTACAAGATCTTTATACTTGTCAATTTTTCGCTCTTCCGCTTCAGCGGCAGCCGTACCAGGGTTACAAACAGACCCGGCATTAATCCTACAAGGAGCTAAGGAGTCTACTATCGTTACATCCCACAAGAGCTGCTTACCATCAGCCCATGGAACGAGCGTCAAACCGTTTGAAAAATCAATGTGACATTCGACCAGAATGGACAAAATGTAGAAGCAGCAAATTCGAGTTTTTAGCAGCGAACGTTCCGAAATGGCGATTTTGAAGGAATAAGAGCGTTATTCGAACAATTGGACAAATCGTGAAGGCTGAAGGATTCGGAAATTCCTAAATTTTAGAAATTCGAATTGATGACGTAACAGTTCTAAGAAACATCAAAAATGGCCATTTTTTTAAAGGTAATCAGAAGGTCAAAAGTATCATAGTAACCGAGGTTACAGTCATGAGTCCCTTCATCATGTATTCCAGTCAAAATCCTTGGAATTTTCTAGATATGGAAGTTTTCTACGGCCATTTTAGAGAAGAAACTGAAATAAGAACAACAACGGCAGTCGTTGCGACGGGAACGATAGGAAACTTAGAATCGGAATTAGAGACCAGCAGAAATAGCGGGTACCATTCCGGGTTGCAGCTGTTGTGTCGCTACAATAGTTGCAAGGCAGTTACGAACAACGGTGAAGGGTGGAAACCAGCCTTCCGGGAGGAAAATAGGATCGTTCATAGGATCGCATCCACTCCCTTTGCTCTTGCAATCTCTTCACATGATTCGGTAAGCTCTTCACCTTCGAGTCCCGGTTCAAACAGAAGGAATTGTGAAGACTCAGGCTTACATTCTTCTCCAGTATCGGGTCCTTCTCCAGTATCGACTCCCTCGCTCTAGTGTTGTCTCTGGATACTCTACCCACTCTTTTCCACCCCGTCGTGATCGCATTTCGATGGGTCAGCAGAGGTCTCTTGAAGGCTTCTGGTCCTATCTCGGCCTGGAATTGTCGATATTCCTTTTGATGTTTCCTCATGTGATCCTTCTTCACCACGTATAACCAGGATGTTAACGTCGCGCGAAACCAAGGAAAGAATCTCAAGCGGCTCCACATGTGTCTGACTTCCATTGGTATGGCGAATGCCTTGCATGCGGTCTCGAACAACTCAAGTCTCCTGCTGTAGTCTATCTCGTGAATCGACTCTGCTGTTGGCGTCTTCGATTCCCGATACTTTGCTATGTTTTCTTCCATCCATCGTAGAGCCAGCGTTGTGCTCACCACCAAGATGGTCACTTTTTGTTGATGCTCGGGTAGTCCCAACACCCTGATTTTTTCTACATCCCAGATCAGGCAGAGATTGGCTTGGTCTGGGTACCACACTGTCTGCGCCAGACAGTGGCATGGACAATCCCCGTGTGTGAGGTCGAGGCTCCTAAGATTGCGTTCTCCCGAGGTTTCTAGGAGAAACTCAAGTTCCATCATCTTCTCGTGTATCACGTCGACTTCTTCCAAGTTTGGCGCACCTACCATGGGTTTCCCAATCACCTTTTGTCTCTCGTGGTCACTTGTTTTTTCGCTCTCCAAGCCTAGAAGTTCTTCACCCCAGATTTCACTCAAGACGTCCCTTTGTTCTTTCGGCACTGTTCCTCGGATCTTCTTCAACAGCTTGTGTGAATGATGTGACATCCGAGCCAGTCTTACACATTTGGGCACTGAGAAGGCTTTGTCTATCAATACCCTCTGGCTGGACACTTCTACCATCGCCATGTGTAATGGATAGTGGCTGCCACATATGTTGGCGATCACTGACCCCACTAGGGACTTCGCATTTAGAGGCAGTCCATAGGCTTCACTCATGGGAAATCCCATCTCCGCTTCGAGTCCAACCTTCCAACTCTTGATGTGTTTCTGGGTCACTTGCAACACTCCGGGCCATGACTCCACGCTCAACGCGGTCACCAAGTGGTGTTCTGACTCTAGCCTCTCCAGTGACTGGAGACTACACATTCTTGAGAAGAATCCCAGAGCTGTCGCTAGGTTCACAGTGGTACTCGCGTAACACTCAGCCACTATCTGTATCTCACTCTTCTCCCTTTCGGTGATATCTTCAAACCAGGTGACTTGGTCTTCTTTCTGGAAAGACTGTATCCTGACGCATGATCGTCCATCACAGGTGTGCTCGCCATTCCCACACGTCGTGTCAAGACAACTGCCCGGATCCATCTTCTTTGCCGACCCTGTTCCACTCGTCATCTCACTTGACTCCTTCATATGAGGCAGGATCAGTCTATGTACTATACTCACGGTCGCCAAATCTTCATCCTCTGTCGGTGCCAATCTCACTCGCTCAGTGACTTCCTCGATCAGGCTCGCATGGGATGGTGACACCAGGAGGGCCTGAACAATTTGCTCACCACTCCCAGTTTCGTGGTCAACATGCCGTTTCCGTTACCCATTTTAGTTCTACTCTTTGACTTGAGCGTGGCACACTTATTATTTCCAGTGTTTTCTCGAGAGTCAAACCTAGGCTAGGTCTCTCTCTCTCCACAGTGTCTACCTCCATTATCTTCTCTGTCCAGAACTTCAGCAGCTCCGCCACCTCATAGTTTCTGTGGGCACCTCCAGCTTCTAAGCCCAAGAAAGGGTTGTATGCCATCCCCATCACTCCAGACACATACTGGTACTCTCCCTTCTTGTTAGGTTTCGAGTACTCTCCTGACGAAGCCAAGTTACGGTGAACGTCGTGTTTCTCCTCAAATTTCTTGTTGTAGAATCTCCGTATCTCATCTAGCTTCCTGTGGCTCTCTAGAGATTGCCTAGAACCATCCTCCTTTTCTATCCCAGTACTCTGGTACACATTCAAGATGACTGTGGAGACTCTCCTTTCCAGCGTCTTGCTTCCAATTGCTCTCTGATGACATGCTAGGATGGTACTGTCAGTCATCATCGACATTGTCCATCTCAAGAAACAGGTAGCATCTTTCCTCCTTGCCAGACTCAAGCCTGAGTTGTCCCTAGCAACGTGCTGCATCGGCATTCGATATAACTCTAGATTCTTGCCTCCCAACTTCATTTTATCGTACGAAGTCAGTGTCTCTAGCTCTATCCCCAACAGGCTCCACGCGAACATCAGTTGTCCTGCGGTCCTGATAAAGGGATTCGCCATCAACGGCGATGCCGATGAGGATGTTCTCATCGCTTCTTCAAAATGATCTTTTAACAAGTTCTGCCAAGTTCTCTTCAGTTGGCTCCCCAATTCCAATTTATTGATATCAGCCTTCTGCCGGGTAGCCCAGTTGCGTCGTTTGCGTGACACTCCACTGTCGAGCTTCTTCAGGCAGTCTTCCAATTCCTGCAATGTTTCGGGATTATTACTTAGTAGAGTAAACCAAGATATTAGTAGTTTTAATTATTTTACTAGTTCCCACCTTATCCCCCCTTACATGTTCAATTATTTTATTGTCAGTTTTTTGTTTCGGAGTAGAGCTGTCTTTACATCTGTCTTCTCTGGTCTTTTGTGATGCCTTCCTCCACTTGACCATCTTGCTCAGCAGCTCTCCTCTAGCTTTCTCCTCCAGACCTGTCCCCATCAGGACAGGCTCTCCGAATTTCACCACCGTGTCCCACAGCTCCTCCTTAAAATTGTCCAATGTGGTGTCGTCGTCCACTTCTCGATTAAAATCGCTCAAGAATTTTCGCCAAGCATCCTCATCCAGAGTGCCTAGAAAAGCATCCCTGTTTCCCTCGAAGGTGTTCTTCTCCCTTCTCCTCCACAATCTGGAAGATCATTCCCATGTTGGGATTCTCGCTCGTCAGTGGCATCTCTAGATTCTTGCGGGGAGATGAGGTCAGAGGTGGCGTGGGGGTGTCTGCCCATTTTTCTCCACTCAGATCTTTCAACAGTTCTTGCGTGGTGAACTCTTCCTCCGATGGCTTCTGCTCCGGTGTGTTTCCCACCTCCATATCCTCTCCTTCCTCACTGAGAGTCTCATCCATGCTCTCCTCTCCCGATTCTGCTTCTCTTCTCTCAAGAATCCTTCTGAATCGATCTTCTACGGGACCACTCCTTTTATCCCCAGGGGTGTCCACTGATAGGGGTGATGGTGTCGCTGGACTCGTTTTCTTATACTCTGTCAGAGCCACATATAATGGGCCTGCTGCATCCAGCTCCTTTCCCTCCTGTCTCCTTTCCACCTGCTCTAGTCCGTAAGGTGCCCGGTATTTCCTTGTGGCAAACACCATCTCGTCTCCTTTCAGTGCGATATGCCCTTCATTCACTATCATCCTGCCATCGTCCCACACCGGCAACTTGTTCTCTAGACCTGCCCGCTCAAGTGTTCTCAAGGCATCTCGCACCTCGAATTTCGGGGGCATCGACCCTCTCATTTTTTTGGCTTGAGTTGTCCATGAACTTATCTTTGCATCGCTGGTATGAAAATAAATCGCTGCAGAGTAGCCGATGAAGAGAGGATCCCAGCCGTCGATGAACTCCTTCTGCTATTCTTCGGTTGCTGTTCTCGCGAAAAGGGATAGGACCACCAGGGAGCTGTTCATCCCCAGTGTCATTCTCCTCACTGTTGGAAATTCTGGAATGCTTGCTGGCAGGACTTCCTTCTCCAATATCGCCTCTAGCTCCCTTTTCACTAGCTCGAAGCTTTTCTTCCATGCAGGAATTCTCAAGATCTCTGTTGTCCATTTGCTGTCAGGGGATTTAGGTTCCAGAACTTGGGATAAGTTTCGATGGGGCCTTCGCGCTTGCCTCCCATCCTGCACTGCAGTTGTCCTCGAAAAATGTATGCCACCAACTCTGGATCCTTCACCTTTCCGAAGAGCACCGTGTTGCTCATCTGTGCCCTTAGCACCTCCTGCTGACACCAATTAAGTGTCGTCCCATCTAATATGCTTATGACGCTCACGTGGGTCACTGAGTATCGATAAGCTGTCACCCGAGGATCTGGAAACGCGAACGTGACGGCCGGTCCATAGATACAGGTTACGACCTCCCCTAGCCCCCGGATCATCCCCATGGGGTCCGACCTCATGGCCAGGCATAGGTCCGTCAATAAAGGCATGCCTCCATTCACTTTCCTCCACTCCTCTCTTGTCTTCGGGCTCTTTTCTTCACCAGTCAGGTGCCGGTTTTGCATCAGTAGGTACTGTATCAGCAGCGTCTTTAGTCCGGCAGCACACTTATACGAGTAGGTGTCAATGCTCGAGTGTGTTCTTCCCATCGACAGAGGCTCTCCGTATTTCATCAGTCGGTGAAATGACACCAGTTCCCCGTGGGTTAGAAGCACCAATGTCAAGTACCCGTCTATCCGGAGGGTGTCCACGCCCCGACTGGACATGTATGCTGGGCCCATATTAAACAGGTACCTTGGGTAAACCAGGTACAGTGCCAGCAACAGACTGATGGGCATGTTCAATATTTCTTGTATGAAGGCTTTAAAGATGGTCTCTTTCGCGCTGTACACTCCAGCCAGGAACTCCTTTCCCCAACAAGGACTCAAGAACTCAAGAATCTCGTGATCCCTCCTCGTCCTCAGCTCACCCCTTGCGTGCTCCCTGCAGAATCCTCCAATCGTGACTTCGTTGGCTGCTGTGACGAACCTGCCAACCGTCATTTCCCTCTTCTCGGCCACTCCCAGCTGCTCCCCAAGAAAATCCCAGATCTGCTTCACCAGAAGCGGTGCACCTTCTCTTGCCTTCTCCGTGGCGTTCTCCAGCCTTGGTGTCAGGAAGGGCCACCTGCCTGTCTCTTGTGTCAGTCGATACACCATCGACTCCAGCTGCTTTTCCGATGCGGCCACGTTCTTCCTCTCGTTGCTCGGCCCTCTAGATTTACTGGTGGAGCTTGTGATGGTCAACTCCACGTTTCGAAACCACAGACTGGCCGTCAGGTGAGTCACCACTGGATGATCGTCACCTATAATCGGACTGAGCTTGAGTTGCCTAGCGAAGTTAGATATCTCTAGCAAGAGGACCTCGTCCAATACGATGAGGATGTCAGCCAACTCGTAAAAGCCCCTCAACGCGTGGGAGACATCCGCCCACGCCGCCGCTAGTTCTGATCTGCGAAGTCTCAAGTTCGTAGGTTCCAGTTCCCGATTGGGAGCTGCCATCAGAATACGCCATCCTTTCCCTTCTGCTATCAAGATCAAGATCGCATACACAAATTGCAGAGCGGGAGGCATGCTCGCGTACCCGGGGGACGTCGTGAACGCCACTTTTGTCTTGGAGCCAAATCGTGAGGCAACGTTCTCTTGTACTTCATTCATGGCTGCAAATAATGTCTGGATGGCTTCCCAGATCTTCTTCGGTGTAGGTTCATCACCCTTGAGCTGCTCAAGAAACCTTGTCGCATGCAAGTGATCGTTCATCCCTGCAAACAGCAGTAGCTCAGGCTCGCAAGGCATCTCCGATTTTATTGCTACCACCAGGGTTAACATCTAGTTTAGCTCCGCTCCCGGCAATGAATATATCAGAGTTTCCGGCCAAAACAGTTTGGGAGACGTTCCCTCAAAGTCCGATCCCGCCACGATGACCACCCTGGGGTCGTTGGCTAATCTCTTACCTTCATACGCGGCGTCTGGTAATTCCATTTCTCTCGGGTCCATCAGCTTGTCTACCACCCTCAACTGTGCTGGAGTGGCCACCCTAATCCTGGAAATGCTGGTTCGGTGTTTGGGAGGCTCCACCACGAGTCCCGGACTCCCTAATGACTGGAGAGTTCTGTAGTTAATAGGTCCCATCACCGATTTTGTGGGAATCCCAGTCAGATCCGCCGTCTCCATCATTTTCGCTCTCGAGAAATGTGCCTCGTGAGCCTTCAGCCAGTCCACGCACTGGTGTCTACCCAAGTCTTCGTGCGACACCCGCTCAAGACCCAAAGCTTTCGCTAACTCCAGCCTGCATTCCAGGTCTTCCAAGTCCAGATCCTTGACCTTCTGCACATATCTTGACCTGCTGGTCTCCGCTGGCCTCTCCGGTTTCTTCTTCTCCGCCACCACCACCGAGGATATTACCGATGCCTAAAGAGTTGATGACGTTGCCTCATCATCCTCCATGGACGCGGCGCCCGGCAACTTGGTCCGGCTGCTCCTCGAACTGTCTCTAGAATCGGCCATCGCACCCAAGCGACTGGACAAAGCCCTCGGGTTGAAGAAGGGTGGATTTGGGGATGGTCTGAATGTGACCTGTGCCGTCTCTAGCAGCTCTGCCTCCAATGCGCTTATGTGCCTTCGGAAGACATCATTCAACCACTCCATCCCTCTGGGCCTATCAAAGTGAATCCCATCCGAGGATGCATCGTCAGAGAAAGCAGATAGCTCCATTTGCTCGGCCACGTCCAACAGCCCAACGGGGAGGACGCATCTTTGGTGTATCAGCCTGATTTTTTCCTCCAGGTGTCGCACTCTTGTGTTCATCTCCATTGCATGTTGATTCGCTTTCATGTTGTAAGGGATGGTGCACACCGTAAGAATGGCCGGATCCATTTGAATCCGCAATTCCTCAAGAATGCAGCTCATCTTGTCGTGCAGCCTCGTCACCTTCCTTGCTTCCCCCCTGGACACGTCATTCGTCCCGACCATCAGAGTCACCGTGTATACTCTTGCCATCCCTAGCATCTCAAGTGTCGCTAGCATCTGCGGCGTCGCGGCTCCAGCGAAGCTCAAGATCCCCGTTTGCCAATGGGACTGGATCCGGGTCAGCACCCGCAACAAGCTGTCCCCTATGATCAGGTGGACCGCCCCCTCGGGCACACGTGGCTGGGTGAGGTATTCCACCCAAGCCGCGTCATGGAAGCAATCTCTCCTGTCTCTCTGCGCCGTGCTCCAGTCCATCCGATTGTGCCTGTGGTATCTACCTTCCGTATTCTTCTTGTAACTCGAGATCACCACACTCCTGACAAGTTGCTCCCCCCACGTCGAGGGTAAGTCCACTCTGGCTGGACTCTCGCGACTCCTTAGCTGTAGCCGCTCGTGCAACTCTTTCAGTCGTGACGAGCTACCACTCACCTGACTACTACCCGGGGTGGAACTTGGTGTATATCCAGGCAGCGCGACGTCCATCAACGGGCGTATTACTTGGGTCTCTAGACCACGCAGGGAGGACGCTGATTCAGACGGTATCCACACCTCCAACCTTTCGTTCATATGTTCTTGAGCCGCGCGATCGAGGTTAAATCGTCCCTTCGACCTAGGAGCTTCATCCACCTCCATACGTGACTCTGGTCTTGAGCCGGTCACCACCCGCTCTTTGGGCCTAGCCCCTTTCTGCATATCGAGCTCGCGTTGTCGTTGCTGGATCCTTTCAAGCTCCGACTTCAGCTGCTCGCAATTCGCGGCATTCTCTCGCACCCTTTCTGCCTGTAGCTGTTCAGCTCTCAACATGTCCAGTTCCCTCCGCGCTTGATCCCTCTCAAGTTTTGCCTGATCTCCCTCGAGCACCGCTTGATCCCGGTCGAGGTTCGCCTTGTCCCTCTCCCGCTGAGTCTTCTCAAGCTCTCTCTTCATGATACTGACGTCCGGATACGCTTCCCCCGTTTGCTGTGCCCGTGACATCAATGGTGTCTTGCTCGTGCTCTGGCCCGTGGATCTGAATGATGGTCTGACCGGCATTGGGAACTCCCCTGCACCATACTCAGTATTGTTACTCAAGCCAGGGTTCCTTGCCAAATCGAACCCCCTCATTGCTCTATCCACGTTCCAGGACAGCCACCTGGTTTGCTCTTGATTGGATATTCCATCAGTGGTGTAGCCTACCATCAAAACCGCTTCTGTCGCAGACTCCCGACACTCGCCCTGTTCCTCCAACTGGAGGATGGCATTCAACATCACTGCCATTCTCTCGTTCACTTGAGTATAATCCAGGTCCCTCAGACGTCTGTACAATTCGTCAAGTGTGGGTTTTTTCAAGGCCGATGGCATGGACTTCCAGAACCGATCTGCCATTTCCGTGATTTCTAAGTGATCTTGAGTATTAGCAACTTGAATTTTACCTGACCAACTTGAGTCTTACCTGAGCAACTTGAGTTTACCTTAGCAACTTGAGTTTACTTTAGCAACTTGAGCTTGCTTCTTGAGGTGTCGATCAATTTTGCGTTCTCTTTCTTTAATTGAATACAGTTGGGTAGTCAATTTGACTTTACCAAATCAATCTGAAAATAACACCCGATTTTAGACCGACAGGCTGTGTTCCTAACCTAAAAACCCCCTTTATCATTATAGTTAAAACCCTTCCTTTTCGTCCTATTAAAAAAGTTCAATTGGAAATTTTCTAAAAACATGCAGATTCATTTTATGTTTTAGCACCATCAATCATTTAAAATACTAATTGTCATGCCAATCACCTCTAAGATTCTTTACCTGTTTTGTACCCCCACACCTAACTCGAGATTCTTCCCTCATGCCCAACTCGAGACCCCCGCGTATCCGACTCAGGCGATGCTCAAGTAGTATTTCTTGTGAAGATGCACCATTATCTCAGTTTCTGCGAAGACCACGTGTAGGATAGCGTACAATTCCCTTGGGCTCAATTTGCCCCTGTTTGGGTCATACACCGGCACTGAGACCTCCGTTATCCCTCTTTCAATCATGAAGTCTCGTAGTCTTGTTTTTGCCAACATCACGTGTTCGGGATCGATCGTGTTCCTGTCATTGACCCTCGTCACTAGGAAGCACAGGTATTTGCCCGGGACTTGTGCTACTGATGGTGGAAGCGCTGCCATTCCTCCCAGTCCTGGTCTCTGTCTAAACAGAAACTCAACGTTCTGGTACTCTCTTTTGAAGTCAGCTTCCAGTCTTGATTTGAAACTCATGTCCGCCGTGATACAGATTGCGCTAGTCCTGTCCGACAAAATGAAGTCACTATCCGTTATCAGGATATTTTCTGAGTATTCGTTTGGTATTTCAAACTTCATTTTGAAATTCCGTCCTATGGTAGGCTCGGCCGCCTCCCCTTCTAGTTCTAGTCCGCACTTTTCTCTCACTTCTCTGAGTTTCTTTATCATCAAATTTTCGGTGTGGGTAAGTCCTACCCCCACTCCCCGGACAAAAATATTTATCGACGTCCCCGTCGATGATGCTGGGTCTGAATTATCTGGTGGAATGTCGAGCGGGCTGTCTGTTGCCGTCCAGCCGAAAAGAGGATCCTCTGTTTTCATGTACTTCCCCGCTGATATGTCAACTTGCTGTATGCTCTGCCCTTCCTCGCTTTCGTTCTTGACATCGCGCATCCATTCTAACATCCTCAAGTTCGTATTCTCCCTCCTCTCTATCTCACTCTGTTCTAAATCCGTCTCCCGCTCCGGCGTCGAGTAGTCTTCCTGTGGGTAGTGATCATTATCATCTATGATCTGCCATTCACCATCTGCCGTCACCTCGCCCACACTTATTAGTTCTTTGCCTAAGTCATCAGGTTGTATCTTATCGATCAGGAAGTCGTCCCCATACCTGTTGTACCTCATGACTGTGCGTTTGCGATTGCCACTCCTTGTCCCCGCTGGTATTGACAAGTCTGGTTCAGTCCACCTCGGCACCTCACCTTGCTCCGGATCGTTCCAATCTTTTTCCAGAAAAGATTCTGCTTCAGAGTCCGCATCTATTTTTTCATTGTCATCCAAACTCAAGTTCTCATTGCCATCATTCTTATCTCTGGTGCCTCTTTCGTTCACTTCACATGCTGGTTCCACCAGTAGGTATTCTAGTCCCTCCATGTCCTTTGGTATGCACCAGTCCTCTGGGAATGGGACATGAGGCTTCAGGTTCTCATAATGTGCTGCTCGCCCCGTACTCGAGCGGTAGAACCGTCCTTGTTGATGTACTTCAGTTATCATGAATGGTCCTCTCCATTTCTTGAGTAGTTTCTTCGTCCCTTTGGGCTGTATCACATTCTGGAAAACCCACACATACTGGCCCACTTCATATGGCTTCGCCTGTAATATTTTTCATCATATTTCTTGCGCTGTCTCATTTGTGCCTGCCCAGTGTTCCTCCTGCATAGTTCGTTTGTTTCCTGCTGTCTCCTGATCGCTTCTTTCACGTAAGTTTGAGGCGACGTCCTCTTCCCTTCATACTCCGGGTAAAAGAACGTCAGGGGCATCGCTCTCTCTTTGCCTGTCAACATCATGAATGGACTGATTCCCGTCGTTGAGTGTTGAGTACTGTTGTATGCCCCTACGACTTGCGGCAGATACTTATTCCAGTCCGTCAAGTATCTAGAGCAGTATACCCTCAGCATGTTCACCAACGTTCTATTCTGTCTCTCTACCAGCCCGTTAGTCTGAGGATGGTAAGTCGTTGAGTGTGCATGAGCAATGTGTGACCTCTTCGTTAATTCCTTAGTCAAGTCCCCCACAAAGGCCTTGCCGTTGTCTGACTGAAAAATCATTGGTCAACCATACCTTGATATCCAATGGGTTATCAAGTGGTCACAAGTCTCTTCTGCCGAAGCTGTTTGACACGGCACCGCTTCTGCCAGTTTTGTGAAGTGATCAATTATAACCAGTATCTGGTTATACCCCGACTCCGTCACACAGATCTTCTGGTGGTCTATTTGCACCACTTCATTAAATTCAGAGCTTTCCACCGACTTGAGTGGGAATTTCATCTTCCTTGGGTCTTTCACTTGCACGCATGCCAGGCATGCATTCACCCACCTCTCACAGGCTTTCCTCAATCCTGGCCAATCGAACCTGTGAAGTATTCTTTGTTGCACTTTGTCTATCCCCTGGTGCCCCATTTGGTCATGTGATCTGAACAGCACCTCTGTCTGATACAATTGTGGTAATATGATGAGGTTGTGCTTGTGTGGTATCTTGTCTTCGTCTTTTCTCTTGCATGCTACCACCCCGCCAGCCGTGTGATAGAGTAACTCTTTCCTCTCTTTGTAGAACTGGCTCAGGATCTTGTAGCTGTCTTCTTCAAGTTCCCCTTTCTCTTTGGATCCCATTCGGATCCATTTGGAGAGATTGCTTGTCATCTTGTCATTCTTCTGGGCTCTTATCAGGTCCGACAGCCTATATCTCGCTTTGACATGTTCCTTCAGCGCCATGATCTGCCCATTCATCTCCCCAGGGTTGTGGACGTCGTCATTCAGCTTCACGCACACTATCCTCCTTACTACCTTCATGTCGTCTTCTGGCACCAGATTTGTTCTCACATTTGAATTGCATGGTAGTTCCCTGAATGGCTTCCTCGAAACTGCAACTCTTTCAACTTCTTCACCACCTCGTATTTCCTGCACGTCTAAGTTGAAGGTTCCTGAGGACGGATCTGTTTGTAATTCCCTGTCGTGGTGTCTAATCTTTTCTTCTGCCAATATCATGCAGAGACTATCTTGATTGTCACTGCTCGCTTCCGAGTCCTCATCCCACATTTCACACTCCCCGGACAAATTTTCTCCTTCAGTGTTTTCTTCTTCTGTGGACGTGGACCGCTCCCCGGACTCTTGACCTGGTCCCAGGTATTCAGCTTCTTCCTTGAATACCACTCTCTTTCTCCTGACTCTAGTCTGTTCAAGTAATTCAGCTGGGATCTTTTCGACCAGTGACTGCACCACTTCTTTCCCATCAAGGTTAGTCACCTTCGAGGTATTTCTATCACTAGCTGTCCCGCTCTTTCGCAGTTTTGTGACCTCAGGTTCCTCCTTATAGTTTCCTCGAATCACGGGCTTATCGTCTGCTAGTTTTTCGAGTAACCCCTTTAAGTCTTCGTCTATTTGTGCTTCCCCCGTCTCTACCTGGTTGAGATCGTAGCTTTTTGCTTTGAGCGTCTCCCTCACGATCTTTGACTTGAGCATTATTCCTATCGGCATCCCTCGGTTCTTTTTCAAGATTGTTTCTTTCGTAGTATCTTTTGGTAACTAGGGGTGATCTTCTTTTGGTTTGCCTGATTTGTCCAACCATTTCGTGAGAGGAAGACTGTCATACGTTTTCTTGTCCATGAAGAGGAAGCCATCCTTGATCTCAGGTCTATCTGCCTCCCTCTGTTCTTGTCTCTCGTAGAACTCCGTCTTCTTGCTCAAGCTGTCAGCATTCTGATGCTTGTTTTGTGTTCTATGCTCAATTAACATATTGTATCCGACCAGGCGAACTATCCACCTCCCAATGTATTTTTGGTCCATTGAGTACGTCTTCAGCCAGCTTTGTGCCCTGTTGTCGACTCGCAACTTGAATGGCTCACTGCCTAGGTATGCCCTATATTTCTCGACAAAGGTAACCACCGCGAACATCTCTGCTTTCCGTGCTCCGTACTTCATTTCCGTGTCACTTAGGACTTTGCTCCCGTACGCTATTGGTCTCAAGACTGTCTTCCCGTTCCACTCTTGTTCTTGGTGGAAAATTTCAGATATCGCTACTATCGACGCGTCCGTATCCAGTACGTACATCCCCTTCTCTGTTGGCATCCCTAGTCGTGGTGCCTCGCACAACTCTTTCTTTATTCTCTGGAATGACTCTTCCATTGCGTTATTCCACGTGAACTTCTTGCCCTTGTGCCTCATCAACTGTTGCATCGGATAAACCTTATCTGCATAGCCTTTGACGAATTCTCTGTAGTAATTTGCAAAACCCAGAAAGCTCATCAATTGGGGTTCCGTTTTCGGCGATTTCCAAGTTAGAACTGCTTCTACTGCGTCTGGATCTGGTCTGATGCCGTGTTTGTCCACCATCCTGCCCAAGTATTTTATCGAGTCCTTGAGTATCTCACACTTTGATGGTTTGCACTTCAGCCCGACCTCTTCATACACGGAAATACTTCGTCAAGTCTCTCAATGTGGTCCTCTAGTGTGGGTGTCGCTATTACCACGTCATCCACATAGCACATTACCAGATTGCCATACTTCTTCGTCACGCCTATCAGCGCGTGTGCCATCAACCGCTGAAACGTGGCTGTGGCATTGCAAAGTCCAAACGGCATCCGTTTCCATTGAAACAGACCCAACTCGCAGGCAAACCCTGTCTTGTCCCTGTCCTGCTTCCTGTGTGGTACCTGCCAAAAAGCCGAGCCTAAATCAAGAGTCGTAAAAATTTTTGCATCAACTAACTTCGAGAGGCTCTCATGAATCCTAGGTATGGGATAGGCATCCTTCACCGTGACGGAGTTCAGGTATCGAAAGTCACAACAAAACCTCAACTGGTCGCCTTTCTTTTTGGCCATCCTTACTCCACACGCCCATGGTGATTTGGATGGTTCTATCATGTCATACTCTAGTAGCGTTTCAATCTCCTTTCTACACGCATCCGATTTGTGTGGGGTCATGCGCCTCGCCCCCTCCCTGTGCGGTATTGCGTTTTCCTCAAGCTCTATTTCATGCTCAACAAAATTACAACACGTGATGTCTGCCTTATGTCTTGAAAAAACCTCTTCGTTCCGTTCTAGTACGTCCTTGATGGCTTCGAGCTGTTCGTCCGTTAACTTGCCTCTTAAGTGTTCAATTTCCGGTAGGACCGGTTTATCACCCTGTATTTCGTCTATTGTGGGCCGTTCCGGGAAATTCGAATAGCTCGATAGTCCATCGTCTGTCTCTGACTTAAGTGACTTCACAAGACCTGATGAATCTTTTATTTTATTCAATCGTCTCAAGATACAATCGTCTCAAGATCAATCGTCTCAAAAATTTTGTCCCTATGATTGGGACAATCAGCAACTTCATTTTCTTTATGATTTTCAGTCATTTCATATCGAGTTTTTACAGGTAAAGCATATCCCAGTTTCCTCCCCCTCTGTATCGTGATCGGCATGTCAAGGGTATTCAACAAGACACTCACGCAGAGGCCACTCTTCGTGATCGAGAAGGATTTTCCTAAAACAGCAGCACTATGACTATTTGGATTTGGGACTATGCATAGCTGCTTGTTGTCAATTAGTTCATTGTAATTTTTCATTTGTAAACTTACAATCGCTGCCTCGTTCGCCTTTAGCCTCACCCTCCTACTCAAGAATACCGGTGTTTTGGTTTCATTTGCCATTATTAAATTTACCGGTTTAATTGCGTACCTCCTATCCGGGTTCCCTATCCTGAACATTGCGTTGTTTAGATCAATCGCTACATCAAAGTTCCTGATGAAGTCTCTGCCTAAAATAAATTGGTCAGACTCATCTAGGTTTTCTACCACAAGAAAACTCATCCACAGATTACGTTCCCCCCGATTGAGGGCTATTATCGGCGTTCTGCCCAACACCCGCAGGGCCCTTTTGTTTGCAGCTGACAACCGTATTCTCGAATCTATCAAATCATCTTTGTTGAAGCCCATTCGGTCCCAAGTTTCGGTTGGTATGACACTCAAGACTGCTCCCGTATCAAGTAACCCACGTAACTGAGTCTTTTTGCCACTTATGTCTAGCACATGTCCTGTCACATCTCCCTCTGTCCCGATGTGCATTGCATCTTCTTCAAGCATGGCGCAGTGTCCAATCGATCTCACTTTCAACTCTTCTTTTCCCACGTAGATTTGCCCAAATAGGTCTTCATTACATGTTATCATTGTTTTGGTATAGATGTTGATTCCATCTATATTTAGCATCACCTCATGTGGACCATAAGCTTCTGTGTACCTATTATCAACACGTACCGACTTGCTACCCCCTCTCGTGAGTAGTGCTCTCAATGCTCTAGAAGTCGTTTGTGGGCTTATACAACTCAAGTAATCTGCGTACACATCAATGTGCATTATTGTCTGGTCACTTGGTTCGCTCAAGTTTCTCGTTGCTTCGTGGCCGCCCACAGTGATTATTGACATTATTCTTGCCTCAATCTTTGTTAATGCAAATGGCTTTCCTGTAACCATGTTTACAGTGTTGCAGTTTCCATTTTTTGTCGACCCCTTAGCAGCTTGTGGTATTGTTTGTGAGCAACTTAATGTTTCGTTCATTTTCTGTCTTTGGATTTCTTGCTTCAGCCGTTGTTCTATTTCTTTCGCTGCCAGGTCCTATTTCACTTTGTTGATGGCCTCCGCTGCCGCCTTCTCATAATCTATTTCTAGGGCGTTCTTCGCCGTGGCCTCGTTTGCACTATTACATTGTGTTACAGTTTTCACTGTTTTTGTCGGTAGCTCCGCACTTGGTCTTTCTAGGTTTTTCGTCTCAAACTCACCTTGTCTGTTTCTCTGGTTCTGCACCGCTGCTAGCGCCAACTTGTGTTTTGGATGACTCTGATTCTTAACCGCTTCCCAAAACAACGGACAGTCCATCCTGAAGTGGCCCTCATGGTTGCAGAAGAAGCATCTTGCACCTATTTTGATGATCAAGCCACTATAGAACTCGTGTTCTTCCATCTGGCTCATATCTTCCTCATCGGGTGCATATCCTGAACTCTTCATGCCCTGTTTGTATGTCGTGCAATCCGCCACATGATGATCAGCTGATCCGCAGTTAGCGCATGATCTGCGTTTGTCCATGTCATCTCTGGGCTTGTACCATGATGACCTTTGTGGCTGACTCCCCCCTTGTGTGTTCCTGTTGTCTGAGTACGAGTAATTCTTGGGTTTCATCAGCATGTACTCTTTTGACTTCTGCCTCATCTCTTCTGGAGTTGGTGCACTGTCTTTCGACAATGTGTAGTACGTTGCTAACATCGTTCTCAAGTCATCACTCTTTACCCCATCAATGAACTTTGAGGCGATGCTGAAGTTCCTTCGATTGGTAGATTCTTCTGGGTCACTCCTTCTTCTCAAGCTCTCAAGATCATCTAGGAACCTGTCTATCGATTCATCGTCCCTTTGTCTCCTCTTTTCAAATCGCATCATCGCTTGATGACCCTTCATGCCTGAGCCGAATCTATTTAACAATATTTCAAAGATTTTGTCCGCTGTGCCGCGTTCCTCTTCTTTCTTCGCAACCACGCATTTCAATGCCGTGCCTTCCAGATTGCTCAGTATCGCCGTGCATGCTTGCCTCTCATCGTTCAAGTTGTCTTGTTCTAAGTGCAACCTCATGACTTCTACCCAAGTGTCAATGCATCCATCTGAATCATCTTTGAACTCCTTCGGTTTCTTGAAGGTTTTCCTGGATTTGTTGCTTCCTCTGTCACTCGAGTCGGTGTTCCTTGTGGCGAAGGCTTCTAGCGTCCTGTTCATCACTTCCCAGGTGCTTGCCCATGTCATGGCATCCGGTCACACGTTGTAAGGAGTCGTGGAGTCCCCTGGACCACTGGTTGTGTTCGCTGTTCCATTTTTTATGATAGCCCTGGCCCCTACCGGTGCTGTAATCGCGGCTTTCCGGGTTGCTGGTAACGGTGTTGACTGTCGTTTGTTCCTTTGAGGCTCCACGAAGTCCACTCTATTACCTTGTGTCCTCTCTGCAGCTGGCCTGTCTTGTTGTGTTGAATTCCTCAAGATACCGTCTAGCTTTGTCTGTATTGCACTTGAGCTCTCAGCTTGTTCCCTACTCATCGTATCCATTCTCGTTTCCAAACTCCCTAACTGGCTATTCACTGCAACATATCGCTGCTTCAATTCTCGCATGTCTTTTCTGATGTTCTTGTCTCGCTCTTCATCAGTGGTTTCTACTTTGTCAGACATCTGCTGAAGCTTTTCCTCCGTTGCTCTCGCTAGATGGAAATAAATGTCCAAGTACTCATGTTTGTTGTTTCTCATTTCCTTCCTTATCACAGTTCTATCCTCTTCGCTGTGCTTCAGTTTCTCATCTATCTGATCTAGCTTCGCCATCAAGTCGCTTAGCTCAAGAGTAGTTGTCCCATGGTCCGTTGTTGTCCTGTAGTCGGTCGCTGGTCCCGGTTTTTTCTGATCCTCGTTTTGGTTGGTGTCTGTTGTTCTCGTGGATACTGTTCCGAATGTTTTGCTTTTCTCGGCTTTAGCCTCCTCCACTGCTGCGTCTCTCGATCTCATTCCAACCATCATCGCCAATCTTTCAGTAAGAGACGTCCTCTTTTGAGACTCATCCTTCACTGTTTCTGGCGTGTTGCCTGTTGTGTCTTCCACGTTGTCTATCGGTGAAAACTCTATGGGTTTCGGGTTAGGTTCTTCCGCATTGGGCATTGGAGTTGACTCTGTCGTCTTCTTTCCTGCTTCATCCACACTTTGATCAGGTGTCTCTAGATCAATCTCGATGGTGGGTTCTACTCGTTCCCCTTCCGTGCCCTCTTTTGCTCTGTTCTCTGTGGTACTCCTCGTGCTGACCATACTAACTGAAAAGTTCTTCTTTGTTACCTTCGGACCCATTGATGTTGTTTTACGTAGCGACGAGTTATACTTTGTCTTCGTTTCGGTAGATCTTTTTTCAGCTACCGGTACCCTGCTCCGCCTCATTATTTACAATTGCTACTATTTAAAGTATTACTATCTACAAAATTCTACTCTAAGGTTAAAACCTCTTTTGACAAAAAATTTTATAAAAAGAAATCGACAATTTGCTAAAAATAACTTTTCTTAAGCTCTTGAAAATTTTATATGTTAGGACAGGATAGAGAATATGATTTTACACTTGGTTACTTCAACCTGACTTAGTACTCTTTTAGTACCCCCCTTCCTAATGCTGTTCCAAGAATTTCTCTCTACCGTCTCAAGACTATTCAGTGTTGTTCCAGTACTTCTTTTTAGTATCCCCAGACTAGTGTCCCAAGACTAATGTCCCAAGACCAACGTTCCAAGACTAGTGTCCCAAGACTAATGTCCCAAGACCAATGGCCCAAGACCAATGTCCCAAGACCAACGTCCCAAGACCACTGTCCCAAGACCAATGGCCCAAGACCCACGTCCGAAGACTAGTGTCCCAAGACTAATGTCCCAAGACCAATGGCCCAAGACCAATGTCCCAAGACCACTGTCCCAAGACCAATGGCCCAAGACCAACGTACCAAGACTAGTGTCCCAAGAATAATGTCCCAAGACCAACGGCCCAAGACCAATGTCCCAAGACCACTATCCCAAGACCACTGTCCCAAGACCAATGTCCCAAGACCAATGTCCCAAGACCAGTGTCCCAAGACTGTGTTGCTCCAAGACTTCTTCGGTACTGTCCCAAGACTCGTCACTGAGTGTCTGGATATCGGGTCTCTTCTTCTTCGTTGTAGGGACTATTGAACCACTGTACTTTTTACCACCGCTTGAGCTCTAGTAAAAATTTTCCCAAAATCCCTATCTTAATGGTCAAAACACAAATACTAATCCAGTTTTTTCAGGCTATTTGAAACACTAAATTCCCCGCAGGTATCTTGTGATCACCTGTTCGTTAAAGTACTAACAACAAACTTTCACCAAAACGTAAAAATTTAAACTGGAAAAAATTTCCAAAACAGATGGGTGAATTTTCCTGAAATTCAAGGTTGACTGATGTCAATCTTTGTCCTAAAAAAATGTCTGGTACCCAAATGCCACGCGTTTTCCTCCCTCCTGCTAGCGATCTTATGGGGTATCACAAAAACTGTCTATCTCCGTTCCCCCCTACCGATCCGACCAGGGTACCTACTTTAACCTGATTTTAATTTTGGATATCCGCTTCCTATAACCAACGCGTGTAAATATCTAATGTAACTAAGTCGACGATGCCGAACAATTAGTTACTCTAACGTGTCCCCCCTTCTTACAATTTACAACCGCTAACCTCTAACTTAACCAGCCCCCCTGCTAACCTCCCCCCTCTTTAGCCCCCCTCTTAAGCCGAAAAATCCCTTAAGCGCCGGGTGCTAAACCTCTCGAGAGAAAACCGTAGACCTGTTTCCAGGCCTGCTTGTGCAAAAGCTTCCTCAAAACAATGGGACTCCGCTTATCCAATTTTACACTTATCTCCTACAATGTAATGTGGATTCTAACGATACCCGTTGCCCAACTTGAGAACAAGCCTGTGCTTCCTCTTGTAGTGATCCTGTGCTGGTTGTCTCTGTTCTGCACTTGAAAGCAGCACCACTTTCCCACTTGGCTGGTCCCTCTTCCAGTCAAGTTTCCAGTGGGTTCAGCTTAGTACTTATGAACCACTTTCCCACTCGGCTGGTCACCTCTTCCAGTCAAGTCTCCTAGTGGTCCGGTTCGATCCTTGTGAACCACTTTCCCACTCGGCTGGTCACCCTTTCCAGTCAAGTCTCCTAGTGGTCCGGCTAGGTTGCAATCTATCTGAAAACCCTTAACAACGCCCCCCACTCGGGCACCTTATTGAAGTCACTGGTTTAAATTGCTAGATTGATCGAAACGATCGGTCCTATAAAACAGTATGGGTATACTATTTAATTAATATAAAGGTTTGATCCAAATGATCCGGTATCAAAGTCACTGTCTTTTCGTTTTATGGTTTTTGTTACTTTTTCTATACTTTTTTCTTGTTTTTGTCCCCCTAGTTGCCCCCCTTTACTCGGTTAGCTAGGCCTCGTTCGGAGAGCGTACCAGGAAGTTTTCTCAAGTTTTCTTAAAAAGCTATCACGTTACAACCTGAAGGTTTACACGTTCCCGCTGAACCGTACCACCGGTACTCTAGAATGGGCATGCAGCCCGGAGCTGTGTCAAGTGGGTTCGACTCCGTAGTCATGATGTCGTAAAAACAACCAGGAGCGCCATAAAAACACCTTGTAACAGTCACCTACTTCATTCACATATGAGGCTTAAGAAAAATAGGCCCTATAACCATTGGCTCAAGAGTCAGGGACACTATCTCTTGTGTTTTTCTACCTCAAGAACGGTCGGAGCCAATTCGGTTCGCTTGCGACATGAGACTAGAACCCGTTACAGCTTAAAGGCTACTATCAAAATATACCCCCACTCTAGAAAAAAAGAACGTCCCATACTTAGGTCTCGAAATACCCAAAATACGCGAACGCCGTTAAAAACAGGGTCGGAACAATCCGTTAAGTTACTTTTTATTGGACAGTGGAATTTTGATCCATTTCAGATGGAGCAACCTAAAAATCGCCTTATCTCAACATAACAATCATAAAACACACTCGAGAAAATTAAATTAGGGACTCACATGTTGATGCACTCGAGTACAAGGAGTAATTAAATTGGTAAGCAACTCGAGAATTAGATAATATAACTAGACAAGTTTAATACTGATCAGTTTTTATAACAGAAGTAAGTTCTGGCTCTAGAATTGGAGTTTTTGTATAAACCATTGGGACACTCAAGCTGTCCACCTTGCCATTGAAGGTTCAATCTGGTTCGTTTCAAATAGTTGTTCTCTCTTCTTTTTATTATCTCTCCTCCTATTTCGGGATAAGACAACTCTACTCGTGTATTATTTTGTATCGGGAAATTGCGAATAGCAATTTCCTGCTGTTTTTTGAGTATTCTCCCGCACTTGTAAATTCGGTCGTTCTGATTTTCACTTTTTGTTTTCAGTTGGTACGAGAAAACTGAGCATGACAGGCTCCAATCGAAATTTTGAAAATAAAAACTTCCCTCCAAAATTACGTATTTTCGTGTCTCTCAAGGTCAAACTTCCAGATATGACCGACTGGCACAAATTTTATACAAACTTTTAGCTTCCCTTTGTAACATTCGCCCGGAAGATACATATCGACGGAAAACAAAACTAAGTCCTAAGACGACTGGCTAACATCTAAACAGAGCTTTATATGCTTTTCACCGTCTCTACCAAGCCAGTACTTTCGGTGGTCTTTTCCAACATCGTGTCGACAAAAAACGTTACTGCTTTCGGCTTCGGTCAAAACACTCAAATTAACCTAATTACATGCTGGAATAGTGAGCTCATGGCTGGGTCTTAGTATCCTCAGACCACGAGGTCACTTCTAAAAACAGGGCTACTACTATTTTTTGAATTATTAGTGTTTTTGTTCAGTAGATAAAAATCATCATCTCCATCGAAGATGGATCAACCCTTTCCCCCAACTCCTAGCTTCTCATCCTTATCAAAATGAATCCAGTTGTTAATTAAATTCAATTCAGGACATGACAGGAAGCTAAAAATTTATATAACAGGATAAAAGTTTCAGTCCCGAAACCCTTCCGGATTCTTGAATCCACGGAATCAAGCACGTTAACCTCGATTTCTTCCACCCTTCACCGTTGTCTGCAACGGCCTTGCAACTATTGTAGCGACACAATAGTTGCAACTCGGAGTGTTCTCTGTTAACTCTGTGACTCGTTGTCTTTTTTCAACTACTATTTTTGTCCTTCTCGCAATCGCAACTAATGTTGTTCTGTTTTTCTTCGACTTTTTGTCAAAATGACCGTTTCTGACATTTCTCAAAAATGTTACGTCATCACTTCGAAAATTTAAAATTTAGGAATTTCCGAATCCTCCAACCTTCACGTTTTGTTCAATCGTTCGAATAACGTTCTTAATCCTTCAAAATCACCAACTCGGAAGACTCGCTGCTAAAATGACTAAAGTGCAGAGATTGCATTTTGGAACATTCTGGTCGAATGTCACATACTCCCGGACAGTCCGGTCAATGTCCTCATTGAATCACGCAATGTTCATAAAATAGATAAAGTGTCATCGAACAGAATTTACAAAATGCACGAAATTACTTTTATCCACGTCACATCGACTCACTGCAGAATATAATTGGCATCACACCACATCACTATAGTCTTCAAACTCTTTCATTAATCTGCACATTGTGGATATGACCTAAGATAAAAGATATTTTCTGACTTCCAGTGTCAATATCCCGATTAAAACTTTTTCTCTTAGATTTAAAAGGTGTTGGTTTGCAGGACAGTCCTGCCAATCAACAAGCTAAAATTATCCTACTATGCTTCTTCCTTTTGGAAATCTTGCTTGTTATTGTCCTGAATATTAAAATTAAGAAACTCTGTGGTTAGAAAGAACAATGAAACAATCTCCCTCTTCGAGAGATTACCCAAGCCTTCCATGTCACCACAAAGTGATCAGTTCTCCTAGCTGATTGAAAACAGTCATGTAGGCTGGAATATTTAAATATACTCTTTCACTCAAGCCTTTCTAAATAAATAGTAAGTTAGTGTCTCTAAAGCCACTCAATTAAAATCAAAATCCAAATATATAAATGCAACAATTTCAAAACTCAACTAAATGTTTTAGTTTTCAATTACAACTTGGTTGCTTGGTTTCTCACTTGAGTTTTTTCACACACATAAAACAATTCTGAGTTTTAACTTTTTCTACATCACTCCTTTGTTTTCTTCTTTTTTTGTCGTTTAGAAGTTGTAAAACCTCTAAATTCTTCTAATTTCATCTATTTTTGCATCTTGTTTTTCGGTCATTCGTCAATGTTCCATTTCTTCCTCCTGTGATACTGACTCTGCACTCTCAGTCTCCGTATCCTGCAACACGTCGTTAGCAATCCTGACGCTGCTGGAAGCCGTCCTCCAACACTTCTGCTCTTCTACCCTCTGTTTGCAACAAGGTAGGGGATCCACGTTAGATTGTCTGTTCCTGCAGAAGCTGTTGTGGAGACACAACGTCACGTTTCTCTTCATATCTTCCTTTAACATCTCTGCCTTCTCCTTTCCACTACGTTCACTCGTCCTGGAAATTCTTTTCACAGCGGTGGTCACTGCATTCCGATGAGTCACGAGAGCTCCATTGAAAGCTCCTGCTCCAATGTCTAGCTGATATTCACTGAACACCCTGCCATGCTTCGACATATGCTTTTTCGCATACTCGTACAACCATGCAGTCATGTTAGCTCTGAACCATGGCATCAATCGTTTCCTTGCCCATATCTTCTTCACTTCCATCGGAATGTTTAGAATTTTGCACATTGTCTCAAAAAGATCTAAACCTTTTAGACAATCTAACTTCCGCAACTGTTCTCTCGTCGGTGCCTCCTGTCTATTACTTTCTCTCACATGAGCTTCCAGCCATCGTATCGCCATCATAACTCCCACTATCACTATTGTTATGGGCTGTGATGAATCTGGTAAACCCATGGAGAGCAGCTCTCCAGAGTCCCAGATCAACATCAGATTACTACGCTTGGGATACCACCAGGTCTGCTGCAAGCAGTGGCAAGGAACCTCGTCATGTGTCAACATGATGCTCCTCCAATTACGTTTTCCCGAAGCTTCCAGTAACGGTTCCACTTCCATCATCATTCGGTGGACTTCATCATTCTCATCTACTGCATTGTAATCTGTGACAGTTGATCCTCTCTGTTTCTGTCTCTCAAAGTCACTGAAGTTCCCGCTCACATATCCCATGAACTTCTTTCCTAGTATTCACTCCAATCCTTCTTTGAATCTCTCTGGAACTGCTGAGAACATCTTACATAGCAACTCGTATGACTTCTCGGACATTCTCGCCAGTCTCACACACTTCGGCACTGAGAAGGCTTGATCCACGATCGTTCTTGTACTCTTCACGTCCACAGCTACGAAATGTACAGGGTATCTGCTCTTGCACATTGGAGCCAATGTTGAACCCACCAAATATCGAGCTCCTGATGGTCTACAATAAATCTCACTATGTCTGATGTTCATTTCCATCTCGATTGCTTCCCTCCATTTTCCTATGTATTTCTGCTCAGTCTGCAGCACTCCTGGGAATACTTCTAAACTGATGGCCGTGACCATCTCATGTTTCTGTTCTAGATTCAATAGTGACTCTAAAGAACTAAACATGCGGTAGAATCCTAGTGCGGTCACTAGATTCACCTCGGTTCCTCCATGGCAATCTGCTATCAGTTCCGTTTCTGTTCTTGCTTTCATCACTACGTTTCCAAACAATACCGTCAATTGCTTGTGTTGTTTCTCCAGGGTCTTCACACAGTCCAGACCTCCACAAACGTGACCCTCCAGTCAACAGACTTCCGCCAGACAGCTACCAGGTTTGACCCAGTCTTCTGGTCCCCAGCCAGGCAACTCCATTTTACCTTCTCCATTGCTCTTAGAGGCCGTTATCATCACATTTTATATGATGTTGAGGTCACGCAGGTTACAGTCTGCATTCAGTTCACTCTGCACGTCTTGTAACGCTCGCAATATTGAGTCAGCGTTGGGACTAGGACTACATGATGGCCTCATCAATTCTCACACTGCCGTCAAGCTCGTTTACAGTAACTCATCTGAGAATCCCAACCGAAACTCCACTCTTTTATCAGATTTTGGTACGGAAGGTGCAGTCACCTCTTCTTCAAAGACCAGTCCCAATTTGGCCTGTGGATTGTTAATGCTTTTAATCGTTACAATTCAGGACGTCCAGAATCTTAGCAACACCGCCTGCTCGTAATCGAAGAAGCAATCGCGTATGTCTTCACTCAGGAAAGGGTTGTACGCTATCCCTACGATCCCGGATACGTAGCTATACGATTTCTTCTTGATCGGTCCACAGTATTCACTGGATTTCGGCAATGCCCCCATAGATTTTTTAGTGAGTCTCAGCTCCTTGTTTGAGAATCTCATGATTTCGTCTATCTTTCTCATGGGTTCTAATTCCTCGGGTTCTTTCATGTTCACCCTCATCGGTTTACTTTGCTGCATATCCAGCAGTGCTAGCATGAATAAGGCTTTCTCTCGCTCATCGCGTTCCCTCAACATCCTAACACAAGTATTCAATGCAGGTACTGAAATCTGCTCTATCAGGAATCGAATGAAACAGAGAGCGTCTCTCCGCTTCGCACACGCTACTGCTGCTCCCTCTTGGACTATCAGATCCCTCAGGTTCGTCATAAGGAAAACCTTCTCCTCTTTTGATCTCTTCCTTTCTTCTGAATCATATTCTTCGCGAGTCAGTCCCATCATGCACCAGGCGAACCTGAGTTGTAACTCTGTTCTTACGTAAGGTACTGCCACGAGAGCATGTATTCTTGGCGTAGTCCTAATTTCTTCTTCGAAATACCTTAATACTACTGCTTTCCATGGAATGCTCATCAACTGCTCCATCGTTTCTGCCTGTATGTCAGACGACGCTAAAGTCCCGTACGCCTTCTGCTTGAGGGTGGTGCCTTGCAACATCGTTTCCAGATAACCCTCCATGGCTTTTCCATCTTCCAGGGCCGAGTATTGGCTGAGTATTTCCATTTCTAAGGTTGCTCCAGTCAGAGTGCGGTCACTCCTTTTGGATTTATAACCTGTTGACTTTATCCCCGCCATGAGAATCGGTGGCACCATCGCTATATCAGTTAACATTTTATCTGTGCCAGGCAGTTGATTATCACCTTGCCCCAAATCCATGACCTCCTCAACTCGTTTGCTTTTCGCTGAGTTAACAGCTTTCATCGATATCTCTGAATCCACCTTCGTCTTTCCGACCCTCCTCGGCATCACTCTGCTGCCTAACTTCATTTTCATTGCATTGATTTTATCAATCACCAACTTTGGTCGCATTGTCCCTCTCCTGGTTCTTGACAGATACACCACCTCTCCTTTATCGTCCTGCGGTGTCATCTTGATGGGAGAATTCGCTTCACTTTCATCAGTGGCTGAGTCGATCAACAACTCACTCAGTCTCCCTTCACTATCATCAAGCTTGTCAAGGACTTCCCTCATCAAGGGTTGGTTGAGACCCGTTTTCAGAATGGACTGGGTCCCATAGCTCTGAACCACGGTCCAGACTTCAACCATGAACGCCACTCTGTCCAATTTGCATCCCGTCCTACTCTCGTGGTCTCGGTGATGTAGTTCCCATTTTTCTTCGGGCAGCGTTCCCAAGAAAGGTACTCTGGCTGAAGCCTCTATTCTTCTCCTCCTAGGTCATTCCATGAGGATTCTCTGGTCGTTGTTTCATTTCCATAAAGGCTGACGGAGCCTCCAGTGTCGAGATGCCTTCATCCGCTGGCTCAGTCGTTTCCAACGTATCTGCATTGTTCTCAAGATCACTGAAGATATTGAAATCCAGGCTGGATGTTCCTCCTGTCGATGCCCTGTCTTCTTCCCCACCAGCTTGGTCTTGTTGCATGGATTCTTCGGCTTGACGGCTTTCTCCCTGTCCGTCACCTCCTTCTGACTTACCCTTGTTCGAGCTCGAGGATCCTTGTTCATCATTGTCGGCTTCTCCCGGGAATCTCGGTATGAGCAATGTACCGGCCGATCTATCTTCCTCTTCTCCATGGACCACTTTAATTTCCTCGAAGCCGAAGGGTGCTAGAAAGGTTCTCGTCTGCTGTATTCCTCCCACTCTCATCTCCTGTTTTACACTAGTCAGGATTAATGAGGCTTCAGGCAGTTCGGTCCTGCCTTTCATCCTCATCGGAGCTAAGCCTAATCCGGTCCATTCCTCGTCGAATTTCCCAGGCTTGTGAGTCGCGGCGTTGCTTATTCGCCTTCTCGTTGCTTGATCCGTATATGCAAATCGTGTGTATTGTAACACAGCGGCCTTTCTCCCTACAAAGTATGGATCCATCGTTTCCACGAAATTCCCTATTCTCTTTTCATTGGTTTCGAATGCTCTCAATCTAGGAGTTTGTACCACGGAGACTGCTCCGAGCAACAACCTTCATCTCAGAGGGAATTCAGGGATTGCCTCCGGCAGCTTCTTGTAATCACCCCAGTCCTTCGTCTCTTCTCTCACTTTATGATATGCTGCAGTGAGACGAGGCACTCTGGTTATTTCACCATTCGTTTTATCATAGGGTCTCACACTCCAAAGCTTTGCAAACACTTCGATGTGTCCTCTTTCTGCTTCTCCCATGCGATCACGAAAGTGATCGTGAAAACTGATGGCTGTCATCTCTGGCTCCGATATTTTCGCAAATAACAGATCTTCACTCATAAGCTCCCGCAATGAGTGCTGCTCACACCAGTTCAGTGTACTACCGTCCACTGCCGATATGAGGTTCAGGTGCAGCACCGACCTCCTATACTCCTCCACTTTAACGTCAGGGAACGGAAACGTGACTGCTGGTCCATAGATCACTGTCACGAACTCCGTGACTCCTCTGATCAGCGCCAAGGGATCGGTTCTCATAGCCAAGCTCAAATCGGTTTACAGGGGCATGCCTCCAGCATGTCGTCTAACATCTTCCTCTCTTTCAATCGTCTCGTCTTCTCCCGTTCCAAAGCGATTTTGTTGTAAGAGATACTGGATAAGAGTGTGTCTCAGGTCCCTTATCTTGTTCCACAAGTCCGTGGATTCCTTCATATCCAAGTTCCTCACTCTCTCTCTCATCTGCTCTGGACAACGTGCCAGTTTCATCAGTCCTCCCAAGTTTCCGTGAGTAATTGCAATCAATGTCAGAAGTCCGTCTAGCCGCAGGTTCTGGATTCCATCGGTGAGCAGTATCGCCGGTCCCTTCACGAAATTCTCTGCTCCAAATGTCACGAACAAGGCTATCAGTTCCACTATCGACACTTCCACTACTGCTTGGAGGAACTCTTTTATCAAGTAGTGCGACACTTTCGGGTAAACTTTTGCCAAGAAGGACGCGGTCCATCCGGCTCCCAACCCTTCCAACATGCTGTCTGTCCGTTCAAAGCCCTCCTGTCCTTTCACTTCCTGGGTCCAGAAGGTTTCCAGAGTAATCTGACACATTCTGTTCACAAATTCAGCCGTCTTTTCTACGGCATTTCCCGCCAGGTTCACCTCCTTCAACAAGTAGGCATGTATCTTTGTGATCATCACGGGGCCTTGCTCAAAAGCATTTGCACCCAATGCCGCTACTCTAGGGTTCAGGTGTAGCCACTGGTTGGCTTCTGGCTTGGTTCTCAGAACCATCGCCTCCAAGTGAGCTCTCGACTCTAGTGAATTTTTCATTCTTGTGTCTTCACCTGCCACTTCCATTGCTCGGAACCATAACCACTCGATGGTCGTCGTCTATTCCCGGTTTCAGTTTGAGCTGTCAACTGAAATTGGACATTTCCAACCCCAGCACCTCGTCCAACACTAACATGTGTAGCGCATGGTCCTTGAGTCCTCTCATCGCGTTTGAGATATCTGACCATACTGCAGGCATTTCAGCCTTAAGTGGCCTCAGGTTCTCCATCTCTATCATGCGATTCGGGGCTGATATGATTACATCATATTTTCCTTCCGAAAGTAAGGCCACAATCGCATACACAAATTTCAGTCCATCTGGGAGATGTGCATATCCCGGAGACAACGCGAATACTACTCTCAGTGTCACTTTGGTGAATGACCCCTCCTTCGTCGCATCCATCACTTCACCCATCGACTCAAGGATATCTTTTATCGCTGGCCATACAGCGTTCTCTGCTGTTGTAGGATCTCTGAGTCTGCTCAGAAAACCTCTACTGTGTAGATGGTCATTGATGCCAGCGAACACGATCGTAATTGGGTTCATGTCCGTCTGCCTTTGTACCCCTATGGCCAGAGATATCGATTGCAGTAGGTCCAGGTCGACCGCTGCCATTATTATGATGTCCGGCCAAAACAGAGACTTGGAGGTGTACACGAACTCTGAATTCGCTACTACCATATTCTTGGCCTTCCTCATTTCTGATTTGTCATAGGCTGCGAAGATGGTCTCATCTTTCTTTATCGCTATCAATCCGCCATATCTTTGGGCACCATCATCTTGATTCACAAGTTTTGGGTATACTCTCTCCTTCACATGACCAGGGGGTGTCGTCAGCTGCCTGAATATCTTCACGTGTTGTCCAATCGGCGCTCTCGTCGTCAGGAATCTTCCTGGTCTCTCTTCACGATTCCCCTCATCATGATTCAGCCTCACATCTTGCAATGGTCTCGCATTCACTGGTCCCATCGTGTTGTTAGAGGGCAGTCCCTCTAAGTCAGCAAATCTCAAGGCCGTCGTGGAGCTGAAATTTATGCTAGCGGCTATCAACCAGTCTACGCCGGTTATCGAGTACAATCTGCTGACGGATAGCGTCGCTCCATTCAGCATCCTCCTTGCATCTTCGATGAAGCTTACCCTCTGGAGATCCAGCTTCATTAGCTCGTTTTTGTATATATGACAGGGAGACGGTATGGGTCTTGACCACATCAACGAGCCTCTGCTCGGACGTCTCTCCTCTCGACTGGTACTTGTCGTCTCCGATCTAGTGTCCGATCTAGTGTCCGATCTAGACGTGCCGGCTGTCTCTTCGATTTGGTTGACAGGTCCTATTCTTCTCCTAGGATGGATGGTCCTCCTCATCGGCGCTTCTCCCAATCGATCTTGTATGTCTGTCCTCTGACCTGGTTCGCTGGAGCTTTGTTGCCTGTAGTTCGTGACGGCCGGGACCGTACCCAAGCGTGTTTCCAAGCTAGGAGGCACAAAGGTGGTAATCACCGCGTCACTCACTTTCTTTCTTCCTTCAGCACTCCTGTATCAAAGAGTTCTGCTTCCAGCTTGTCCAACCGCTCTTGGAATACTCGATTCAATCAAGCTTGTCCTTCAATACTGTCGAAGTGGATGCCGTCCGTGGTCAGTCTGGCCTGATCCATAGCTTTCAACTCATGTTCGATGTCCATGAGGATCATTCTTCGGGCGTTTCGACTTGCGAGGTTCCTCAAGATGTTATTCCACCTGACGACTCCCTCGTTGTGCCTTCTTCCTGACGCTGTCAGGCTTCTCGTATTCATCGGCACAGTGCAAACGGTCAGTACCGCGCAATTGAATTTCTGCCAGAGGGTCGTAAACAAACACACCATCATTGACTCCCATAGTGCTTCCTGCTCATCTGAACCTCTGGAGATGTCATTCGTCCCAACTAAGATCATCACATTGGGGATCCTCCCTGGATTCATCAGTTCCACCATTCGATATAATTGGGCTATCGTCGCGCCTCCAAAGGCCATCACCGTGGTGACACACGAGGTCCTTAAATTCGACAGCACTCTGACCAAGCTGTCTCCCAGTATCAGATGAGATGTCCCGAGTGGTGGTTGCTGCAGGTTTACAGCCGGGCTCCAGGTAGCTCGATTGAAGCAGGCCCTCGGATCTGTCTCCGGAACTCCGGTGAAATTATATTTCAACTGATTATTCTTTTGCACGTCTATTATGCGAGACACTTTTGTCGCTGGCATCTTCCGTATTCTTCTCTCTGGGGCCCTCGAGCTCCCCATGAGTGGTGTCATGTCACTTATCCCCTGTCTGATCACGGTCTGGGAGAGTCGTACTCTGCCCGTGTCGTCAATCGTTCCATAGGGTGCAGTCACACCGGAACCTGGCGCATTCTTGTTAGCGACCAGTCGTCCAGCTGTCTCTATCAGCTTCCTCACTGTCTGTTCCACGACGGGGTCACCCAAGGTGTCACTAGGATCCGGGATTGTTACTCGATTTGTCTCTGCTGGGAGCTGTGTCTCCGTTGTTTGACTCATTTCTCGAGGCGTCAAGAGCTCCATCGGGGACTGCCCACGAGGAACACTCCTTGCAGGTATCACTTTCTCCACGGCCGTTGTCAACGCCATCTGTTCGGATCGCGCTTTGTAGTCCTGCCTCAAGCGCTCAATCTCTTGACCCTGCTTTTTGTTGCAGTCTTCAAACAATTTTCTCCACATGTCTCGATCTTCCTCCATCTGGAGCATACTTTTGGTCATCTCGTCTAGCTCCTTCTTCGTACTTTGCATTTCATCGTTCATCTCATCCAGATCTTGCATGGTTCGGTTCGTCTGAACCTTCTGTCCTAATTTTGCCCTTTTTGGTGGCACAGCTGCTCTCAGTGGTGGACCAGACGAGGTCGCCTCGCTGTTCATCTCCTGATGCATTCTCGTCAGCCCAGGTTTGGGCTTGGAGGGCACTGGCATCTCACCTGGTTGGTAAGTCCTAGAACTTCCCAATCCAGGCTCATTCGCCAAGTCACTCCCTGAGAGAGCCCCGTTTCTCCAACTCATCACTCTCATGTTCGGGCGGTCTAGTACTCCCCTTTCTCCATATGCTGCCATCAACAGGACTTCCGTGGGGCGGTCCCCACGGTTGTCATGCCCCAAGATGTTGATCAGGACGGTCAGCAACATCACTACCTCTGGGTCCTCCAGTGCGAAGTCCCGATCGATCAGCTGACGATAGATCGCATCTATCATCGGTCCTACATATGCCTCTGCCAGGTCCATCAATTCATCTAAGTTGAAATTGTCCATACTGTTCTTCAGATTTGATTTGATTCGATTCGATTCCAAGGTTTTGACCCAAGTGAGTAATTAAATGATCAATCAGGATCTAGAAAAGAAGTCACAAATATCACACTTGTCAGTTTCACCTTAACATATATCGTTAAAATTTGCTTAAAAACAGTTCAGATAAAAAGATATTTTATCCTAAAATTCATTAAAATCAATCGGTCTCTAAAATTTAGGAATTCGACATAAGATTGGACAGTCCAAACTTTGGATCTATTCCTAAGATCGTCATTCAGTTGTTCATGGTCACTAACCCCTACTTACCCATGATCTTAATAACCTAACACATAACATAACATAACATAACATAACACACATATCACATATTACATACAACTTAGTCTTTGGCCTAACACCCTCTCGCACATCACTCAGCCTATACTTAAGTAATATTTCTTATGTAGATATACTTGTATATTCGTGTCAGAGAATATCACGTGTACAAGCGCGTACAATTCCTGAGGATGCAGTCTTCCTCTGTTTGGATCATACACTCGAAGCGAGAGCTCCTTGACGTCCATTTCCACGAGGAAGTCCCTCAGCCTCGTCAAGGACAAGACTAGGTTCTCTGGGTCCACGTGTTGCTTCTCTGTCGCCCTCGTTACCAAGAAGCACAAGTTAAGACGCCGCCGGAGTTAAGGCTGCTACGCCCCCTATCCCTGGTCTTTGCTTTCAAAGGAATTCCACGTTTTTGTATTCTCTCTTAAAATCTGCCGCTAACGCTGTCCTAAAATTCATGTCTGCTGTGATTGCTATCGCACATGTTCTATTAGTGAGTATGAAATCACTGTCTGTTAGTATTATGTTACTTGAATATTCATTTGGTAAGTTAAAATATGACTCAACAACCCTGCCTATGTCAGGTTTCTTATGTTCTTCGCCTGTTTCTGCTTCTAAGTCTCCTGTTTTTCTTGATATTCTTAATTTTTTTATTATCAAGTTTTCAGTGTGGGTAAGTCCTACCACCACTCCCCGGACAAAAATATCCATCGACGTCCCCGTCGATCGCATACCGGGTATCAAGTCGAGGTTAGAAGCTGGAATGAGTAGTCGTCCTTCCTGGGCAGCCCAGGAAGGATCATCTCGTTCGGTCTTGATGTATTTCATGCTTTCACGATCTACGTCTTGAATTGTGACACTGGTCTCCTCATGATCCGAGGTCGTTTCATTCAGCCACTCTAGGACACGCAGGTTCGTCAAGTCTTGTTCATATGACTGCTGTTGCTCGTCGTCGAATTCTAACTCGGGTTTCGACCAGTCGTCAACCCACTCATCGTTGTGATCATCAACTATGTCAATGCCTTTTGACACAGTTATTTCCTCTAGACCCACTACATCCTCCACTATCTTCTTTAGATCTATCCTATCCACTACAAAGTCGTCACCGTAAGGATTGTATTTCTTTCTTGGTCTCGTCCCGTCCTTCTGACGAGTCTGTATCGTGAACGGAAGATCCGGTTCCAAGTTTTTGGGAACCTCTATCTGTTCGGGATCCTGCCAATCTTCCTCTGCGTAGGGTAATGTTTCATCGTCCGCTTCGATCTGCTCGTTTGGATCCAGGTCCAGCGGTGTATCCGAACCTTCCTCTATGACTTCGTTTCCATCGTTCTTCTCCCTGGTGCCCTTTTCATTGACCTCACAAGCAGGATTCATCATAAGATAGTCCCCTTCTTCCATGTCTGCAGGTATACACCAGTCTTCTGTCGATGGATTGTGTGGCTTGATGTTCTCGTTGTGGGCGGCTCGGCCAGTACTCAGTCTATAGAAGCGTCCCTCCTGGTGCACCTCTGTAATCATGAAGGGTCCCCTCCACTTTTTTAGGAGCTTTTTCGTCCCTTTCGGTGGTATAACGTTCTGAAATACCCATACGTAGTCTCCCACCGAGTAAACCTTTGCACCAGCTGCTTTGTTGTCGAATCTTTTCCTCTGCCTTGCCTGTGCCTGCTGAGTATTTTGTCTACACAAATCGTTCAACTCCTGTTGGCGTCTGATCACATCCCTCACGTAGACCTGTGGGGACGTTTTCTTTCCCTCATACTCTGGGTAGAAGAAGGTTAAGGGTAAAGACATTTCGCGTCCAGTTAGCATCATGTGTGGACTGACTCCGGTGGTGGAGTGTTGCGTGCTGTTATATGCTCCCATCACCTGTGGAAGGTATAATTCCCAATCGGTCATGTACCTGGAACAATATACTCTCAGCATCGACACTAACGTCCTATTCTGTCTTTCCACTAAGCCATTCGTCTGAGGGTGGTATGTCGTGGAGTGAGCCTGAGCGACCTTTGAGCGTCTCATAAGCTCTTTCGGAAGCTCTCCTACAAAAGCTGTTCCATTATCCGATTGAAACGTCATCGGACAACGATGTCTTGCTATCCACGTATTGATTAGGTGGTCGCATGTCTCTTCCGCCGAGGCAGTTATGCAGGGCACGGCCTGTGCATATTTCGTAAAATGATCTATCATGACCAGCACCTGATTATAACCATTGTCTGTCATGCATATCTTTTGGTGATCTATCTGCACCACCTCGTTGAATTCAGACGACTCGATCGATTGTAAAGGAAATCGCAACTTCCTTGGATCCTTGACCTGTTGGCATGACAGACATGCTGTTACCCACTTCTCGCATGCCTTTTTCATCCCAGGCCACTCAAAGCGCTTCAGGATCCTCTGATATACTTTGTCGATCCCCTGATGGCCCATCTGATCATGTGACCTGAATAATAGTTCTGTCTGATAGAGTTGCGGTAAGACTATCGCGTTATACTTGTATAGGACTCTGTCTTCTTCTCTTATCTTGCAAGCCACAATCCCGTCCTTGTTCAAATATAACCTCCCTTCCTTCTGCATGAAGTATTGTCTCAGGATGCGATAACCATCTTCCTCGAGGTCCCGTTTATCCGGAGAACCATTCTCAATCCACCTTTTCAGGTTGCTTGTCATGCGATCATTTCTCTGCGCCCTTAGAAGATCCGAGAGTCTGTATCTCGCCTTTAAGTACGTCTTCATGACCCTCATCTGACTATTCAGCTCGTTGGGCTGGTGTGTGTCTTCTTCCACCTTAACGCACCAAATCTTCGCCAACGGCTGTGTTTCTTGTTTGAACGGCAGAAGATCAGTCCTGACTACCTCCTTCTGCGGCAACAGGCTTATCGAACGTTTCGGTACCGCTATTGTCTCCAAGTCATCCGCTGCGTTGTCAAAGACTCTTTCGCTTGGTATAAGGTAGCGATCACTGTCAGGATCCTGGTACACCTCTCTGTCCAGTTCCCTTGCCCGAGTTTTCACTAGTAGCGTGTGTATCGCTAGTTCTGACAGTTCTGATCCCGAGCTCGAGTTCCTGTCTGAATAGGTGTCCACTCCTGAGTTTCGGTAATTATCATCCGTCGAAGAGGTTGTGCTGGAGACTGCACGCTCCTCCAGATCATGTCTGTGCCTTCTTCGCATCCATCTGAACTCCCCGGACAAAACCTTGTTCTCTAGGTCCTGTTTCTCATCAGGAATTTTCTCAGACTCCCCGGACAAATTTTCTGGTCCCGGGTGTTGATCTTGTAGTCGCTGGTTCTTCTCATCATTCGTCTCCCCGGACAAATAGTCTTGCAGCAGGTTTTTGTTCTACATTTTCACCTTCCTTATCCTGGTCCACAAAGGTGACGGTTTTCTTTCGCTTGCTGCTCCCCTGTTCCTTCTGCCCGTAAGAAGTACTGGTTAAAATCTCTGAGGGTATTGAGGATACTAGTTGCTGAACTATTGTCCTACAATCCCTCTCGTTCTTTTCGTGCTGTCGTCTGGACGACATGATCTTCACCTTCTCACTGACTCTTAGCGATGCCACTGCTGCTGTCCACTCGGGGTCATCTCTGGTCACTTCTTTTCTAACAATCCACCCAGCACCCGCATCACTTGCGGTGTGACTTGCACCGTTTGATCCAATAATGAGAGGCTGTTTATGTTCATGCGAGAGAGTTCTTGCTGGACCAGGTTCGAACGCAGCAACAGATCCACATAACACATCACAAGATTCCCTTACCTCTTGGTCACTCTCGTCAAAGCCTGAGCCATCAGTCTTTGAAAAGTGGCCGTTGCATTGCACAAGCCGAAGGGTATCCTCTTCCACTGGTACAATCTCCTTGGATAGGATCTTTATCTCGGCTGCTTTCTCTACAGGTAACTCAGGATGCCCTGGAATTGGATGTCCAGACTTATCCAACCATCTCGTTAAGGGAAGCGCTTCATAAGTTTCTGTGTCCAGAAACGAGAATCCCTCCTTTATTTCCGCCTGATTGGCTTGTTTCTGCTCCAATCTTTAATAGAACTCAGTTTTCTTGCTGAGGCTGTCAGCATTCTGGTGTTTATCACGCATCCTATGTCGCGATTATCATTTGGTAGCCATCCAACCTGACTATCCATCTACCAATATAACTCTGATCAATCGAGTAGGTCTTCAACCAGGATAACGCTCTGTTGTCCACGCGTAACTTGAAGGGAGCGGTCCCCAAGTATGCGCGGTAATTTTCCACGAAGGTGACTACTGCAAACATTTCTGCCTTTGGTGCGCCGTATTTAATCTCTGTGTCACTCAAGACCTTGCTGCCGTATGCAATGGGACGGAGAACTGTTCTTCCGTTCCATTCTTGCTCTTGATGCAAGATTCCTGAGATGGCCACCACCGATGCGTCTGTGTCGAGAACATACATGCCCTTTTCTGTAGGCATGCCCAGCACTGGCGCTTCACACAGTTCCCGCTTTAAGTTCTCGAAAGCAACCTGTGCCTCGTCGTTCCATTCGAACTTTTTCCCCTTGTTGCGCATCAGCTTCTGCATCGGATACACCTTGTCCGCATATCCTTTTATGAATTGCCGGTAGTAATTGGCAAACCCTAAGGAGCTCAGGAGCTGTGTGTCCGTTCTGGGAGCTTTCCATGTCAACGCTGCTTCCACTGCTTCCGGATCCGGCCTCACACCATGCCTATCCACCATTCTTCCCAGGTACTTAATCGAATCCCTAAGGATTTCACAATTCGATGGTTTGCACTTCAATCCTGCTCTTTTCATGCATCCAAAGACCTCATCGAGCCTATCAATGTCGTCTTCCAGGGTCGGTGTCGCTATTACTACGTCATCCACATAACACATCACAAGATTCCCGTACTTCTTGGTCACTCTCGTCAAAGCCTGAGCCATCAGTCTTTGAAAAGTGGCCGTTGCATTGCACAAGGCAAAGGGTATCCTCTTCCACTGGTACAATCCCAATTCGCACGCGAATCCGGTTTTCTCTCTGTCCTTCTTCCGCAGAGGGACCTGCCAGAAGGCAGAACCTAAGACCAATGTGGTGAAGAACTTGGCATCACCCAGCTTAGATAGGCTCTCGTCTATTCGCGGTATCGGGTACGCATCTTTTATCGTTACCGCGTTCAAGTAACGAAAGTCCCAACAAAATCTAAGCTGCCCCCCTTTCTTTTTCGCCATTACTACCCCGCAAGCCCACGGCGATTTCGAGGGTTCTATCATGTCGTATTCAAGCAACATTTCTATTTCCGCTCGGCACGCTTCCGATTTGTGTGGCGTCATTCGCCTTGCGCCTTCACTATGGGGAACGGCGCCCTCTTCTAGTTCGTTTTCGTGTTCGACGAAATTACAGCAACCGATATCCGCCTTATGTTTTGAAAATACATCTGCGTTCCGATTTAGGAGGTCCCGCATTTTTTCGAAATCTCCCCCACCTATTTTCCCTTTTAAATGTTCTATCTCTGGCAAAACCGGATTGTCAGCTTCTAGTTCATATGACGAGGGGCATTCCGGAAAATTCGAGCAGCTTGATATGCCGTCGTCCGTTTCGGATTTCCTTGAAAGCAATTTATGAATAGATTCTAATTCATTAATCCTCTTTAAAACTTTATCTTTATTGGCATGATAAGGACAGTCTTTCACACTGTGTTTCTTCAAGTTTTGCGTCTCCTCATAGTCGGTCCTCATCGGCAAAGCGTAGCCAAGCTTCTTTCCACGCTGGATTGAAACCGTGGTGTCCAGTGTGTTCAACAACACACTGACACAGTCCGTTTCGCGTTACCGAGAAGCTCCGGCCTAAAATCACCGAACTCTGACTATTTGTATTCGGTACTAAGCAAACCAGTTTACTATCACTTAACGAATTCAAATTTCTCATTCTAAAAATTGCTACCACAGCTTGTCCTGGTTGTAGTTTTACTTTTCTATCCAAAAAAATCGGTACCTTGTTTTCGTCTGTTATTATCTTATTAATTGGTCTCTTAACATACTTCCGGTCCGGTTTTTTAATCCGTATCAGACCGTTGTTCAATTCAATCATCACGTCAAAATTCCTGACAAAATCTCTGCCCAAGATGAATTGGTCGGCGTCGTTCAAATTCTCTACCACCAGAAAGCTCATCCAAAGATCCCGTCCTCCCATATGGAGGACCGTTATCGGTGTTCTCCCGGCTACGTAAATAGCTCCTCGATTGGCAGCGGCCAGTCGGAGATTCGTTGGAATTAGATCTTCCCGCGTGAAGCCAATTCTTTCCCAAGTTTTTATCGGCATCACACTCACTACCGCTCCTGTGTCCAGAAGCCCCGTGACTTCGATTTTTTGTTCCGTTGGTGTCAAGCAGATGTGCGATCACATCTGCTTCATACCCAACGTGTACTGCGTCTTGTTCCATCATGGCGGCATGGCCTATCCAGCGGACTTTGAGTTCCTCCTCACCCAAATAGATCTGCCCCATTTGGTCATCATCTGTTGTTACATAAGTCCTGGTGTAGATACTGATTTCATCCACGTTCAGCATCACTTGATACGGCCCATAGACCTCTAGGTAGCGTCCATGAAGTTTCTTCATGCGAGGGCCACCCGTCGTTGGTAGTGCTCGTACGGCTCTCGACTCGGTGCGTGGCTCCACCTGCCTCAGATAATCCGCATATGTGTCCAAATGCATCAAAGTGAACTCGGATGGTTCACTCAGATTTCTGATCACCTGATGTCCAGCCACTGAGATTATCGACTGTATCATGCCGAACCTCTGACCGGAGATCACATTAAGTTTCATGCTCAAATTGCTTGGTGCTTTAGTTTCTTCGAACTCCGTTGCTTCGAAGGTATTCAGTTGCTCCTGAAGTTTCTCATTCTCCAGTTCAAGTCTCACTTTTTGTTCGATCTCTTTCGTCACCAGTTCCTGCTGCACTCTATTTAGAGCCTCCCTCGCGGCTGCCTTATAATCAATCTTGAAGTCATCAGCCGCAGTTGCTGGTTCCGGCTCACGTGTCTCCTCTGTTACCGCTTGCATTTTCTTTGCCGCCAGCTCTTGAGGTTTATCCTTTCTGCGTGCCTCCGCTTCACTTAAAAGTCGAGCCTTGCTGGCTTTCACTCCTGACAAAGCTTCTTCATGTCTTGGATGCTTGATGTCTGCCACTGCATCCCAGAATTGCGGACAATCTGATTTAAAATGTCCTTCCAAGTTGCAAAAGAAACACCTCGGGCCGAATTTCGCAATTACTCCTCTCATGAAATCCTCATGGTCAAGTTCTGACGCATCTTCGTCCTCGAGGCTAAAGCCTATTGCTTTCATGCCTTGTTTGTAAGTTGGGAATGCTGACACAAGATAGTCCGTTGAACTGCAATTGGCACAAGAGCGTCTCTTGTCCATACCATCCCTCGGTTTGTACCAATTGTTCCCTTGGTTTGCTGGTCCGTTGTAAAAATTGCCATAATTGTTCTTGTAGTATCCAGATCTCGAAGGAGGTTTCAACAAAAATTACTCTTTTGACTTGAGCCTCAACTCCTCTGGTGTTGGCGCATTGGTTGATAGTGGTGTGTAATACGTTGCTAGCATTGTTCGAAGTTCATCATTCTTCACACGATCGATGAATTTTGAGGATACAGCCAGGTTCATCCTTCGGTTTGACTCATCCGGTTGGCTGCGTCTTCTCAGCATTTCTAAGTCATCGAGAAACTTGTCTATCGTTTCATCTTCTCGTTGCCTCCGTTTCTCGAAGCGCATCATCGCCTGGTGCCCCTGCACTCCTGATCCGAAACGGTTTAACAAGATTTCGAAGATTTTCTCAGCAGTGTCAGGTTGATATTGCTTCTTGGCCATGACACAGTTCAGGGCTGTCCCTTCCAAGTTGCTGGTGAGCGCACTGCATTCCTGTCTCTCCGACAAGTCCTCTTCCTCGAAATGCAGCTTCATTACCTCTATCCAGGTATCAATACAGCCATCAGATTCGTCTTTATATCATCTTGGTTTCTTAAAGACTCTTCTCGACTTCTCACTGCGTTCATTGGTTCTGGATAACCTTGTCAGGAATGTCTCCAAAGACCTGTTTAGGGGTTCAAATGCTGTGGCCATTGCCGTAGCATCCCTTGAGTGTCCCGCGTGAGTGTCCTCACACCTCGTCAAAGGCTCTGTATGCGGTGCATCCCTGCAATCCGAATCGCCGTGAGTGTTTCCCGCTTGGGTGTCCTCATGACCCCTCCTCGGGCTTGTATGCCCCCTGTTACCGGAATCACTTCTCCCAGTCGCACGCGTGCCATGTGTTGGTCGTTCGTTAGAGGTCTGTCTGTTCCCCGTTGAATTTGCTCTACTGTTCGGGCCCCATGCTCCATTACCCCTTGTGGCATAGCCTGATTAACTGCCCCTGCCTCTAGTGGATCCATACGTCTTCCTCTTTTGATGTTCATTGAAGTTCACCCTCGGTTCCCTGCTGGGACCTTCCGAGTTCGGTTCTCCTTCTTTTGGTCCACTCTTGCTGCTTAGTAGCCCGTCCAACCTATCCATGATAGCCTGAGTTCGCCTCTCCATCATCGCGTCTATCTTTGTGTCAAGAGTCCCAAGAGACTGCTCTTGCTGAATTCTTAACTTCTCCATGTCGTCTCTTAAGCGTAACTCTCGCTGTTCCGCTTCTCTTGTCATTTGCGACAAATTCATTGCCATATGCTCGTCCGTTCTTTCTTCCAAGCGTTTTTCGCTCCTGCCAACTTCTTGTCTATTGCGGTTTATTTCTTTCCGCAGACTTTCTCTTTCAATGTGAACTGCTCTTTCTAGTTCACTCATTCTTATTGACATCTGTTCATTTTGTTCTCCTAAACTGTCCACTATGTTGTTTAAGGCTTCTTCTAGTGCTGCCCCGTTATCCACGAGTGGCGTCACTAGTGGCGGTGTAACCATGTCGGTCCCAGGTAGCTTCGTGCTGGTCGAGATCCGGGCCTTGACTCTCTGCCTCGACGTCTTTTCTTTATCTACCTCAGGATCCGCCAATGCGTTGCCTAGCCCTCTGTTTCTACTCTACCCAGCTTGCAGCTCTGAATTTGTCATAATCGCGAAGTCTCTTGACTGGCCCGGTGTGTTTGCCTCTTTGCTTATCGTTCTCACCACACCAAATTTGTCCAGGTTTCCAGTCTCTCTTCCGACGTATGCCTCATTCTCCTGGGTCGAACTATTGAGGCTGACTTGAGACACAAAGTCCCCTTGCTCCACTTCGTCCTCTTCCTCCTGGGATTCACCTTCAATTCCTGCGCCTCCTCCCATGGTGAATGGAAAGATGTTTCCTAAGGTGTTCCTCATTCTTTCTGAGAACGATGATGACGTTGTTTGTTTCTCAGTCCCGCCTGCCATCACAGTGTTGTCTGTTGGAGATCTTCTAGTTGCCGCTATTTCAGTTGAGATGTCGGACAGTTCCGAAATCTCTTCTCGATCCAATGTCCCGGTGGAAGTGGCAAAATCATGGCCTTGTTCTACCGGAGTAGATTCACTCGCCAGCCTTCTGCCTCTCTCTTCCAGTCCATGTACTTCCTGGTTGTCGTTCATGGCATGGTCCGTATTGACCTCAACTTCTAACAGTTCTTTTCGCTCCTCTGAGGACTTCTGACTTCTCGTTTCAACCATTCTGCCTGAAACCGTCTCCCCTTTGTCGGTCCGGGCTCGTTTGATCCAATCCACAAAAGGATCGGTCATCTTTTTTCTTTGCTCCTCAGGTATGAATTTCCTAGAGCTATTACCTCGTTTTGGTATCCTTTACTTGTCTAGACTCATTCTCTATTTGTCACTTCTTAATGCCTATACACTTAATTCGATTGCTAGTGACCTTATAATTTGATTACCTATAATAATTGACACAACATAATAAATTTCACAAGATTCTATTAAATAGTGAGCACGAATCCCTGTATGTTATCAGAGTACAGTTTGTATAAAATTTATTCACACTAACTGATTATCGGTCGTAAAATTTGAAAACTAGCACAATATGATGTTATCAGTCAATTTAAAAGATAGTGTACTCACTACCCAACCAAGCACAGTTTATGTAGATTTAAAATCAAGAACAAAATTATATATATAATGACAGAATATGAATACCTCTATGAAAAACGTTTGTGTAATGTACTCTTAGTCGGTCGCAGTACAATAGTCGAACTTATCTTTTAAAGAAAAAGCTTTCCCTGCTCGGTGCTGCACCAAACAGACAAAACTTTGAAGGCAGTAATTTTCTCAAGCGGGCGTCTATTGCATCCACCGAGTACTGTGTTACCTATCTGCCTTCGGACTGCCCGAGCTAGACCTACTACAATCCTCAGGGCAGTCATTTTTCACAAAAACGTATTGTGTTACAATCCACACCAATGAATTACGCTCTTTTTTAGTTTAGACTTAGTGTCGCGAATATCCGAGTTCGGACCTGTTTTGTTTTGGTCTGGTTTTTATTGAAAGGCAAGTTACCAGTGCAGTCACTGATTCCTAGCCTGTCTGCTAATAACCTAACACCTCTCACTTTAGTCTTTCTTTCGTCTACCTAAGTCCTTTAATAAAATAATACCCCTCCGGATTGGCACAAATAGGACCCCTCCGGACTAACAAAATTTAGACCCCTCCGGATTGGGACCCCTCTGAGTTAGTTAATATAAGACCCCTCCGAATTTGGACCCCTCCGATTTGGCAACTATAGGACCCCTCCGGATTCGGACCCCTCCTAATTTGAAAAAAAATTTTGACCCCTCCGAATTGGGAGCCCTCCGGTTTTGTAAAAGTAGCTTTTCGGAGATCTCCTTCTTTCAACCTATACCCCTCCGAATACGTTTTCCGATGCTATTTTGCTTTTTAGATTAACTAGGAAGGGTATGAAGTGCTTTCCTAGACCCTTCCGGATTGAAGTTAAGCCTCTTATTCGACAATTCACGCTAACGGTGAAGGGTCTTATCGCTCGCCTAACTTCGGCTCGATTAAGGTTCTGCTGTGCCTTTAGCCTTCCCTTTTCGTCTAGAACAGCCTAAAGTTACTTTATTTAACCGCTATTACCTTTTGGTAGGGGTATAAGGGCTTTCCAAAAAGTTTTCATAAAACGTGAAGGGTCTACCCTCCCAAATTGGTGAATTTGCTAAAAACAATCTCAAAAAATTTTCACTTTTTATGTTTTTTTTTTCTTGGGTACTATTCTATTTTTTGTTTGGTTTTATTTATATCTTGAAGTGTTTTTGGTCACAAACCTCTCAGGGATCGAGGGAATGGCCGATCCCCCACCCTTCTGATTCGTGAATTTTTGGTCTTAACAAAGTTAAAAAGCGCTTCCGCGTTCCAAACTACCTTTCCGCCCCGGCGGTTTTGGCCTATTAAGGGCGTTGATGTGAGCATCCGCTCGGCGCGGAATGCTCGTTAACGGTTCTGCCGGTCATGATGTTAAAAAAGAATAACACCCAGGAGCGCCATAAAAACATCCATGTAACATTTGCCGGGAAGATACAAATCGACGGAAAATAAATCTAGGTCCTAAGACGACTGGCCAACGTCTAAACAGAGCTTTACTTGCTTTTAACCGTCTCTACCAGAGCCAGTTCTTTTGGTGGTCTTTCTAACATCGGGTCGACAAAAACGTTACTGCTTTCGGCTTCGGTCAAAACACTCAAATTAACTTAGATACATGCAAAAATAGTGAGCTCATGGCTGGGTCTCAGTATCCCCAGACCACGAGGTCACTCTTAAAATTAGGGCTACTACTACTTATTGAATTATTATTGTTTTTGTTCAGTAGATAAAAATCATCAACTCCATCGAAGATGGATCAACCCTTTCCCTCAACTCCTAGCTTCTCATCCTAGCAAAATGAATTCAGATGTTAATTAAATTCGATTCAGGACATAATAGGGAAGCTAAAAGTTTGTATAAAAAGCTCTAAGTTTCAGTTCCGAGACCCCTCCGGATTCTTGAATCCGGGGAAAAAAGATCACTATTTTGCTCCCGGAAGGCTGGTTTCCACCCATCACCGTTGTTCGTAACTGCCTTGCAAATATTGTAGCGACACAACAGCTGCAACCCGGAATGGTACCCGCTATTTCTGCTTGTCTCTAATTCCGATTCTAAGTTTGCTATCGTTCCCGTCACAACGACTGCCGTTGTTGTTCTTATTTCAGTTTCTTCATTGAAATGGCCGTTTTTGACGTTTCTTAGAATTGTTACGTCATCAATTCGAATTTAGTTGATGACGTAACAATGCAGTTTGGTCATTTTAGCAGCGAGCCTTCCGAGTTTGCGATTTTGAAGGATTAAGAACGTTATTCGAACGGTTGAACAAAACGTGAAGGTTGAAGGATTCGGAAATTCCTAAATTTTAAATGTTTGAAGTGATGACGTAGGATCGTGCTCCTTGTACTGCTTGCCGGATCAGTCTTCAGTACCAAAATAGTTCCAACCACTTTCGAACTAAATTTAACCGGCTCTATCTATTATGGTAGTGCAGTTACGATGTAACACACTACTTTAGCGCTTTTTTCCGTTTCAAAAAATATCGATATTTCAAAAATCGCGTTTTGTGGGGGCATCAAAAAATATTGCTATTTTGACCCTAAAAACCGGTCTACTTTCTGTGTTTTTCACTGAAAAACGGTATAAGAGTATTAATATAGGCTATATTAGTAATGATATTAGTATTACTATTACCCCTCCGGGTTTGTTTAATAACCGAATTAAGGTGCTTAACTCGGATTCTCGCAGTTCGGTGAAGGGTCACTACAGTGCAGCACTGTCGAGCCCCCCACATATTACTATCATACTTTTTGTACCAAAAGGGATACAAAACTTGTTAACGATACCCAACAGTCGATTGTTGTTGTCGTTGAGCCCCTTCTTGTTGCTCCTTGTACTGCTTGCCGGATCAGTATTCACCCAAGACCCTTCCGAATTGAGCGCAAATCAGCTGACCCTTCCGGATTGAGCGCAAATTATCATTAACATGCTTAAATGCTCAAACAACCCTACAGTATAGCCTCACAAACGGGCTACAAAAATGATCGTAACAATCCTGACTGATATAAATGCCTGTAACAACAATATATCTATCAACAACAAACGGGAGGGTCGGATCAAATCTTGTCTGGGGTGATGATTTCTACTGATTTTTGAAATTTTTTTATTGTTTTTGCTTTTTTTGGTTTTTTTATGTTTTTTTTTCTTGGGTACTATTCTATTTTTTGTTTGGTTTTATTTATATCTTGAAGTGTTTTTGGTCACAAACCTCTCAGGGAACGAGGGAATGGCCGATCCCCCACCCTTCTGATTCGTGAATTTTTGGTCTTAACTAAGTTAAAAAGCTATTCACGGTAATCCGGAAGGCTTCCGCGCTCCAAACTACCTTTCCGCCCCGGCGGTTTTGGCCTATTAAGGGCGTTGATGTGAGCATCCGCTCGGCGCGGAATGCTCGTTAACGGTTCTGCCGGTCATGATGTTAAAAAAGAATAAAACCCAGGAGCGCCATAAAAACATCCATGTAACATTTGCCGGGAAGATACATATCGACGGAAAATAAAGCTAGGTCCTAAGACGACTGGCCAACGTCTAAACAGAGCTTTACTTGCTTTTAACCGTCTCTACCAGAGCCAGTTCTTTTGGTGGTCTTTCTAACATCGGGTCGACAAAAACGTTACTGCTTTCGGCTTCGGTCAAAACACTCAAATTAACTTAGATACATGCAAAAATAGTGAGCTCATGGCTGGGTCTCAGTATCCCCAGACCACGAGGTCACTCTTAAAATTAGGGCTACTACTACTTATTGAATTATTATTGTTTTTGTTCAGTAGATAAAAATCATCAACTCCATCGAAGATGGATCAACCCTTTCCCCCAACTCCTAGCTTCTCATCCTAGCAAAATGAATTCAGATGTTAATTAAATTCGATTCAGGACATAATAGGGAAGCTAAAAGTTTGTATAAAAAGCTCTAAGTTTCAGTTCCGAGACCCCTCCGGATTCTTGAATCCGGGGAAAAAAGATCACTATTTTGCTCCCGGAAGGCTGGTTTCCACCCATCACCGTTGTTCGTAACTGCCTTGCAAATATTGTAGCGACACAACAGCTGCAACCCGGAATGGTACCCGCTATTTCTGCTTGTCTCTAATTCCGATTCTAAGTTTGCTATCGTTCCCGTCACAACGACTGCCGTTGTTGTTCTTATTTCAGTTTCTTCATTGAAATGGCCGTTTTTGACGTTTCTTAGAATTGTTACGTCATCAATTCGAATTTTGTTGATGACGTAACAATGCAGTTTGGTCATTTTAGCAGCGAGCCTTCCGAGTTTGCGATTTTGAAGGATTAAGAACGTTATTCGAACGGTTGAACAAAACGTGAAGGTTGAAGGATTCGGAAATTCCTAAATTTTAAATGTTTGAAGTGATGACGTAGGATCGTGCTCCTTGTATTGCTTGCCGGATAAGTCTTCAGTACCAAAATAGTTCCAACCATTTTCGAACTAAATTTAACCGGCTCTATCTATTATGGTAGTGCAGTTACGATGTAACACACTACTTTAGCGCTTTTTTCCGTTTCAAAAAATATCGATATTTCAAAAAAAATCGCGATTTGTGGGGGCATCAAAAAAATTGCTATTTTGACCCTAAAAACCGGTCTACTTTCTGTGTTTTTCACTGAAAAACGGTCTGAGAGTAATAATATAGGCTATATTAGTAATGATATTAGTATTACTATTACCCCTCCGGGTTGTTTAATAACCGAATTAAGGTGCTTAACTCGGATTTCGCAGTTCGGTGAAGGGTCACTACATTGCAGCACTGTATAGCCCCCCACAGTTTACTATCTTACTTTTTGTACCAAAAGGGATACAAAACTTGTTAACGATACCCAACAGTCGATTGTTGTTGTCGTTGAGCCCCTTCTTGTTGCTCCTTGTACTGCTTGCCGGATCAGTCTTTACCCAAGACCCTTCTGAATTGAGCGCAAATCAGCTGACCCTTCCGGATTGAGCGCAAATTATCATTAACGCGCTTAAATGCTCAAAAAACCCTACACTACAAGCCTCACAAACGGGCTACAAAAATGATCGTAACGATCCTGACTGATATAAAAGCCTGTAACATCAATATATCTATCAACAACAAACGGGAGGGTCGGATCACATCTTGTCTGGGGGGATGATTTCTACTGATTTTTTTAAAACTTTTTTTTTACTGTTTTTGGTTTTTTCGTTTTTTTTATGTTTTTTTTCTTGGGCACTATATTATTTTTTGTTTGGTTTTGTATATATTTTGAAGTGTTTTTGGTCACAAACCTCTCAGGGAACGAGGGAATGGCCGATCCCCACACCCTTCTGATTCGTGAACTTTTGGTCTTAACTAGGTTAAAAAGCTATTCACGGTAATCCGGAAGGCTTCCGCGTTCCGAACTACCCTTCCGCCCCGGCGGCTTAGGCCTATTAAGGGCGTTAATGTGAGCATCCGCTCCGCGCGGAGTGCTCGTTAACGGTTCTGCCGGTCATGATGTTAAAAAAGAATATCACCCAGGAGCGCCATAAAAACATGTATGTAACATTCGCCCGGAAGATACATATCGACGGAAAACAAAATTAAGTCCTAAGACGACTGGCTAAGGTCTAAACAGAGCTTTATATGATTTTCACCGTCTCTACCAAGCCAGTCCTTTCGGTGGTCTTTTCCAACATCGGGTCGACAAAAAACGTTACTGCTTTCGGCTTCGGTCAAAACTTTCAAATTAACTTAATTACCTGCAGAAATAGTGAGCTCATGGCTAGGTCTC
>NC_087071.1:45547408-45659121 GCF_963678635.1 Symsagittifera roscoffensis
GGACAACGTTCAGTAGTTAATCTACAGGTTTTAAAACCCGCTTCCCGAAAACTTTCCCGGGTTACAGAGAAATCGAGCTTAAAGTGGTTGATTTAGTGGATTCATCAATCCGGAGGGGTAAAAAAGCATAGTTTCTCGCAAATTTTTTTCAACTAAAGCAATTTAGATCGATTTTTTTTTGCATTGAACTAGAAGAGTATAGGCCTTTTGAGCTCCAGATCAATAAGTTTTAGGTCGAAAAGAACGGAAATAGCGAGAAAAGTTAGGCGGAACCTATAAGAGAGAAAATTTTGGAGTTTGGAAGAAAAGACGTTTTGGTTAATAACTTTTGAACGACTGGACAGATCTAGTTGATCTTAATACCATTAGATCAGAAATTAGCTGAGGCTGACTAGTAAAGAACAATAATTATTCGAAAAAAGGAGCGTGAAAATTTTTTGAGACTTGTTTTTAGCAAATTCACCAATTTGGGAGGGTAGACCCTTCACGTTTTATGAAAACTTTTTGGAAAAGCCCCTTCAACCCCTACCAAAAGGTGATAGCGGTTGAACAAAGTAACTTTAGACTGTTCTAAACTAAAAGGGAAGGCTAAAGACGCAAGAAAACCTTAATTGAACCGAAATTTTGCAAGCGGTAAGACCCTTCACCGTTAGCGTGAACTGTCAAGTAAGGGGCTTAATCTCAATCCGGAACGGTCTAGGAAAGGATCACATACCCATCCTATAATTCAAACAGCATAATATTATCGGAGAACGTATCCAGTGGGGTATAGTTTGAAACACAAGAAATCTCCCAAAAGCTACTTTTACAAAACCAGAGGGCTCCCAATCCGGAGGGGTCAAAATTTTTTCAAATTCGGAGGGGTCCAAATCCGGAGGGGTCTTGTTTTCACAGAACCGGAGGGGTCCCAATCCGGAAGGGTCTTATCTTTTCTAACTCAGAGGGGTCCCAATCCTGAGGGGTCTCAATTTTGCCAATCCGGAGGGTCCAATTTGTGGCAATGCGGAGGGGTAGGTAAACGGAGGAAAAGATTATAGTGACAAGTATTAGGTTATTACGAGACAGGCTAGGAATCAGTGACTCCACTGGTAACTTGCCTTTAAATAAAGACCAGACCAAAACAAAACAGGCCCGACCTCGGATATTCGCGACACTAAGTCTAAATCAAAAAAGAGTGTCTCTCATTGGTGTGGATTGAAACCCAATACGTTTTTGCGAAAAGTGACTGCCCTGAAGAATTTAGTAGGTCTAGCTCGGGCAGTCCGAAAGCAGATACGTAAAACAGTACTCGGTGGGTGCAATAGACGCCCACTTTAGAAAATTACTACCTTCAAAGTTTTGTCTGTTTGGTGCGGCACAAAGCAGGGAAAGCTTTTTTCTTTAAAATGCAAGTTCGACTATTGTACTGCGATCGACTAAAGTACAATACACAAACGTTTTTCATAGAAATATTCTTAGTCTGTTATTTTTGATTTTAAATCAACATAATTTGTGCTTGATAAGTAGTGAGTACACTATCTTTTAAATTGACTGATATCATCATATTGTGCTAGTTCTCAAATCTTACGACTGATAATTGATTATTATGAATAAATTATATACACGCTGTACTCTGATAACATACAAGGGTTCGTTGTCACTATTTAATAGAATCTTGTGAAACTTATTGAGTTGTGTTATTGTTATCAAAAGTCAAACTAGAAGGTCACTAGAAATCGAATTGAGTATATAGGCTTAAGAAGGGATAGGTAGGAAATGAGTCTAGACAAGTCAAGAATACCTAAACGAGGTAACAGCTCTAGGAAATTCATACCTGAAAAGCAAAGAAAAGAAATGACCGACCATTTTGTGGAACGAATCATACGAACCCGGACCAACAAAGTGGAAACAGTTTCAGGCAGAATGGTTGAAACCAGGAGTCAGAAGTCCTCAGAAGAACAAAAAGCTATGTTGGACCAGGCCATGCTAGAGTATCAAGAAATGCATGGGCCGGACGGGAGAGGGAACAGAAGGCTAGCGAGTGAAGCTACTCCGGTAGAACAAAGCCAAGATTTTGCCACTTCCACCGGGACACTGGACCGAGAGGAGATGTCGGAACTGTCCGACATCTCTACTGAAATTGTGGCAACTAGGAGAACTCCCACAGACAACACCATGATGGCAGACGTGACGGAGAGACAGACAACGTCCTCATCGTTCACAGAAAGAATGAGAAACACTTTGGGGAATATCTTTCCATTCACCATGGGAGTGGGCACAGGAAATGAAGGTGAATTCTAGGAGGAAGAAGATGACGACGAGGAGCAAGTAGACTTTGGATCTCAAGTCAGCCTCAATAGTTCAACCCAGGAGAATGAGCCATACATCAACAGAGGGACTGGAACCATCGACAAATTTGGTGTGTTGAGAACGATAAGTAAAGACACAAACACATCAGGCCAGTCAAGAGACTTTGTGAATATGACAAATTCGGAGACGCGAGCTGGGGAGAATAGAAACCTTGGGCTAGGCAACGCATTGGCGGAACCAGAAGTGGATGATGAAAAAACGTCGAGGCAGAGAATCAAATCCCGAGTCTCAACCAGAACAAAGCTACCTGGGACCGACAGGGTGACACCGCCACTAGTGACGCCACTAGTAGAAAACGGGGCATCAGTGGAAGATGCCTTGAACAACGTAGTGAGTAGTATAGGAGAACAAAATGAACAAATGTCCATAATAATGAGTGAACTGGAAAGAGCAGTCCACGTTGGAAGAGAAAATTTGCGGGAAGAAATAAACCGAAACAGACAAGAAGCTGGTAGAAGCGAAAAACGTTTGAAGGAGAGAACAGACGAGAACATAGCGAAGAACTTGTCCCGAATGACAAAAGAAGCGGAACAGAGAGATTTACGCTTAAGAGACGACATGGAAAAGTTAAGAACGCAACAAGAGGAGAATCTTGGGACTCTTAACACAAAGATAGATGCGATGATGGAGAGGCGAACTCAGGCTATCATGGACAGGTTGGACGGGCTACTAGGATTCAGGAGTGGACCAAGAGAAGGGGAACCGAATTCGGGAGGTCCCAGCAGGGAACCGAAGGTGAACTTCAATGACCATCAAAGAAGGAGGACACATGGATCCACTAGAGGCAGGGGCAGCTCATCAAGCTATGCCACAAGGGGTTATAGAACATGGGGCCCCAACAGTAGGGCAAGTTCAACAAGGAACAGGCAGACCTCAAATGAAAGACCGACACAAGGCACACATGCAACTGGGAGAGGTGATTCCAGTAACAGGAGAAATGCCAGTCCAGGGAGGAGTCATGTGGGCCAAGGAGGGAATAGTCACGGTGATTCGGATTGTGGGGATGCAGCAAACACTGCACCTTTAACAGGGGGCGACGAGACACAGGCAGGACATTTAAGAGATGCTACGTCAATGGCCACAGCCTTTGAACCCCTAAACAGGTCGTTGGAGACATCCCTTACGAGGTTATCCAGAACCAATGAACACAGTGAGAAGTCCAGAAGAGTCTTTAAGAAACCAAGATGCTATAAAGACGAATCTGATGGCTGTATTGATACATGGATAGAGGTAATGAAACTGCATTTCGAGGAAGAGGAGTTGTCGGAAAGACAAGAATGCGGTGCGCTCACCTGTAACTTGGAAGGGACAGCCCTGAACTGTGTTATGTCCAAGAAGTAATGCCAGCGAGGTACATCTGAGAAAATCTTCGAAATATTGTTAAATCGTTTTGGATCATGGGTGCAGAGTCACCAGGCAATGATGCGCTTCGAGAAACGGAGGCAACGAGAAGATGAAACGATAGATAAGTTTCTAGATGACCTGGAAATGCTGAGAAGACGCAGCCAACCGGATGAGTCAAACCGAAGGATGAACCTGGCAGTAGCCTCAAAATTTATCGATGGTGTGAAGAATGATGAACTTCGAACAATGCTGCAACGCATTACACACCACTATCAACCAATGCGCCAACACCAAAGGAGTTGAGGTTCAAGTCAAAAGAGTATCAAGTATTGAAACCTTCGAGATCTGGATATTATAAGAACAGTTATGGCAATTTTAATAACGGACCGTCAAACCAAGGGCACAACTGGCACAAACAGAGGGATGATATGGACAAGAGACGCTCTTGTGCCAATTGCAGTTCAACGGACCATCATGTGTCAGCATGCCCATTTTACAAGCAAGGCATGAAAGCAATAGACTTTAGCCTCGAGGACGAAGATGCGTCAGAGGTTGACCATGAGGATTTCATGAGAGAAGTGATTGCGAAATTCTGCCCGAGGTGTTTCTTTTGCATATTGGAAGGTCATTTTAAATCTGATTGTCCACAATTCTGGGATGCTGTAGCAGACATCAAGCATCCAAGACATGAGGAAGCGTTATCAGGAGTAAAAGCCAGCAAGGCTCGCCTGTTGAGTGAAGCAGGGGCGCGCAGAAAAGACAAACCGCAAGAGCTGGCGACGAAGAAAATGCAAGCGGTAACTGAAGGGACATGTGAACCGGAACCAGTGACTGCGGCTGATGACTTCAAGATTGATTAGAGTGCAGCACGAACTATTGACAAAAGAGATCGAACAAAAAGCGAAACTCGAACTGGAAAATGAGAAACTACAGGTGCAACTGAATACCTTCGAAGCAACGGAGGTCGAACAGACAAAAGCACCAAGCAGTTTGAGCATGAAACTTAGTGTGATCTCCGGTCAGAGGTTCGGCATGGTACCGCAAGGAAGCAAAATACAGTCAATAATCTCGGTGGCTGGACACCAGGTAATCAGAAACCTGAGTGAACCATCAGAATTCACTTTGATGCATTTGGACACATATGCAGATTATCTGAGGCAGGTGGAGCCAAGCACTGAGTCAAGAGCTGTGCGAGCACTATTCACAACGGGCGGCCCTCGCATAAAAAAGCTTCATGGACGCTACGTGGAAGTCTATTGGCCGTATCAAGTGATGCTGAACGTAGATGGAATCAGTATCTACACTAGGACATATGGGACAACAGATAGTGACCAAATAGGGCAGATCTATTGGGGTGAGGAGGAACTTAAAGCCCGCAGGATAGGCCATGACGCCATGATGGAACAAGACGCAGTACACATTGGATACGAAGCAGATGTGACTGCACATCTGCTCGACACCACTGGCAAGAAAATTGGAGTCACAGGGCTTCTGGACACAGGAGCGGTTGAGTGTGATACCGATAAAAACTTAGGAAAGAATGGGCTTCACGAGAGAAGATCTAATTCCGACGAATCTCCGACTGGCCGCCGCCAATCAAGGAGCTATTTACGTAGCAGGAAGAACGCCGATAGCAGTTCTCCACATGGGAGGACGAGATCTATGGATGAGCTTCCTGGTAGTAGAGAATTTAGACGACGCCGACCAATTCATCTTGGGCAGAGATTTGGTCAGAATTTTGACGTGATGATTGACTTGAACAACGGTCTGATACGGATTAGAAACCCGGACCGGAAGTATTTTAAGAAACCAATTAAAAGGATAATAACAGACGAAAACAAGGTGCCAATTTTTTTCAGATAGAAAAGTAAAACTACAGCCAGGACAGGCTGTGGTGGTAATTTTTAGAATGAGGAATTTGAATCCGTTAAGCGATAGTAAACAGGTTTGTTTAGCACCAAATCAAATAGTCAGAGTTCGGTGATTTTAGGCCGGAGCTTCTCGGTAACGCAAAACGGACTGTGTGTCAGTGTGTTATTGAACACACTGGACACCACGGTTTCAATCCAGCGTGGAAAGAAGCTTGGTTACGCTTTGCCGATGAGCACCGACTATGAGGAAACACGAAATTGGAAGAAACATAGTGTGAAAGACTGTCCTTATCATGCCAATAAAGATAAAGTTCTAGAGAGGATTAATGAATTAAAATCTATTCATAAATTGTTTTCAATGAAATCTGAAACGGAAGACGGCTTATCGCGCTGCTCGAACTTTCCGGAACGCCCCTCGTCATATGAACTAGAATCTGACAAACCGGTTTTGACAGAGATAGAACATTTGAAAGGTAAAATAGGTGAAGGGAATTTCAAAAAATTACAGGACGTTTTGAATCGGAACGCAGATGTATTTTCAAAACATAAGACGGATATCGGTTGCTGTAACTTCGTCGAACACGAAATCGAACTTGAAGAAGGCGCCGTTCCCCACAGAGAAGGCGCAAGACGAATGATGCCACATAAGTCGGAAGCGTGCCAAGCGGAGATCAAAATGTTGCTCAAATACGACATGATAGAACCCTCGAAATCGCCGTGGGCTTGCGGGGTGGTAATGGCGAAAAAGAAAGGGGGGTGGCTTAGGTTTTGTTGCGACTTTCGCTACTTGAACGCGGTGACAATAAAGGATGCGTACCCAATACCGCGAATAGACGAGAGCCGCTATTAACTTGGTGATGCCAAGTCCTTCACCACATTGGACTTGGGTTCTGCCTTCTGGCAGGTCCCTCTGCGGAAGAAGGATAGAGAAAAGACCGGATTCGCGTGCGAATTGGGTTTGTACCAGTGGAAGAGGATGCCCTTCGGCTTCTGCAATGCAACGGCCCTTTTTCAAAGACTGATGGCTCAGGCTTTGACCAGAGTGACAACGAAGTACGGGAATCTTGTGATGTGTTACGCGGATGACGTAGTCATAGCAACACCGACCCTGGAAGACCACATAGATCGGCTCGATGGAAAGAGCAGGCTTGAAGTGCAAACCATCGAAATGTGAAATCCTTAGGTATTGGATCAAGTATCTGGGAAGGATGGGGGACAGGCATGGTGTGAGGCCGGACCCAGAAGCAGTAGAGGCTGTGTTGACATGGAAGGCTCCGAGAACAGACACACAACTCATGAGCTTCCTAGAGTTTGCTAATTATTACGTGAGTTCATAAAAGGATATGAAGACAAGTTGTATCCAATGCAGAGGCTGATGCGCAACAAAGAAAAGACGTTCGAATGGAACGATTAAGCACAAGTTGCCTTCGAGAACATAAAGCAAGAACTGTGCGAAGCGCCAGTGCTAGGCATGCCTACAGAAAAGGGCATGTATGTTCTTGACACATACGCATCGGTAGTAGCCATCTCAGGAATTTTGCATCAGGAGCAAGAATGTAATGGAAGAACGGTTCTCCGTCCCATTGCATATGGCAGCAAAGTCTTGAGTGACACTGAGATGAAATATGGTGAACCAAAAGCTTAAATGTTTGCAGTAGTCACAGTCGTGGAAAAGTACCGCGCATACTTGGGGAGCGCTCACTTTAAGTTACGCGTGGACAACAGAGCGTTATCCTGGTTGAAAACCTACTCGATGGATCAGAGTTATATCGGTAGAAGGATAGTAAGAATGGATAACTACCACATGATAATCGAGCACAGGCTGCGTGATAAACACCAGAATGCTGACAGCCTCAGCAAGAAGACTGAGTTCTATGAAAGATTGGAACAGAAGCAAGCCAATCAGGCAGAAATAAAGAAAGGAATCTCGTTTCTGGACAAAGAAACTTATGAAGCGCTTCCCTTACCGAGATCGTTGGATAAGTTTGGACATCCAATTCCAGGGCATCCTGAGTTACCTGTCGAGAAAGCAGCCGAGATAAAAATCCTATCCAAAAGGGACCCGGTGACCTTGGATCTGTTGCTGCACTCAAACCTGGTCCAGCAGGAACTCTCTCGCATGAACATAAACAGTCTCTCATTATTGGACAAAACGGTGCAGGTGACACCGCAAGTGATGCGGATACTGGGTGGGTTGTTAGAGAGTGAAGTGACCAGAGACCACCCCGAGTGGGCAGCAGCCATGGCATCACTGACAATCAGGGAGAAAGTGAAGATTATGTCGTCAATACGACAAGACAAAGACAACGAGAGGGATTGTAGGTCAATAGTACAGCAGCTAGTATCGTCGATACCCAAAGAGGTCTTAATGAGTACTTCATATGGTCGGAAAGAACAGGGTAACGATACGCGAACAAAAACAGTTACCTTCGAGGACCGAGAGGGTTGAACGAAGACTGGAGCAAGATTATTTGTCCGGGGTGACAAATGGTGAGAAAAGACGGCGAGTTCAAGATCAATATCCGGGACAAGGAAGTTTGTCCGGGGAGTCTGAGATAGATGAAAAATTTCCTGGCGAGAGACAGGACCTTGGGAACAAAGTTTTGTCCGGAGATGGATGCTGAGAGGAGGTGCCTTGAGATGGATGCGAAGCAGGCACGGACTTGATCTGGAGGAGGTTGCAGACTCCATCACAGACTCTTAAACAGATGACAATTCCAGGAACTCAGGAATTGACACATACTCAGACAGGAACTCGAGCTCGGGATCAGAACTGTCAGAATTAGCGATCCACACACTGCTAGTGCAAAGTCGTGCTAAGGATCTGGATAGAGAAGTGTACCACGACCCTGACAGTGATCGCTACCTCATACCAAGCGAAAGAGTCTTTGACAACGCAGCGGATGATTTGGAAACAATAGCGGTATCGAAGCGGTCGATAAGCCTGTTGCTGCAAAAAAAGGTAGTCAGGACTGATCTTCAGCCATTCAAACAAGAAACACAGCCGTTGGCGAAGATTTGGTGCGTTAAAATGGAAGAAGACACACACCAGCCCAATGAGGTGAATAGTCAGATGAGGGTCATGAAGACTTACTTGAAGGCGAGATACACACGCTCGGACCTACTAAGGGCGCAGAGAAATGATCGTTTGACAAGCAACCTGAAAAGGTGGATAGAAAATGGTGCACCAGACAAAGGTGACCTGGAAGAAGACAGTTACCGTATCCTGAGACAGTACCTCATGCAGAAGGAGTGAAGGTTATATTTGAACAAGGACGGGATTGTGGCTTGTAAGAGAAGAGACGAAGACAAAGTCCTGTATAAGTATAACGCGATAGTGTTGCCGCAACTCTATCAGACAGAACTATTATTCAGGTCGCATAATCAGATGGGGCATCAGGGGATCGACAAAGTGTATCAGAGGATCCTGAAGCGCTTGAGCGGCCTGGAATGAAAAAGGCATGTGAGAAGTGGGTAACAGCGTGCCTGTCATGCCAAGACGTCAAGGATCCAAGGATTTGTGATTTCCTTTACAATCGATCGAGTCGTCTGAATTCAACGAGGTGATGCAGATAGATCACCAAAAGATATGCATGACAGACAGCGGTTATAACCAAGTCTTGGTCATGATAGATCACTTCACGAAGTATGCAGAGGCCGTGCCCTGCACAACTGCCTCGGCAGAAGAGACATGCGATCACCTGATCAATACGTGGATAGCGAGACATGGTTGTCCGATGACGTTTCAATCGGATAATGGAACAGCTTTCGTAGGAGAGCTTACAAGAGAGCTGATGAGACGCTCACAGGTTGCTCAAGCTCACTTCACGACATACCACCCCCAGACGAATGGCTTAGTGGAAAGACAGAATAGAACGTTAGTGTCGATGCTTAGGGTATATTGTTCCAGGTACATGATTGATTGGGACAGATACCTTCCACAGGTAATGGGAGCCTATAATAGCATGCAACACTCCACCACTGGAGTTAGTCCACACATGATGCTAACTGGACACGAGAAGTCTTTACCCCTGACCTTTTTCTACCCAGAAAACGAGGGAAAGAAAACGTCTCCACAGGTCTACGTGAGGGATGTGATCAGACGTCAACGGAGTTGAACGATTTGCGTAGACGAAATACACAGCAAGCACAGGCAAGGCAGAGGAAAAAATTCGACAAGAAGGCAACTGGTGCAGAAGTTTTCTCGGTGGGAGACTACGTATGGGTGTTTCAGAACGTTATATCACCAAAAGAAACGAAAAAGCTCCGAAAAAAGTGGAGGGGACCCTTCATGATTACGGAAGTGCACCAGGAGGGACGCTTTATCACAGATACCGGGAAAATACCTATGCTTCTTGGTGACAAGGGCGACGGAGAAGCGGCACGTGGACCCGGAAAACCTAGTCTTGTCCTTGACGAGGTTGAGAGACTTCCTTGTGGAAATGGACGTGAAGGAGCTCTTGCTTCCAGTGTACGATCCGAACAGAGGACGACTGCATGCTCGGGAGTTATACGCGTTTATACACGTAATCTTTTCTGATACTAATAAACAAGTATACTTACATAAGAAACATTACTTCAGTATAGGCTGAGTTAAGGTGACATGCAAGAGGGTGTCGGACCAAAATATGTAATATGTGATATGTGTGTTATGTTATGTTATGTTATGTTATGTTATGTGTTATGGTATTAAGATCTTGGGTAAGAAGGGGTTAGTGACCATGAACAACTGAATGACAATCTTAGGAATAGATCCAAAGCTTGGACTGTCCAATCTTAGGTCGAATTCCAAAATTTCAGAGACCGATAGATTTTAATAAGTTTCAGGGTTAAATCTTTTTTATCAGACTGTTTTAAATGAATTTTAACGAGAAATTAAGGTGACCATTTTTTCTAGATTTTGATTGATCGTTTAATTACTCACTTGAGTCAAACCTTTGAATCAAACCGAATTGAACTTGAAGAACAGAATGGATAATTTCAATTTGGATGAATTAATGGACCTGGCAGAGGCATATGTAGGACCGATGGTAGATGCGATCTATTGTCGGCTAATGGATCGAGACTTGGCTCTGGAGGACCCAGAGGTAGTCATGTTGCTGACCGAAGACCCTTTCTATGGGTCACTACTTCATTCCAAGCTGGGTAAATATTCCTTCCGTACAGAGGGAGCTGGGTAAATATTCCTTCCGTACAGATTGTTTATGAGACCTACTTCGCATGCTGTGATCCTATTACTGCCAATGTTCTCTGGGACTACTTTTATTTAGTCTGAATGAATTTCTATCAACAGTTCACTCGCCAAATTATAATGAAGTCAATGTTTGCCAAGTCGTCGGCTAATGGATCGAGACTTGGCTCTGGAGGACCCAGAGGTAGTCATGTTGCTGACCTAGTCATGATAAACATCGTGGGGCATGACAACCGTGGGGACCGCCCCACGGAAGTCCTAATGATGGCAGCATACGGAGAAAGGAGAGTACTAGACCGCCCGAATTTGAGAGTGATGAGATGGAGAAACGGGGCTCTCTCAGGGAGTGACTTGGCGAATGAGCCTGGATTGGGAAGTTCTAGGACTTTCCAACCAGGTGACATGCCTATGCTCTCCAAGCCCAAACCTGGGCCGACGAGAATGCATCGGGAGATGAATAGCGAGGCTGCCTCGTCTGGTTCACCTCTGAGAGCAGCTGTGCCACCAAAGAGGGCGAAAGTAGAACAAGGGCTTCAAACGAACCGAACCCGGCAAGACCTGGATGGAGTAGAAGACGAACTGAAAAGGACGACAAAGGAACTGGATGAGATGACTAAGGCCATGCTCATCACGGAGGAAGATAGAGATATGTGGAAGATATTGTTCGAAGAGTGCAGAAGAAAACAGAGCGAAGAGATTGAGCGCTTTAGGCGGGATTACAAGGAGCGGATGGCGTTGACAACAGCCGTGGAGAAGGTGATACCTGCAAGGAGTGGTCCTCGTGGGCAGTCCCCGATGGAGCTCTTAACGCCTCGAGAAATGAGTCAGACAATGGAAACACGAATCCCGACAGCAACAGGTCGAGTGACAATCCCGGACCCTAGTGACAACTTGGGTGGACCCAGTCGTGGAACAGACGGTGAAGAGGCTGATAGAGACAGCTGGACGACTAGTCGCCAACAAGATTGCACAAGGTTCCGGGTTGACTGCACCCTATGGAACAACCGACGATGCGGGTAGAGTACGGCTCTCCCGAAGTGTGATGACCAGAGAGGAATCTAGCGACACTACGCCAACAATGGGGAGCTCTAAGGCCCCAGAGAGAAAAATCGGGAAGCTGCCAGAGAAGAAAGTGTCTCGAGTAATAGACGTGCAAAAAAATAATCAGTTGAGATATAACTTCACGGGAGTTACGGAGACAGATCCGAGAGCTTGCTTCAACCGAGTGACTTGGAACCCGGCAGTGAACCTGCAGCAACCACCACTGGGGACATCACATTCGATACTGGGGGACAGCTTAGTCAGAGTACTCTCGAATTTGAGGACCTCTTGGGTCACCACAGTGATGGCCTTTGGAGGCGCGACGATAGCCCAGTTATATCGGATGGTGGAACTAATGAATCCAGGGAGGATCCCCAATGTGATGACCCTGGTTGGAACGAATAACATCTCGAGAAGTTAGGATGAGGAGGAAGTACTATGGGAGTCAATGATGGTGTGCTTGTTCACTACTCTCTGGCAGAAGTTCAGTGAAATAATATCTTGAGGAATCTCGCAAGTCGGAATGCCGGAAGGATGATCCTCATGGACATCGAACATGAGTTAAGAGCTATGGATCACGTCAGGCTAACCACGGACGGCATCCACTTCGACAGTGTAGATGGACAGGCTTGGTTGAACAGAGTCATCCAAGAGCGGTTGGATAAGTTGGAAATAGAATTCTTTGACACAGGAGTGCTGAAGGAGGAGGGAGCATCAAACGAACCGGTGATTACCACCTTTGTGCCTCCTAATCTGGAAACACGCTCGAGGACGGTCCCAGCTCAAAGAACCAGTTCAAAGAACGGACGTTCAAGATCAAATGGGAGAAGCGCCCATGAGGAGTACCATAAGTCCTAGGAGAAGATTAGGGCCTGTCAACCCGACGGAGTAAACAATCAGCACCTCCAGATCGGACACGAGATCGGAGACAACAAGTACCAGTCGAGAGGACAGATGCCCTGATAGAGGCTCTTTGATGTGGTCGAGGCACATACCTTCTCCCTGGCACATATACAAGGATGACCTGATGAAATTGTACCTTCAGATGGTGAGCTTCGCAGCGGATGCCAGGAGGATGCTGAATGGAGCGAGGTTATCGGTCAGTGGACTGTACTCGATAACAGGCGTAGACTGGTTAATAGCTGCTGGCATAAACTTCAGCTCCACGACGGCCTTGAGGTTTGCTGATCTAGAGGGACTGCCCTCTAACAACACAATGGGCCCAGTGAACGCAAAACTATTGCAAGACGTGAGATTGATTGACGATGAAGGAAATTGGGAAGAGAGACCTGGGAGATTCTTGACGACGAGGGCACCGTTTGGACAGCATGTCAAGATGTTCAGGCAACTGAGGACACCCCCTGGTCATGTGAAGGAAAGAATATACCCGAAACTAGTGAGTCAAGTTGGTGACGTTCAAAGATACGGCGGATTGAAAGCGATAAAGAAAGATGAGACCCATTTCGCCGCATATGACAAAGCAGAAATAAGGAAGGCCAAGATCATGATAGTAGCGAATTCAGAGTTCGTGTATACTTCCAAGTCTCTGTTTTGGCCGGACTTCATCGTAATGGCAGCGGTCGATCTGGACCTACTGCAATCGGTATATCTGGCTATAGGGGTACAAAGACAGACGGACATGAACCCAATTACGATGGTGTTTGCTGACATCAATGACCATCTACACAGAAGAGGTTTTCTGAGCAGACTCAGAGATCCTACAACGGCAGAGAATGCTGTGTGGCCAGCGATAAAAGATATCCTTGAGTCAATGGGTGAAGTGGTGGATGCGACGATGGAGGGGTCGTTCACCAAGGTAACACCGAGATTAGTGTTCGCACTGTCTCCGGGGTGCGCATATCTCCCGGATGGATTGAAATTCGTGTATGCGATCGTGACCTTGCTTTTGGAAGAGAAATATGATGTAATCATATCGGCCCCGAATCGCATGATAGAGATGGAGAACCTGAGACCACTCAGGGCTGAGCTACCTGCGGTGTGGTCGAATATCTCGAACGCGATGAGTGGATTGAAGGACCATACGCTGCACATGTTAGTGTTGGATGAGGTGCTGGGGTTGGAACTGTCCAATTTCAGTCGACAGCTCAAACTTAAACCGGGAATAGACGACGACCATCGAGTGGTCATAGCGATGTCAAACGACTTGTGGTTCCGAGCAATGGAAGTGACAGGTGAAAAAGAGAAAAGGAAAAATTCCCAGGAGACTAGAGCTCATTTGGAGGCAATGGTTTTGAGAACCAAACCGGAGGCCAACCAATGGCTACACCTAAGTCGTCAAGTAGCGGCATTGGGTGCAGATGCTTTTGAGCAGGGCCCCGTAATGACCACGAGGATCCAGGCCTACTTGCTAAAGGAGGTGAACCTGGCGGAAAATGCTGAAGAAAAGACAGCTGAGTTTGTGAACAGAATGTGCCAGATTACCCTGGAAACCTTCTGGACCCAGGAAGTGAAGGTGGAAGAAGGCTTTGAACAAACAGATAGCATGATGGAAGGGTTGGGAGCTGGATGGACCGCGTCCTTCCTGGCGAAAGTCTACCCGAAAGTCTCTCATTACTTGATAAAGGAATTCCTCCAAGCAGTAGTGGAAGTATCAATTGTGGAACTATTAGCCTTGTTCGTGACGTTTGGAGCAGAGAGTTTCGTGAAAGGACCGGCAGTACTGCTCACCGAAGGAATTCAGAACCTGCGGTTAGAAAGGCTTCTAACATTGATTGCGATTACCCACGGAAACTTGGGAGGACTAATGAAACTGACACGTTATCCAGAGCAGATGAGAGAGAATGTGAGGAGGTTCGACATGAAGAAAGCCACGGACTCGTGGAATAAGATAAGAGACTGGAGACACATTTTTATCCAGTGCCTCTTACAACAAAATCGTTTTGGAACGGGAGAAGATGAGACTATCGAAAGAGAAGAGGATGTGAGACGACATGTTGACTGACCGATCTGAGCTTGGCTATGAGGACCGATCCCTCAGCGTTGATCAGAGGAGCCATGGAGTTTGTGACAGTGATCTATGGACCAATAGTCACGTTTGCGTTCCCTTATGTTAAAGTGGAGGCGTATAGGAGGTCGGTGCTGCACCTGAACCTCATATCAGCAGTGGACGGTAGTGCGCTGAACTGGTGTGAGCAGCGCGCATAGTAGGAGCTCATGAGTGAAGCTCTGGAATCTGAGACCCTATGACAAAACGAATGCTGAAATGACCAGAGTTCCTCGTCTCACTGCAGCATATCACAAGGTGAGAGAAGAGACGAAAGACTGGGGTGATTACGAGAAGCTGCCGGAAGCAATCCCTGAATTCTCTCTGATAGGAAGGATGTTGATCGGAGCAGTCTCCGTGGTACAAACTCCTAGGTTGAGAGCATTTGAAACCAACGAGAGGAGAGTGGGGAAATTCTTGGAACGATGGATACATACTTTGTGGGAAGGTATGCCGCCGTGTTACAGTATACACGATTTGCCTACACGGATCAAGCGACGAGATGGCGAAAAAGCAACGCCGCGCCTCCCAAGCCCGAAAGATTCGATAAGGAATGGGCGGGATTAGGCCTGGCACCTATGAAGATGAGAGGCAGGACCGAGCTGTCTGAGGCCTCCTTGATCCTGACCAGTGTGAAACCGGAGTTGACAGTAGGAGGAACAATGCGGACGAGAACCTTCTTAGCACCCTTCGGCTGTGAGGAAATCAAAGTGGTCCATGCGAAGAGGAAGATATATCGGCCGGTACACTGATCATACCGAAATTTCCGGAAGGAGCCGAAAATGAAAAGCAAGGACCCTCATGCTCGAAGAGGAATACGTCAGAAGGAGATGATGGACAGGGAGGGAGCCGTCAAACAGAAAAACCGATGCAACAAGATGCAAATCAAGCTGGTGGGGAAGACGACAGGGCATCGACAGTGGGAGTATCCAGCCTGGATTTCAATTTCCTCTGTGACTTTGAGAATAACGCGGATACGTTTGCGGCGACTGAGCCAGCAGATGAAGGCACATCGACACTGGAGCCTCCGTCTGCCTTTACAGAAATAAAATGGAATTTGCCGGCGAGCAGCTCTCTGGGCAACTCGAAGAATAACGAACAAAGACTCCTCATGGAATCACCAAGGAGAAGAAGAATAGAAGGCTCTGCAAGAGTACCTTTCTTGGGAACGTTGCCCGAAGAAGAGTGGGAAGTACATCACCGAGAAAATGAGAATAGGACGGGATGCAAATTGGACAGAGTGGCGTTCATGGAAGAAGTCTGGACCGTGGTTCAGAGCTATGGGACCCAGTCCATTCTGAAAACGGGTCTCAACCAACCCTTGATGAGGGAAGTCCTTGACAAGCTTGATGATTGTGAAGGGAGACTGAGTGAGTTGTTGATCGACTCAGCCACTGATGAAAGTGAAGCGAATTCTCCCATCAAGATGACACCGCAGGATGATAAGGGAGAGGTAGTATATCTGTCAAGAACCAGAAATTGGTGATTGATAAGATCAACGAGATGAAGATGAAATTGGGCAGCAAAGTGATACCGAGGAGAGTAGGAAAGACAAAGGTGGATTCAGAGATATCGATGAAAGCTGTCAATTCAGCGAGGAGAAAACGAGTCGAAGAGGTCATGGATTTGGGACAAGGTAATTATCAAATGCCTGGCACGGAGAAGATGTTAACTGATGTAGCGATGGTGCCACCCATTCTCATGGCTGGGATAAAGTCAACAGGCTACAAATCCAAAAGGAGTGACCGCACTCTGACTGGAGCAACCTTGGAAATGGCCAATGTGGAGAAAGCACAACGAAAGACTTTAAGCCATCTCCCATGAACCACGGAAAAGGAAGTGTCGCAGGACAACTAGTACCAGTGGAGTATAACCGACTGACAGTGTCAGAGACTGTGTCGATAGATGAAACCACCGGTGGATACATGGAGATGTTGGAGTACCAAAACTCGGCTAGAGGGTACGTGATGGCTCTGGAAGACAAGGGGTTCATGGAGAGTTATCTGGAGACAATGTTGTCAGGCACCGCCCTCAAGGAGAAAGCGTACGGGACTTTCGCGTCGTCTGAGTTGCAGGCAGAAACGATGGAGCAATTGGTGAGCCTTCCATGGAAAGCAGTGGTATTACGGTACTTCGAAGAAGAGATGAGGACTGCGCCAAGAATACACGCTCTCATGGCGGTACCTTACTTGAGAACCGAATTGCAACTCAGGTTCGCCTGGTGCATGATGGGACTGACTCGCGAAGAATATGATTCAGAAGAAAGGAAGAGATCAAAAGAGGAGAAGGTTTTCCTTATGACGAACCTGAGGGATCTGATAATTCAAGAGGGAGCAGCAGTAGCGTGTGCGAAGCGGAGAGACGTTCTCTGTTTCATTCGATTCATGATAGAGCAGATTTCAGTACCAGCATTGAACACCTGTGTCAAGATGCTGAGGGAGGACGATGAACGAGCAAAAGCCTTACTCTTGCTAGCACTGCTGGACATGCATCAAAGCAAGCCGATGAGGGTGAACATGAAAGAACCTGAGGAGTTAGAGCCCATGAGAAGGATAGACGAAATCAGGAGATTCTCAAACAAAGAACTGAGGCTCACTAAAGAATCTATGGGGGCATTGCCGAAATCCAGTGAATACTGTGGACCGATCAGGAAGAAGTCATACAGCTACGTGTCCGGAGTCATAGGGATAGCGTACAACCCTTTCCTGAGTGAGGACATACGTGATTGCTTCTTTGATTACGAGCAGGCAGTGTTGCTAAGATTCTGGACGTCGAAAATTGTAACGATTAAGAGCGCTACTAATCCGCAGACCAAAGTGGCACTGGTCTTGGAAGAAGAGGTGACTGCACCTTCCGTACCAAAATCCGACGAAAGAGTGGAGTTTGGGTTGGAATTCTCAGATGAATTGCTGAGAACGAGCTTGATGGTAGTATGGGAGCTGATGAGACCATCATGGTGTCCTAGTCCCAGTGCCGACTCGATATTACGGGCGACACAAAATGTGCAGAGGGAACTGAATGCAGACTGCAACCTACGTGACCTTAACATCATATAAAATGTGATGAGAACAGCTTCTAGGAGCAATGGGGAAGACAAAGTGGAGTTGCCTGGCAGGGGACCAGAAGACTGGGTTATACCTGGTAGCTGTCTGGCGGAAGTCTGTGGACTGGATGGTCACGTTTGTGGAGGTCCAGATTGTGTGAAAACCCTAGAAAGACAACACAAGCAATTGACGATATTGTTTGATAATGTCGTGATGAAAGCAAGGACGGAAACGGAACTGACCGCAGATTGCCATGGAGGAACCGAGGTGAATCTAGTGACTGCGCTAGGATTCTTCACTTGTTTGATTTTTTAGAGTCAGTATTGAATCTAGAGCAGAAAAACGAGATGGTCACAGCTATCAGTGCAGAAGTGTTCCCAGGAGTTTTGCAAACTGAGCAAAAGCACATAGGAAAATGGAGGGAAGCGATCGAGGTGGAAATGAACATCAGACACAGTGAAATTTTTTGTAGACCATCAGGAGCACGATATTTGCTGGGATCGGCAGTAGCTCCAATTTGTAAGAGCAGATACCCGGTGCGTTTTGTAGCTGTGGATGTAAAGAGTACGAGAACGATAGTGAATCAAGCCTTCTCAATGCTAAAGTGTGTGAGACTAACGAGAATGTCCGAAAAATCTTATGAGTTGCTATGTAAGATGTGCTCAGCAGTTCCAGAGAGAACAGGGAGGAGTTGGAATTGAGACTGGGAATGAAGTTCATGGGATACGTGAGTGGGAACTTCAGTGACTTTGAGAGACAGAAACAGAGAGGATCAACTGTGACAGATTACAATACAGTAGACGAGAATGATGAAGTCCACCGGGTGATGATGGAAGAGGAACCGTTACTGGAAGCCTCGGGAAAGCGTAATTGGAGGAGCATCATGTTGACACATGACGAGTTTCCCTGCCACTGCCTGCTGCAGACCTGGTGGTATCCCGAGCGTGGTAATCTGGTGTTGATCTGGGACTCTGGAGAGTTGCTCTCCATGGGTTTACCAGACTCATCGGAGCTCATAACAATAGTGATAGTGGGAGTCATGATGGCGATACGATGGCTGGAAGCTCATGTGAGAGATAACAATAGACAGGAAACGCGAACGAGAGAACAGTTGCAGAAATTGGATTGTCTAAAAGATTTAGATCTTTTTGAAACAATGTGCAAGATCCTAAACATTCCGATGGAAGTGAAGAAGATATGGACAAGAAGACGATTGATGCCATGGTTCAGAACTAACATGACTGCATGGTTGTACGAGTATGCCAAAAAGCATATGTCGAAGCACGGCAGAGTGTACAGTGGATATCAGCTGGACATTGGAGCAGGAGCCTTCAAGCGAGCCTTCGTGACTCATCGGAATGCAGTGACCACCGCTGTGAAAAGAATTTCCAGGACAAGTGAACGTAGTGGAAAGGAGAAGGAGGAGATGTTGAAAGAAGATTTGGAGAGAAACGTGACGTTATGTCTCCACAACAGCTTCTGCAGGAACAGAGAATCTAACGTGGATCCCCTACCTTGTTGTAAACAAAGGGTAGAAGAGCAGAAGTGTTGGAGGACTGCTTCCAACAGCGTCAGAATGGCTAAAGATGTTTTGCAAGACACAGAAAGTGAAAATGCAGAGTCAGTGTCACAGGAGGAGGAGATGAAACATTGACAAATGGTCGAAAGAACAAGATGCAAAAAGAAAGAAAATTAGAAGAGTTTAGAAGTTTTAGAACTTCTAAACGATGAAAAGATAAACAAAGAAGTGACGAAGAAGAGGAAGTAAAAACTCAGAATTGTTTTATGTGTGTGAAAAAAGTCAAGTGAGAAACTAAGCAACCAAGTTGTAATTGAAAACTGAAACATTTAGTTGAGTTGTGAACATTAAAGAATTTGTTGCATTTATTAATCTGCAATTTGATTTTAATTAAGTGGCTTTAGAGACACTTATTACTTATTTAGAAAGGCTTGAGTAAGAAGTATATTTAAATATTCCAGCCTGCATGATCGTTTGTAATCAATTAGGACGATTAATCACTTTGTGGTGAAATGAAGGACTTGGATAATCTCTTGAAGAGGGAGATTGTTTCATTGTGCTTTCTAACCACAAAGCTTACTTAGTTTTAAAATTCAGGACAATGACATGCAAGATTTCCGAAGGAAAGAAGCATAGTAGGATAATTTTAGCTTGTTGGTTGGCAGGACTGTCCTGCAAACCAACATCTTTTAAAATTCAGGAGAAAAAGTTTTAAAATCAGGACATTGGAAGTCAGAAAAGATGTTTTATCTTAGGTCATATCCTCAATGTGCAGATTAATGAAAGAGTTTGAAGACTATAGTGATGTGGTGTGATGCCAATTATATTCTGCAGTGAGTCGATGTGACGTGGATAAAAGTATTTTCGTGCATTTTGTAAATTCTGTTCGATGGCACTGTATCTATTTTACGAGCATTGCGTGATTCAATGAGGACATTGACCGGACTGTCCGGGAGTATGTGACATTCGACCAGAATGTGCCAAAATGCAATCTCTGCCATTTAGTCATTTTAGCAGCGAGCCTTCCGAGTTGGTGATTTTGAAGGGTTAAGAACGTTATTCGAACGATTGAACAAAACGTGAAGGTTGAAGGATTCGAAAATTCCTAAATTTTAAATTTTCGAAGTGATGACGTAACATTTTTGAGAAACGTCAGAAACGGCCATTTTGACAAAAAGTCGAATAAAAACAGAACAACATTAGTTGCGATTGCGAGAAGGACGAAAATAGTAGTTGAAAAAAGACAACGAGTCACAGAGTTATACAAACCTTTACCTTCCCTATTATCATCTGAATCGAATTTAATTAACATCTGAATTCATTTTGCTAGGATGAGAGGCTAGGAGTTGGGGGAAAAGGTTAATCCATCTTCGATGGAGATGATGGTTTTTATGTACTGAACAAAAACAATAATATATCAATAAGTAGTAGTAGCCCTGTTTTTAGGAGTGACCTCGTGGTCTGGGGATACTGAGACCCAGCCATGAGCTCACTATTTCTGCATGTATCTAAATTAATTTGAGTGTTTTGACCGAAGCCGAAAGCAGTAACGTTTTTGTCGACCCGATGTTAGAAAGACCACCAAAAGAACTGGCTCTGGTAGAGACGGTTAAAAGCATGTAAAGCTCTGTTTAGACGTTGGCAAGTCGTCTTAGGACCTCGCTTTATTTTTCGTCGATATGTATCTTCCGGGCGAATGTTACACAAATTCATTACATCAAATTTTTGTTAAAAACTTAAAGGTTTTTTTTGCGTACAGTTTGCGAAATAAATTGGCGCAAATCAACCAGAACAACCGACGATTTAGAAATTACTATTTTTGAAAGTCAGCCTTAAGCAAGGCTGAACCAAGTTAGCACAAAAAAAAGTTAAAAACGTTTAAATGGGACTAAAGACCCTCGAGCCTACATGTATTAGGGTCTGAGTATGAGATGATCTGAGCCCGGTTGACTGGCGCGAGGGACTATTCTCTTGGCCGCAAGGTCTTTGATTTTTTTTGTGCAGAAATAGCACGCTGTACTAATATCAAGTTTTTGCTGTAGCAGGCATCCTCCGCCCTCAAAAAATGCGGAACGGGAGCAAAATATTGTGACATTCGACCAAAATGGACGAAAATGCAGATTCGAAATTTTAGCAGCTAACCTTCCGAATTGACATTTTTGAGAGATTAGTAAAATTATTGGAACAATTAGTTAAACGATGAAGGTCAAGATATTCTGTTATTTTGAAATTTTAAAAATTCAAACTGAAAAGTCGCACTTCCGAGAAACGGCAAAAACCGCCAGTTTGGAAGAAAGCCAGTAGAAAATCAGAACGACAATAGTTGCGACGAAGATCAAAAAATAGAGGATAATAATCGAAGAAAAAGCCGAGTTAGCAGAGACCGCTCCGAGTTGCAACGATTGTGTCGCTACAATCAATGCAAGGCCGTTCACAACAACGGTGAAGGGTAGAAAAACAGCCTTCCGGAAGGAAGATGAAGGCATTATTTCGCCGGACTCAGGAATCTGGAGGGGTCTCGGGATTTGAACTGAAACTGTTTTATATAAATTTTTAGCTTCCCGTTTATGTCTTGAATTGATATTATTTAACACCTGAATTCATTTTCGAGGAGTTGGGGGAAAAGGTTGATCCATCTTCGATTGAGATGATGATTTTTATCTACTGAACAAAAACAATAATAATTTAAAAAATAGTATTAGCCTTGATTTCGGGAGTGACCTCGTGGTCTGAGGATAATGAGACCCAGCCATGAGCTCACTAATTTTTCATGTAATTAAGTTAATTTGAGCGTTCTGGTCGAAGCCGGAGAACAGTAACGTTTTTCTCGACCCGATGTTGGAAAGACTACCAAAAGAACTGGCTTTGGTACAGACGGTTTAAAGCATGTAGAGCTCTGTTTAGACGTTGGCCCGTCGTCTTAGGACCTAGCTTTATTTTCGTCGATATGTACTTCTGGGCGAATGTTAAATAGATGTTTTTATGGCGCTCCTGGGTGTTATTCTTTCTTAACATCATTACCGGCAGAACCGTTAACGAGCACTCCGCGCCGAGCGGATGCTCACATTAACGCCCTCAATAGGCCATAACTGCCGGGGCGGAAGGGTAGTTCGGAACGCGGAAATCTTCCGGATTACCATGAATAGCTTTTTAACCTAGTTAAGACCAAAATTTCACGAACCAGGAAGGGTGGGGGGATCGGCCATTATCTCGTTCCCTGAGAGGTCTGTGACCAAAAACGATAAAAGAAAAATAAGAAACCAAACAAAAAGTAGTATAGTACCCCAGAAAAACAAAAACAAAAACAGAAAAAATAACCGAAAAAAACCAAAAACAATAAAAAAGTAAAAAATCAGTAGAAATCATCCCCCCAGACAAGATGAGATCCGGCCCCCCGTTTGTTGTTGATAGATATATTGTTGTTTCAGGCGTTTATATCAGTCAGGGCTGTTACGATCAATTTTGTGGCCCGTTTGTGAGGCCTGTACTGTCGGGTTATTTGAGTATTTAAGCACGTTAATGCTAATTTGCGCTCAATCAGGAAAGGGTCTGCTGATTTGCGCTCAATCCGGAAGGCTCTTGGGAGAAGACTGATCCGACAAGCAGTACAAGGAGCAACAAGAAGAGGCTCAATGACAACAACAATCGACTGTTGGGTTTCGTTAAAAAGTTTTGTATTCCTTTTGGTACAAAAAGTAAGATAGTAATCTGTGGGGGGCTCGACAGTGCTGCACTGTAGTGACCCTTCACCGAACTGCGAATATCCAAGATAGGCACCGGAGGGGTACAGTATTACTAATATTATTACTTATGTAGCCCAGATTAATACTCCTATGTCGTTTTTCAGTAAAAAACGCGGAAAACAGACAGATTTTTAGGATCAAAATAGCGATATTTTGATCCCCCCACAATTCGCGATATTTTTTTGAAACAGAAAAATGTCGATATTTTTTGAAACGGAAAAAAGCGCTAAGCTAAATTAGTGTGTTAAATCGTAATTGCACTACTATAAAAGGTAGAACCGGTTAAGTTTAGTTCCGAAGTGGTTGGAACTATTTTAGTACAAAAAACCAAATTTTCCGAAAGCCTTCCGGGTTACAGAGAAATCGAACTTAACGTGTTTGATTCAATGGATTCATAAATCCGGAGGGGTCCAAATAGCATAGTTTTTTGCAAATTTTTTCAACTAAAGCGTTTTAGATCGGGTTTTTTTGCATTGAACTAGAAGAGTATAGGCCTTCTGAGCTCGGATCAATAATTTTTAGGTCGAAAAGATAAGAATTGCGGAAAAAGTTTGGCGGAACCTATAAGAGAGAAAATTTTCGAATTTAGAAAAAAGACATTTTTTTTCAATAACTTTGGAACGACTGGACAGATCCAGTTGATCTTGGTACCATAAGATCAGAAACTAGCTGAGCTTGCTAATGGGAACAAAAATTATGCGAAAAAAAAGCGCGAAAATTTTTTGAGATTGTTTTTAGCAAATTCACCAATTCGGGAGATTACACCCTTCACGTTTTATAAAAAATTTTTTGGAAAGTCCATACACTCCTACCAAAAGATGATAACGGTTGAATAAAGCAATTTTAAGCGTTTCTAGACAAAAATGGAAGGCTAAAGGCAAAAGAAAACCTTAGTCGAGTCGAAATGGGGTTAGCGATAAGACCCTTTACCGTTAGTGTGAATTATCAAAAAAGAGGCTTAACTTCAATCCCGAAGGGTCAAGGGAAGGACCACATACCCTTCTTAGTTGATTCAAACAGCATAATAGCATCGGAGAACGTATCCGGAGGGGTATAGGTTGAAAATCAAGGAAGTCTCCGTAAAGTTATTTTTACAAAACCGGATGGCTCCCAATCCGGAGGGGTCCAAAGTCTTTCTAATTCGGAGGGGTCCCAATCCCGAGGAGTCTTGTTTTCACGAAACCGGAGGGGTCCCAATCCGGAGGGGTCTCAGTTTTGCCAATCCAGAAGGGTCGAATTTTTTCCAATCCGGAGGGGTACTGTTTTTTTTGTCAACCCGGAGGGGTATTTTTTTAATTAAAGGTCTTAGGTAAACAGAAGAAAAGATAATAGTGAGGGGTATTAGGTTATTAGGAGACAGGCTAGGAACCAGTGACTGCCCTGGTAGCTTGGCTTTCAAAAAAGACCAGACCAAAACAAAACAGGTCCAAACTCGGATATTGGCGACACTATGTCTAAATTAAAAAACAGTGTGTAACTCGTTGGTGTGGATTGAAATCCAAAAATTTTCTGAGAAAATTGACTGCCCGAGGATTTTAGTATATCTAGCTCGGGGCGTCCGAAGGCAGATAGGTAACACAGTACTCGGTGGGTGCAATAGACGCCCACTTGAGAAAAATACTGCCTTCGAAGTTTTGTCTGTTTGGTGCAGCACCAGCAGGGAAAGCTCTTTCTTGAAAATACAAGTTCGGCTATTGTATTGCGACCGACTAAAAGTACAATACACATACGTTTTTCATAGAATTATTCTTATTTTGTTGTTTTTGATTTTAAATCAATAAAATTTGTGCTTGATTGGGTAGTGAGAACACTATCTTTTAAATTGACTGATATCGTCATACTGTGCTAGTTCTCGAATCTTACGACCAATAATCGATTATTGTGAATAAATTGTATACACGCTGTACACTGATAATATACTAGGATTCGTGGTCACTATTTAATAGAAACTTTTGAAATTTATTGTGCTGTGTTATTATTATCAAAATTCAAACTAGAAGGACACTAGCAATCGAATTGAGTGTATATGTAGTAAGAACTGATAAATTGAAAATGAGTCTAGACAAGTCAAGAATTTCCTAACTTAGTGAAAGCTCTAGGAAATTCGTACCAGAGAAGCAAAGAAAAACTATGAACGACCCTTTTGTGGAAAGGATAACACGAACCCGGACCGACAAAGGGGAGTCGGTTTTAGGCCAAATCGTTGAAACCAGGAGTCAAAAGTCTGCAGAAGAGCAAAAAGCAATGCTAGAGGTGGAGGTTCATCCGGACCAGGCCATGCATGAGAATCACGAAATGCATGGATCGGAAGATAGAGGAAACAGAAGGCTAGCGAGTGAATCTACCCCGGTAGAGCAAGGCGAAGATTTTGCCACTTCCACCGGAACATTGGACCGAGAGGAGATGTCGGAACTGTCCGACATCTCTACAGAAATTGCGGCAACTAGAAGATCTCCCACAGACAACACTACGATGGCAGGCGTGACGGAGAAACAGGCAACGTCCGCATCGTTTTCGGAAAGAGTGAAGAACACTTTTGGAAACATCTTTCCGTTTACCATGGGAGCGGGTTCAGGCGATGAAGGAGAATCCCAGGAGGAAGAAGAGGACAATGACGAGCAAGTTGACTTTGGATCTCGAGTCAGCCTCAATAGTTCGACCCAGGAGAATGAAGCATACGCCGAAAGAGAGACTGGAGCCAAGAACTAATTTGGTGTGTTGAGAACGATGAGCAAAGACACAAACACACCAGGCCAGTCAAGAGACTTTGTGAGTATGACAAATTCGAAAATGCGAACGGGGCAGAATAGAAATACAGGGCTAACCAACGCAACAGCGGATCCGGAGGTGGATAATGAAATGACGTCGAGTCAGAGAATCAAAGCCCGAATCTCGACCAGCAAAAGGCTACCTGGGATTGACAGAGTGACACCGCCACTGGTGACACCACTGGTAGAAAACGGAGCATCACTTAAAGAAGAATTGAAAAACATAGTGGGCAGTATAGGAGAACAAAATGAACAGATGTCCATAAGAATGAGTGAACTAGAGAGAGCAGTCCACCTTGAAAGAGAAAGTCTGCGGGAAGAAACAAATCGAAACAGACAAGAAGCTGGTAGAAGCGAAAAACGCTTGAAGGAAAGAACAGACGAACACTTGGCGAAGAACTTGTCGAAGTTGACAAGGGAAGCGGAACAAAGAGAGTTACGGTTAAGAGACGACATGAAGAAGTTATGAACTCAACAAGAGCAGACTCTTGGGACTCTTGACACAAGGATGAATGCGATGATGGAGAGGCGAACTCAGGCTATCATGGACAGGTTGGACAGGCTACTAGGCAGCAGGAGTGGACCAAGAGAAGGGGAACCGAATTCAGGAAGTCCCAGCAGGGAACCGAAGGTGAATTTCAATGACCATCAAAAGAGGAGGACATATAGATCCACTAGAGGTATGGGCAGCTCATCGGGCTATGCCACAAGGTATAAGAGAACATGGGGCCCAAACAGTAGAGCAAGTTGAACAGGGAACAGACAGACCTCAAACAAACGACCGACGCTAGGCACACGTGCGACTAGGAGAGGTGATTCCAGCAACAGGAGACATGCCAGCCCAGGGAGGAGTCAGGTGGGCCAAGGAGGAAACAGTCACGGCGATTCGGATTGCAGGGATGCACCAAATACAGAACCCTTAACAGGGGACGACGAGACTCAGGCGGGGCACTCAAGAGATGCTACGGCAATGACGACAGCCTTTGAACACCTAAACAGGTCTTTGGAAACATTCCTTACGAGGTTATCCAGAACCAATGAACGCAGTGAGAAGTCCAGAAGAGCCTTTAAGAAACCAAGATGCTATAAAGACGAATGTGATGGCTGTATTGATACCTGGTTAGAGGTAATGAAACTGCATTTCGAGTAAGGGGACTTGTCAGAAAGGCAGGAGTGCAGTGCGCTCACCAGTAACTTGGAAGGGACAGCCCTTAACTGTGTGATGGACAAAAAGCAAAATCAGCGGGACAGAGCTGAGAAAATTTTTGAAATCTTGTTAAATCGTTTTGGATCAGGGATGAAGTGGCACCAGGCAATGATGCGCTTCGGGAAACGGAGGCAACGAGAAGATATAACGATAAACAAGTTTCTAGACGACTTGGAAATGTTAAGAAGACGCAACCAACCGAATGCGTCAAACAGAAAGATGAACGTTGCAGTAGCCTCAAAATTCATCGATGGTGTGAAGAAGGATGAACTTCGAACAAGGCTAGCAACGCGTTACACACCACTATCAACCATTGCGCCAACACCAGAGGAGTTGAGACTCAAGTCAAAAGAATATCTTTTATTAAAACCTCCTTCGAGATCTGGATATTATAAGAACAATTTGGGCAATTTTAACAACGGACCGGCAAACCAAGGGAACAACTGGTACAAACCGAGGGATGACATGGACAAGAGACGCTCTTGTGCGAATTGCAGTTCAACGGACCATCATGTGTCAGTATGCTCATCTTGCAGACAAGGCATGAAAGCAATAGGCTTTAGCCTCGAGGGCGAAGATGCGTCAGAAGTTGACCATGAGGCTTTCATGAGAGGAGTAATTGCGAATTTCGGCCCGAGGTGTTTCTTTTGTAACTTGGGAGGTCATCTTAAATCAGATTGTCCGCAATTCTGGGATGCTGTAGCAGACATCAAGCGTCCAAGGCATGAGGACGCTTTATCGGCAGTGAAAGCCAACAAGGCTCGCCTGTTGAGTGAAGCGGAGGCGCACAGAAAAACAAACCGCAAAAGCCGGCGACGAAGAAAATGCAAGCGGTAACTGAAGAGACATGCGAACTGGAACCAGTGACTGCGGCTGACGACTTTAAGATTGTTTATAGGGCAGCCGCGAGGGATGCTCTAAATAGAATGCATCAGGAACTGGTGACAAAAGAGATCGAACAAAAAGTGAAACTCGAACTGGAAAATGAGAAACTACAGGAGAAATTGAATACCTTCGAGGCAACAGAAGTCGAAGCGACAAAAGCACCAAGTAGTTTGAGCATGAAACTTAATGTGATCTCCGGTCAGAGGTTCGGCATGGTGCCGCAAGGAAGCAAAATACAGTCAATAATCTCGGTAGCAGGACACCAGGTAATCAGAAACCTGAGTGAACCATCAGAGTTCACTTTGATGCATTTGGACACATATGCAGATTATCTGAGGCAGGTGGAGCCACGCACTGAGTCAAGAGCTGTGCGAGCACCATTTAGAACGGGCGGCCCTCGCATAAAGAAGCTTCATGGACGCTACGTGGAAGTCTATTGGCCGTATCAAGTGATGCTGAACGTAGATGGAATCAGTATTTAAACCAGGACATATGGGACAACAGATAGTGACCAGATAGGGCAGATATATTTGGGTGAGAAGGAACTTAAAGTCCGCAGGATAGGCCATGACGCCATCTGCTCGACACCAATGGCAAGAAAATCGGAGTCACAAGGCTTCTTGTGTGACGCCGATGAAAACTTGGGAAAGAATGGGCTTCACGAGAGAAGATCTAATTCCGACGAGTCTCCGACTGGCCGCCGCCAATCGAGGAGCGATTTACGTAGCCGGAAGAATACTGATAACAGTACTCCAGATGGGGGACGGGATCTATGGATAAGCTTTCTAGTAGAAGAGAATTAAGACGACGCCGATCAATTCATCTTGGGCAGAGATTTTGTCAGGAATGTTGACGTGATGATTGACTTGAACAGCGGTCAAAGACGGATTAAAAACCCGGATCGGAAGAATGATTGGAAACCAGTTAATAGAATAATAACAGACTAAAACAAGGTACCGATTTTTTTAGATAGAAAGGTAAAACTACAGCCTGGGCAGGCTGTGGTGGCAATTTTTAGAATGAGGAATTTGAATTCGTTAAGCGATAGTAAACAAGGTTGTTTAGTACCAAATCCAAATAGTCAGAGTTCGGTGATTTTAGGCCGGAGCTTCTCGGTAATTCGAAACGGGATGTGTGTCAGTGTGTTATTGAACAGACTGGACACCAAGGTTTCAATCCAGCGTGGAAAGAAGCTTGGTTACGCTTTGCCGATGAGGACCGACTATGAAGAGACACAAAATTTGAAGAAACATAGTGTGAAAGACTGTCCTTTTGATGCCAATAAAGATAAAGTTTTAAAAAGGATAAATGAATTAAAATCTATTCATAAACTGTTTTCAATGAAATCCGAAGCGGACGACGGCTAATCGAGCTGCTCGAATTTTCCGGAACGCCCCTCGTCATATGATCTAGAATCTGACAAACCGGTTTTGCCAGAGATAGAACACTTGAAAGGGAAAATAGGCGAGGGAGAGTTCGAATTACTGCGGGACGTTTTGAATCGAAACGCAGATGTATTTTCAAAACATAAGACGGATATCGGTTGCTATAACTTCGTCGAACACGAATTCGAACTTGAAGAAGGCGCCATTCCCCACAGAGAAGGCGCAAGACGAATGACGCCACATAAGTCGGAAGCGTGCCGAGCGGAGATCAAAATGTTGCTCGAATACGACATGATAGAACGTTTGAAATCGCCGTGGGCTTGCGGGGTGGTAATGGCGAAAAAGAAAGGGGGCGGCTTAGGTTTTGTTGCTACTTTCGCTACTTGAACGCGGTGTCAATAAAGGATGCTTACCCAATACCGCGAAAAGACGAGAGCCTCTCTTAACATGGTGATGCCAAATCCTTCACCACATTGGACTTGGGTTCTGCCTTCTGGCAGGTCCCTCTGCGGAAGAAGGATAGAGAAAACACCGGATTCGCGTGCGAATTGGGTTTGTACCAGTAGAAGAGGATGCCCTTCGGCTTCTGCAATGCAACGGCCCTTTTTTCAAAGACTGATGGCTCAGGCTTTGACCAGAGTGACAAAGAAGTACGGGAATCTTGTGATGTGTTACGCGGATGACGTAGATGTGTTACCCTGGAAGACCACATTGATCGGCTCGATGAGGTCTTTGGATGCATGGAAAGAGCAGGCTTGAAATGCAAACCATCGAAATGTGAAATCCTTAGGTATTCGATCAAGTATCTGGGAAGGATGGGGGATAGGCATGGTGTGAGGCCGGACCCAGAAGCAGTAGAGGCTGTGTTGACATGGAAGGCTCCGAAAACAGACACACAACTCATGAGCTTCCCAGAGTTTGCTAATTATTACCGTGAACTCATAAAAGGATATGAAGACAAGTTGTATCCAATGCAGAGGCTGATGCGCAACAAAAGAAAGACGTTCGAATGGAACGATTAAGCACAAGTTGCCTTCGAGAACATGACGCAAGAACTGTGCGAAGCGCCAGTGCTAGGCATGCCTACAGAAAAGGGCATGTATGTTCTTGACACATACGCATCGGTAGTAGCCATCTCAGGAATATTGCATCAGGAGCAAGAATGGAATGGAAGAACGGTTCTCCGTCCCATTGCATATGGCAGCAAGGTCTTGAGTGACACTTAGATAAAATATCGTGAACCAAAAGCTTAAATGTTTGCAGTAGTCACAGTCGTGGAAAAGTACCGCGCATACTTGGGGAGCGCTCCCTTTAAGTTACGCGTGGACAACAGAGCGTTATCCTGATTGAAAACCTACTCGATGGATCAGAGTTATATCGGTAGAAGGATCGTAAGATTGGATGACTACCACATGATAACCGAGCACAGGATGCGTGATAAACACCAGAATGCTGACAGCCTCAGCAAGAAGACTGAGTTCTATGAAAGATTGGAACAGAAGCAAGCCAATCAGGCAGAAATAAAGAAAGGAATCTCGTTTCTGGACAAAGAAACTTATGAAGCGCTTCCCTTAGCGAGATGGTTGGACAAGTCTGGACATCCAATTCCAGGACATCCTGAGTTACCTGTAGAGAAAGCAGGCGAGATAAAGATCCTATCCAAGAAAGACCCGGTGCCCTTGGATCTGTTGCTGCGCTCAAATCTAGTCCAGCAGGAACTCTTTCACATGAACATAAACAGCCTCTCGTTATTGGATAAAACGGTGCAGGTCACACCGTAAGTGATGCAGATGCTGGTTGGATTGTTAGTGAGAGAAGTGACCAGAGATGACCCCGAGTGGGCAGCAGCCATGGCATCCTTGACAGTCAGTGAGAAGGTGAACATCATGCCGTCAATACGACAACGCAAAGACAACGAGAGGGATTGTAGGTCAATAGTTCAGCAACTAGTATCCTCAATACCCCACGAGGTTTTAACAAGTACTTCATACGGTCGGAAAGAACAGGGGAACGATACGCAAAAGAAAACCGTTACTTTTAAGGACCAGGACAGAGAAAGTGAGAAGGTTGAACGAAAACTGGCGCAAGATTGTTTGTCCGGGGGACGAACGGTGAGATCAGCCGGCGATTTCAAGATCAACACCCGAGACCAGGAAGTCTGTCCGGGGAGTATGAGATAGATGAAAAAGTTCCTGACGAGAAACAGGACCTGGGGAACAAAGTTTTGTCCGGGGAGTTCAGATGGATGCAAAGAAGGCACATACTTGATCTGGAGGAGGGTGCAGACTCCATCACAGACTCTTCAACAGATGACAATTCCCGAAACGCAGGAACTGACACCTACTCAAACAGGAACTCGAGCTCGGGATCAGAACTGTCAGAACTAGCAATCCACACTACTAGAGGAATCTCGTGCAAGGGATCTGGATAGAGAGGTATACCAGGACCCTGACAGTGATCGCTACCTCATATCAAGCGAAAGAATCTTTGACAACGCAGCGGATGATTTGAAAACAATAGTGGTATCGAAACGTTCGATAGTCTGTTGCCACAAAAAGAAGTAGTCAGGACTGATCTTTAGCCGTTCAAATAAGAAACACAGCCGTTGTCGAAGAATTGGTGCGTTAGGATAGGAGAAGACGCGCACCAGCCCAATGAGCTTCACAGTCAAGTCAGATGAGAGTCATGAAGACATACTTGAAGGCGAGATACAGACTTTCGGACCTACTAAGGGCGCAGAGAAATGACCGCATGACAAGCAACCTGAAAAGGTGGATAGAAAATGGTGCACTAGACAAAGGTGACCTGGAAGAAGACAGTTACCGCATTCTGAGACAGTACTTCATGTAGAAAGAGGGGGAACAAGGACGGAATTGTGGTTTGCAAGAGAAGAAAAGAAGACAAAGTCCTATACAAGTATAACGCGATAGTGTTGCCGCAACTCTATCAGACAGAACTCTTATTCAGGTCGCAGGATCAGATGGGCCATCAAGGGATCGACAAAGTGTATCAGAGGATCTTGAAGCGCTTTGAGTGTCCTGTAATGAAAAAGCCATGTGAGTAGTGGGTAACAGCGTGTCTGTCATGCCAACAGGTCAAGGATCCAAGGAAATTCCTTTACAATCGATCGAGTCGTCTGAATTCAACGAGGTGGTGCAGATAGATCACCAAAAGATATGCATGACAGACAGTGGTTCTAATCAAGTCTTGGTCATGATAGATCACTTCACGAAGTATGCAGAGGCCGTGCCCTGCATAACTGCCTCAGCAGAAGAGACATGCGACCACCTGATCAAAACGTGGATAGCGAGACATGGTTTTCCGATGACGTTTCAATCGGATAATGGAACAGCTTTCATAGGAGAGCTCACGAAAGAGCTTATGAGACGCTCACAGGTTGCTCAAGCTCACTCCACGACACACCATCCCCAGACAAATGGCTTAGTGGAAAGGGAGAATCGAACATTAGTGTCGATGCTGAGGGTGTATTGTTCCAGGTACATGATCGATTGGGATAGATACCTTCCACATGTGATGAGAGCCTATAATAGCACGCAACACTCCACCACCGGAGTTAGTCCACACATGATGCCTACCGGACACGAGACGTCTTTACCCTTGACCTTTTTCTACCTAGAGTATGAGGGAAAGAAAACGTCTCCACAGGTCTACGTGAGGGATGTGATTAGACGTCAGCAAGAGTTGAACGACTTGTGTAGGCGAAATACTCAGCAAGCACAGGCAAGGCAGAGGAAAAGATTCAACAAAAAAGCAACTGGTGCAAAAATTTACTCGGTAGGAGACTACGTATGGGTATTTCAGAACGTTATACCGCCGAAAGGAACAAAAAAGCTCCTAAAAAAGTGGAGGGGACCCTCCATGTTTACCGAAGTGCATCAGGAGGGACGCTTTTATAGACTGAGTACTGGCAGAGCCGCCCACTACGAGAACATTAAGCCACCCAATCCATCGACAGAAGACTGGTGTATACCTGCAGAAATGGAAGAAGGGAGTATCTAATGATGGACCCTGCTTGTGAGGTCAACGAGAAGGGCACCAGGGAGAAGAATGATGGAAACGAGTTTGAAGAGGAAATACAAGTACACCACTGGACCTGGATCCAAATGAGGTGAACGAAGCAGACGATGAAACCTTACCCTACGCAGAGGAAGACTGGCAGGATCCCGAACAAATGGAGGTCCCCAAGAATTTGGAACCAGATCTTCCGTTCACGATACAGACTCGACAGAACGACGGGACAAGACGCAAAAAGAAATATAACCCTTACGGCGATGACTTTGTAGTAATCAGGATAGATTTGAAAAAGATATTTGAAGAAGTGGTGGGTCTAGAAGAAAAACAGTGTCACAAGACATCGACATAGTAGATGACCACGACCAGGAATGTATCAAGGACCGGTCGAAACCCGAAGTAGAATTCGACGACGAGCAACAGGAGTCCCACGAACAAGATCTCAGAAATCTGCGTGTCTTGGAGTGGCTGAACGAAATGACATCAGACCCCAAAGAGACCAGTGTCATAATTCAAGATGTAGATCGTGAAAGCATGAAATACAGGAAAACCGATTGAGATGATCCTTCCTGGGCTGCCCAGGAAGGGCAACTACTCATTCCGGCTTCCAACCCCGACTTGATATCCGGTATGCGATCGACGGGGAGGTCGACGGATATTTTTGTCCGAGGAGTGGGCGTAGGACTTACCCACACTGAAAATTTAATAATAAAAAAAATTAAGAGTAGCAAGAGAAACAAGAGACTTAGAAGCAGAAACAGGCGAAGAACCAAAGAAATCTGACATAGGGAGGGTAGTTGAGTCTTCTTTTAAGATACCAAATGAATATTCTAGTAGCATAAAATTAACAGATAGAGATTTCATACTCACAAATAGATTATGTGCGATAGCAATCACAGCAGACATGAGTTTTAGGACAGCGTAAGGGGGAGATTTTAAGAGAGAATATAAAAACATAAAATTCTTTCGGAAGCAAAGATCAGGAGTAGGGGGCGTAGCAGACTTGCCTCCGGCGGCGTCACAGATACCGAGAAAATATCTATGCTTCTTGGTGACAAGGGCGACGGAGAAGCGGCACGTGGACCCGGAAAACCTAGTCTTGTCCTTGACGAGGTTGAGAGACTTCCTTGTGGAAATGGACGTGAAGGAGCTCTTGCTTCCAGTGTACAATCCGAACAGAGGACGACTGCATGCTCGGGAGTTGTACGCGCTTATTCACGTAATCCTTTCGGATACTAATATACAAGTATACTTACATAAGAAACATTACTTCAGTATAGGCTGAGTTAAGGTGACATGCAAGAGGGTGTCGGACTAAAATATGTAATATGCGATATGTGTGTTATGTTATCTTATTTGTTATGTTATTAGGATCTTGGGTAAGGAGTTAGTGACCATGAACAACTGAAGGAAGATCTTAGGAATAGATCCAAAATTTGGACTGTCCAATCTTAGGTCGATTTTCAAATTTTTAGAGACCGATTAATTTTAATAAATTTTAGGTTCGAAATTTTTTTATCTGACTGTTTCAAATAATTTTAACGAGAAGTTAAGTGAAATTGACAAGTGTGATGTTCATGACCTCTTTTCCAGATCCTGATTGATCATTTAATTACTCACTTGAGTCAAATCACTAAATCAAATCGAATCGAACCTGAAAAGAGACTGGATAATTTCAACTTGGATGAATTGAAGGACCTGGCAGAGGTTTATGTAGGACCGATGGTAGAGGCGATCTATCGTCGGCTATTGGATCGAGACTTCGCTCTGGAGGACCCAGAGGTAGTCATGTTGCTGACCGCCCTGATAAACATCTTGGGGCATGACAACCGTGGGAACCGCCCCACGGAAGTCTTTTTGATTGCAGCATACGGAGAAAGGGGAGTTCTAGACCACTCGAACATGAGAGTGATCAGGTGGAGAAACGGGGCTCTCTCAGGGAGTGACTTGGCGAACAAGCCTGGATTGGGAAGGTGAGATGCCTTTGCCCTCTAAGCCCAAGCCTGGGCTGAGGAGAGGGCATCAAGAGATGAAAATCGAGGCTGCCTCGTCTATTTCACCACTGAGAACAGTTGTGCCAACAAAGAGGGCGAAAGTAGAACTAGGGGTTCAAACGAACCGAACCATGCAACATCTAGATGGTAAGAAAGACGAGCTGGAAAGGACCAGAAAGGAGCTAGATGAGATGACTAAGACCATGCTCAGTACGGAGGAAGATAGAGACATGTGGAAGAGATTGTTTGAAGACTGCAACAAAAAGCAGGGTGAAGAAATAGAACGCTTGAGGCGGGACTACAAAAAGCGATCGGAGCGGTTGGCGTTGACAACAGCCGTGGAGAATGTGATACCTGCAAGGAGTGTTCCTCGTGGGCAGTCCCCGATGGAGCTCTTGACGCCTCGAGAAATGAGTCAGACAACGTAAACGCGACTCCCGAAAACAACAGGTCTAGTGACAATCCCGGACCCGAGTGATACCTTGGGTGACCCATTCGTGGACCAAACGGTGAGGAAGCTGATAGAAACAGCTGGACGACTAGTCGCCAACAAGAATAGGCCAGGTCCCGGGGTGACTGCACCCTATGGAACGATCGACGATACGGGCAGAGTGCGGCTCTCCCAAGACGTGATGACCAAACAGGGAGTCAACGATGAAACGCTACCAATGGGGCGCTCTAAGGTCCCAGAAAGGAGGATACGAAAGATGCCAGCGAAGAAAGGGTCCCGGGTGATAGACGTAAAGAAGAACAATCAGTTTAAGTATAACTTCACAGGAGTTCCGGATGCGGATCCGAGAGCTTGCTTCAACCGAGCGACCTGGAGCCCGGCAGTAAACCTGCAGCAACCACCGCTGGGGACATCACATCTGATACTGGGAAACAGCTTAGTCAGAAAAATCTCAAACTCAGGACCTCCTGGATCACCACGGTGATGGCTTTCGGAGGCGCCACGAAAGCCCAGTTATTTCGGATGGTGGAGTTGATGAACCCAGGGAGAATCCCGAATGTGATGGTCCTGGTTGCGCCAAATAACATCTCGAGAAGCTCAGATGAGGAAGAAGCACTATGGGAATCAAAGATGGTGTGCTTGTTTACTACCCTCTGGCAGAAGTTCAACTGCGCGGTAGTGACCTTTTGCACTGTGCCAATGAACGCGAGGACGTTGACTGCAGCAGGGAGAAGACACAACGAAGGAGTAAGCAGGTGGAATAACATCCTAAGGAATCTCGCAAGTCGGAATGCCGGAAGGGTGATCCTCATGGACATCGAACATGAGTTGAGGGCTATGGGTCAGGCCAGGCTGACTACGGACGGCAACGAACTTCATAGTACAAAAGTACAGGCTTGGTTGAACAGAATCTTCCAAGAGCGATTGGATGAATTGGAAGTAGAACTTTTTGACACGGGAGTGCTGAAGGAGGAGGGAGCATCAAACGAACCGGTGATTACCACCTTTGTGCCTCCTAATCTGGAAACACGCTCGAGGACGGTCCCAGCTCAAAGAACCAGTTCAAAGAACGGACGTTCAAGATCAAATGGGAGAAGCGCCCATGAGGAGTACCATAAGTCCTAGGAGAAGATTAGGGCCTGTCAACCCGACGGAGGAAACAATCAGCACCTCCAGATCGGACACGAGATCGGAGACAACAAGTACCAGTCGAGAGGACAGATGCCCTGATAGAGGCTCTTTGATGTGGTCGAGGCACATACCTTCTCCCTGGCACATATACAAGGATGACCTGATGAAATTGTACCTTCAGATGGTGAGCTTCGCAGCGGATGCCAGGAGGATGCTGAATGGAGCGAGGTTATCGGTCAGTGGACTGTACTCGATAACAGGCGTAGACTGGTTAATAGCTGCTGGCATAAACTTCAGCTCCACGACGGCCTTGAGGTTTGCTGATCTAGAGGGACTGCCCTCTAACAACACAATGGGCCCAGTGAACGCAAAACTATTGCAAGACGTGAGATTGATTGACGATGAAGGAAATTGGGAAGAGAGACCTGGGAGATTCTTGACGACGAGGGCACCGTTTGGACAGCATGTCAAGATGTTCAGACAGGTGAAAGCACCCCCAAGCCATGTGAAAGAAGGGGCGTATTCGAAGCAAGTGAATCACAAAGGTGATGCCCAAAGATACGACGGGATAAAAGCGACAAAGAAAGATGAGACTATTTTTGCCGTGTACGACAAGGCAGAAATGAGGAAGGCAATGATTATGATAGTAGCGAATTCAGTGCTCTTACACACTTCCAAGTCTCTGTTTTGGCCGGATGTTATAATGTTGGCAGCGGTCGATCTGGATCTAATGCAATCCGTGTCAATGGCTATCGGGGTACAAAGACAGATGGAGATGAACCCAATCACAATCATGTTTGCTGGCATCAGTGATCATCTACACAGTAGAGGTTTCATGAGCAGACTCAGAGAGCCTACGACGGCAGAAAGCGCTGTATGGCCAGCATTAAAAGACATCCTCGAGTCAATGGGTGAAGTGGTGGATACTCTGAAGGAGGGTTCCTTCATGAAGATTACACCGAGAGCAGTGTTCACGCTGTCTCCGGGGTATGCACGTCTCCCGGATGGACTGAAGCTCGTGTATGCGATTGTGGCTTTGCTCTCGGAAGGGAAATCTGATGTAATCATATCGGCCCCAAATCGCGAGATAGAGATGGAGAATCTGAGACCACTCAGGGCTGAACTACCAGCAGTGTCGTCGGATATCTCGGACGCAATGAGAGGATTAAAGGAACATGCGCTACACATGCTAGTGTTGGACGAGGTGCTGGGGTTGGAACTGTCCAACTTCAGTCGACAGCTCAAGATGGAACCGGGATTAGGCGATGCCCATCGAGTGATCGTAGCGATGTCGAATGACTTCTGGTTCCGAGGAATGGACGTAACAGGAGAAAGAGAGAGAAGAAAAAATTCCCAGGAAACTAGAGCTCACTTGGAAGCGTTGGTTTTGAGAACCAAACCAGAGGCTAACCAGTAGCTTAGCTACATCTAACTCCTCGAGTAGCGGGATTGGGTGCGGATGCTTTTGAGCAAGGCCCAGTAATGAAGCTAACTTATATGGTGTATTTTGCTAGTCTATTTTCATTACTGCCAACCTACGTTAAATTGTCTGAATCATTCTTTCCACAAACCCTATAGCCCTGTGATCATCTACTAGTGCGAATAGAAGTTATATATTTTTTCTCCGACAAAAACTTTGGAGTTTTTGAGCTCTGAATGTTTGCGCTTGGTCGCATCTTAATCTTCTTGGTACCCCGTTATTAGAAATGTATCTTTGCATGAACTTGATTGCAATATCTGCTGTTGTATTTGATACAACTTTTGCTGTCAGAAAAAAGGAGAGAGCGCTGCCATTGACATTCTTCTACTCAGAGTTTGAGGAGAAAAGAAATTTCGCCGCAGGCGTACTTGACGGAACCATCATGCAACGGCAAGAGTTGATTTATTTGTGCAGAAGGAAAACTGCCAAAGCCCATGTGCGCCAATGGAAAAGAAAGTCCAGGAAGCAGAACTGTGCAAAATAGGACAATATGTCAAAAAATTTCAAATTATTATCTTAACGAAGAGAACCAAGAAGCTATTTAAAAAGTGGCTGGGGGACCTTTTCGATAACAGAAATACATCAGCAAAGTAGGTTCTACCACTTGAGTACTGGAGGGGCGACGCACTTTGAGAATATAAAATCATATGTCCCATCACTAGAAAATTGATGCATCCCGAGGTACATGGAGCGCATAGAAAACCTAGCAGTGGAGCCGGATTGCGGGGTAAACGCAGAAGAATCAGAGGTAAAAAGGTTGGTAACGAGACAGGGAGCTTGAGCTACTACAAGAGAATCCAAGTGAGTTTGGAAGATAATTCCTACTCAGAAGATCTTTTTATGGAACCGAAAGAAGATGAAACACTGAAATCAATGGAACCCGACAACCACAACCCTCTGCAATGAAATTGGGAAGAGGGGGCGAAGGAAAAAAGCATCCCTTAAATGGATGCGAGGAAGATTTCGTAATTAATACATTAAAACAAAAGAACCGAGTTCAGACATGGTCGGAATACGAGAAATTGTGAAAGATCATGAGTGGTTTTTCTCCAAATATGACGAGTCATACTGGCAAAAAGACCAAATAATCTCGGAGAAAAAATAGACCTACAACAAGGCGAGACAGAAAATAAGGAACAAAAGAAACTAAGAATTCTAGCACGGGTGCACGATCTACAGACGAGTTAGAAATAAGGGTGGATCAAGAAAGGGTGGGACAATGGGGGTCGACCAAGCCTTCGCGCAGAAAGTCATTGGGGAGAAAAAACCCACCCTCAGATGGATTGCAGCAGTTTATCAACCTAGAGTCAGCACCATCGACGGGGACGTCAATAGATAATTTTGTCCGGGAGGGGGGGGGGGGTAGAGTTTGCAGTTGAGTTACACAACTGAAGTGGTTCCGTCTCTCGGCACACACTTCTGTGCTATGGGCTTAGAGAGCAATATCGCACGACCAGGGACTCCAATTACCATCATGAGCGACAACGGCACTAACTTTGTTCGCGGTCAGAATGAGCTCTTAGCTTGCGTTGAGAGTTGGATCAAACTTGCTCGCGCTGTTTTTCTCCAGAGAGCAAACAGTTCGAACTTCAGCCCACCCAGTGCGCCGCACCACAGCAGCTCCTCAAAGCGGTTAGTTAGAAATGTCAGTCATGTACTGTATGATATTCTAGGTAGCAAAAGGGTACTGAGGAAGTTCTATGAACCATGCTTTACCTTGTTGAGCCGTCATACAACGCAAGACTGATAACAGTAGCTCTTTCCAACGCGCGTGTTTTAGAGGTTTTGACCCCAGCCATTTCATATTTGGTCAACCCGCATCGATTCCGTCGCTAGGTTTTGAAGTAAACTTCGACCATTAAAAGGGGTACGCTAGAACGCAATCATATGCTAAAGTAAGATGTACACGTAGGATTCATGAATACGTTTCTTCGCACAAAGGAGGTCAAAGTGGCACATCCAACCAGGTGTTGATTTGAAAGCTGGCGACTGGTTTTGGCTCAGAGAGCCAGATAATCTAAGTGGCCACTACCCACTCGCAAATTACGTTAGACTGCACGAAGACAAAGACGGCTGCACGCGATCTGCCGAGAAAACTGACCCCTACGACCGTATAACTTGCTCCCGTTCTGCTTGTTTTGAGGGCGGAGGATGTTTCAGCAAAATTGGAAATATTAGTACGGCGTGCTATTTCTGCACAAAAAAATTCCCTCGCGCCTGTCATACGGGCTCAGATCTTCTCATACCCAGACCTTAATACATGTAAGCTCGAGGGGTTTTAGTCCCATTTAAACGTTTTTAACATTTTTTTTGTATTAACTTGGTTCAGTCTTGCTCAAGGATGACTTTCAAAAAAAGCAATTTCAAAGATCATTGGTTGTTCTGGCTACTTTGCGCAAATTTATTTCCTTAAAAAAAACCTTTAAGCTTTTAACAAAAATTGATGCAATGAATTTGATTTTTCAAACTGCTTACAATTATTTAATATCTGTTCTTGTGTGTTTACCAGAATTTTTATCTTTTAATACAGATCTGCTAGGTTGAGAGAGCAATTTAAACATTTCAGCCATTGAGAAACGTACTTAATTTGGAGGCGTTATTTTTTCTCATTTCATTTGGTTTCAGTTTTACAATCATATCAGATATTTTTCACTGTTTCAAGACATAAGTGTTTGTTCGACCTTCATGCCTCAACTCAAAGTTTTTTTGGCTCCGATTTTTTTTCTCCTACTGTGAGGCTGACAAAAAAACAAGTAAAACAAGTTGATGTAAATGAATCACTCCTTATTAAGCAACAAAAAAGACATCAATGCCATGCAATCCTTCTATTCATCTGAACAGTAAAGGTGAGATCCAGCGGAAATAAAAAAAGCAGTACAGATGGCAGCAAAACATGTACCTCTGAGAATTTTAGATATGGAAATATGAGACTATAAAAACTTCAATGTTGTTGAGCTCCCTTTATGCGAGGCTGCCCTTTACTGTTCTCGGGAAACAAGCAAACTTTCCCTGAGATGCCTGATGACTTTGCGCTCAAAAATTAAAGTGTATTTTTTGCTATCTCCTAAATCCATTTTAATCATTTTTTCTTCTCTTTTGTGGTTACCGACCATGCCCTCAATTGAGGTTTTTTCCACTTTATTGAGATGTGAATTTCAACAGGCATAAAGTCTTTTCTCCTTCTTAAACTAAACTGGTACTTGTAACGCAGTTTTAACTTTTTTGTTGCGGAACTTTGACTTTTGTTACTTTTACTTAGATTTAACCACTCACATCCCCCCACCTGCAACAACCCCCTGTTCCTGAACGAATTGACCCCACCTGAATCAGCTCCCTCCTGGTCTGAATTTACCCCCACCCCAAGGTTCAAGTGCGGGGGGATGGAGGAGGTGGTTCAAGTGTGAAGGGGGTGGGCGATGGGGCAAACGTTTGGTTGGTGGGAAATTTTTCGCCGTACACTCGCTCTGCAAAGTTTCTGCATTAATCATTTGATAAATGATTAAATGTTTGCAAAATTGTTCACGTTGCAAATCAAAACTGAATTGGAAAAAATTCCACTTTAATATGATTCTTCCACTTATCATATAATGGGTTTCAATTGAACTCTTATGCATTAGGTTTTTGCGAGAAAAATAGAGTTTGAATTCAATTTCAGTACAACTGTTTTTGTCGGAGCGTATTAAGGGATCGGTTATATTGACAAATTTTAGGCCGCAAAAGTGCATTCCAATCAATTTTATTCTCTTTTTTTTTAATATTCTGGTAGTATTGAATGCTTTAGAACTGCATAATTCCATTAAGAAAACATATAAGGATTTGGAAATTTGTGCTTATCCGGGTCTTACAACTACTGTATGTTTCAGAAGTCAATTTAAATTCTTGAAGTTCCACAAATGTGGGTTTTGGAAAGTCTGTAATTTTTAAAGTGTTCTTCAAAATCTGGGATAAATCAACGAGTCAGGTCTTACTTTTCTGATGTACTTTCAGGCGCGGTTGTGATAGCCTGAGATTTTTGATTTAATCTTCCAAGCAAATAAGTTTTGGATAAGGTAGTTTTGGTAATTTTGAGTTTTTTGTGACGAAGTTGTGATGTTTATTACAGGGGCCGATCTAGAATTTCTCGCCCCCTCCCTAAATCCGCCCCTGGTTTGATATGTTACTTTTTTGTGGGAGTAAAAAACTGAATTTTAGCTTATATAACAGAAAAATTGCTTAATTGTTCATATTTTTGATGCGTTCTCTTAAGTTTTGAAGTAATTTTGCGTGTCTTTTGACTAAAAGCGAGATGCTAAGCTGTAGCGTATGAAGTTGAAAAGTTTTTTTTCAATTTAGTCAATCATTGATTTATTCGATATCCGGATATTCATTAAAAACGTGCTAATGGTGAAACTTTGAATCTAAACTGTAATTCAATTTTGTGATGTTTGAAAGAGCTTCTTTTAGGACGAGTGGATGCGTTGCTAAGTTTTACAATGAAGTAGGGGTCTAGAATGGGCGTTTTCTCATACCTGAACTGAAAAACCACTTTTTTCCGTCAAACTATCAAGCTAGTGATTTTGAAAATGTGAGCTGGTTTATTTTATCGGTTAAAAAATGTATTCTTTTCAATCTCATTAACTTCAACCAAGTTGGGCGGACGCCATTTTTCTGTGATTTGACCTCCTTACCAACTGAATGGTTCTCCCTTCGTTTTAAATTTTTTACAACCTTTTTTGGCTGACCAACACTAAAATGTTCAAGGAGTGCTTTCGGCGCCATTATATACCAATTTAAAAACTCAATTTTTTCAAAAAAAGCCCAAAAAACGACAATTTTCACCTGTTTTTTTTTTTCAAAAAAATGCTCCAAAATTTGATGAAACGACAGTTTGATGAAACTAAAGAAAAAGTCGACAAAATTTTTGATTTTCTTTTTTGAAAAATCGGCGTTTTGAGTGCTGCTTGGCTGGCCTGCTATGAAAAAACTGTATGTCCGTAATTTACAGATGTAAACTTCGACATACTTTAAACTCTGATTTTAAACTCTGTTTTTGAACGTAGTTTTCTGTAAAACACTTTTTAATAGTTATTTTTGGCTATTTTTCCTTTCAACCCTTGAAACTTTTCTATTTGTAAAATTTTGGATCTCAATGTTGAAAAGTCTGACATGTGGACTAATCAGGCTATTCCTAAAATGTTTTCCTAAAATATTTATAATTTATTCCTAAAATAATTGGTGTATGATGCGCTTATTTTTGTTTTGCCGATGGGTCTATGGTTGCTTCTAAACGGTTGCTTCAGGGTTGCTTCAAATGTTTCTTATGACCCACTGATAGATTTCAGAACTTTCAGTTTTGCAGTAACGACACAAACAAATTGTTTGGTACAAATAAAGACCATATTGCTTAAAAGTGATAAAGGTTCATTGTGATGTCAATGTCAAAACAGCCGAAGAAACAACCCTTAGTTGAGTTTTACCCATTTAGCCCCTCAACCCCACTAAAACTGCCATACCGCTAAGTCCTCAAGGTATGAATTGCTTTTTCATGAATCCGTATGTATACCTTATATCGGACTCCAGAGAGAGAGAGAGAGAAGTTAAAACGACTAGTTAATATTAACGTTATTTCATTCTCTGAACCGTAGTTCACTTTAACCGCGGTTCTCGTCCTCGCTATCAAGGTCAATCGACCAGTACACATTAACGTTACATAGTATCAAACCATAAATGATGTAAAAATACATAATAAGTGTTATATGGAGCTTTATATATCCATGCCGGATGACGTTCTCCACTCTCGGGAAAAGTGATAAAGTTTGATTGAAAATTTTAGTCCCAGTGGGACTGTTCTGATCTGGCTGTTCATTTTTTCCCTCTTGTGCTGTGGTATTATCAATTTTGTCGTCCATTCTGTCGTGCTCTTCGTCATTTTGTGGCTGTTTGTCTTCCATTTCGTTCATCTCGATGTCCTTCGTATTCACGTTCAATATGTCATTGCTTTTCATGGTTTCGTCTTCTGTTTTGCTGGCGATGTTAAGTCAATTACGTCGCTTGCGGTGGTCAGTTTGTGTTTTGGGCTCATAGCCTGCATAAATTGTACTCAAGACTTGTACCCGGGGTTTTTTCGGTAAATTCCATCTCCTGTATCAAAGATTATAAGCTTGGGGAGTCTTGTGCTGATTTTTTTCTGGAGGTGAGTCAATTTGAACTGCTTTTTCCCCGGTTGCATTTGCGATTTGTGTTGTGGTGATTGGGATGGGGGTACCGATTGCTGTTGCTAAGGTCGCCTGTCGGTTCCTAGTTGACTTTCTCGTTTCGGTTGCAGAAGGTATTTTTTTTATTCTGTCGCTTTGGTGGCGGTGAGATGTGCTCCTCCGACGTTGACGACTAATCATCGTCCTTCTCAGGGCTGTTGTTTGTTTCCTGTTCAGTCTCCGTTTGGAGGCTCATCCCCCGTGGTATTTGTAGCTTTCTTACTGGTTTTCCTCCAGTCCTCTTTCCTGTCGCTATCCTTTTTGTGGGACTGCTTTGACTTTTGCTCAGTGCTGCCCTCTTTTGTCCTGTTATTTTGATTGGGAGCCCCGTTCTAGTGTACTTCTTGAATATGGGCTGTTAGGGAGCCTGCGGGTTTTCTATCTTCAAAAAAATGTAGACATGGTCCTGTTCTCCGTGCGGATTTATACGCAAAATTATGGCTTAATCGAGAAAGTCTGTATGGACCGTATAATACAGGGTTAGGAACAAATGCTGCACTGCTATTTTATAGTAACCTCGGTCGTTTGCCAAAATTTTGTACCCAAGCAGTGTGGGGTGCGTAGAATAGGATTTTTCCATCTATGGTCTAATATTTTTGTTCAAACGTTTTTGGGTTCTTGACTTTTGTTGCTAGCCTGATAGTTTTCCGTGCCACTTGTTCTATTCGTTTTTCAATGTTTTTGTCTATTGTTCTTTGTACTCCCTTGTATCTTATTTTAGGTTTGGTTGTAGCTCCTTCTATAGGTCCTGAATGTGCACCTGTTTCTGGTTGTGTCGGTGAATGTGTGTTAGTGAGCGTCCTTGGTAGTGATTTATTTGTGACTCTAGGTGGTGATCCCTTGTTCTGTATTTGCACTTGGTCCTTTGAGGTGGTTTCGTAAGATTCTTTGGATCTAAACATTCATATTTTGCGCTCTCCCAATTGAGATTTTTTGGCGAGCTATTTGTGGCTATATTCGATAGTGGAGTATTTGGTTTTTTGCCCATATGCGCCTCAAAATGTGAATTTTTTCTGACACCGTGTGGTGTGATTCTTAGTGTTTTTAATATTTCTGCGAAATCTGAAGCTAATATATGTGGTGTAATTGACTGGTCTGTTCTCATTACTGCCAAACTAAGTTTAATTGTCTGAATCATTCTTTCCACGACCCCTATAGCCCTGTGATCATCTACTGGTGCGAATAGTAGTTTTATATTATTTGTCCGACCAAAAATTTGCAGTTTTTTTTAGCTCTGAATGTTTGCGCTTGATCGCATCCTAATTTTCTTGGTACACCGAAAATGAAATTCTATTTTTGCATGACTTTGGTGGCAATATTTGCTGTTGTATTTGATACAACTTTTGCTGTCGGGAACTTTGACTACTTATCTATCGCAGCTAAAATGCATGCATCCCTATTAAATTCATCCGGAAGGGTTACCGCGAAATCTAATTGGACTTCCTCATTAGGTTCGACTGCTGGTTTCATATGCAATGAAGTCTGCTTTCCTAAGATGGGTTTTAATTTTTATCCTGCTCCGTGCAGTGTTTGCAGTTTTGTGCCAGTTGCACAATGGATCAATGAATATGCGGGTACCAGACATGGTGACTCATTTCCAAAATAGCTGCCAATCGCGGGTAGGTGAGGTGAAGACTGTCGAGCAATTGTGACGGAATGACGTTTTTTTCATCCATGAGTAAACAGGCCTCACGGAAATGGAGCCTATTTGGATGTTGAACCAATACTGCCCATAGGATGCTTTGATAGCTTCCCAATCTCGCTGCTTCACAAAATTGATCAGTGGACGCAGGATTCGGTCCTTCTTTGTAGCTGCGGCGCTGAAAGGAACCCTCAGTACTCGCTGGAGTTTTCGACGGAATAGCGGCAAGTCCTCCTCCGTTTCTGTGGCTTTCTCCACTGTTGCTACTACGCCATCCATTATTTCGTCGTGACTGGCCTCTAGCTGTGACGAAGTTGTCATCGTCGGGGGCTCCAAGTTGAGTGTTGTTTCCTCCTGTAGACATACGCTGGGGTCCACGCGGTCCATATTTTTTTCTCTACTAGTGTAATATCCTTGTGGCTGTCCGTTTAGGTGGTTGTAGTCGTCTTGGCTGTTTCGATTTCAGCTTTGGTGTTAATCACTGTTTGTGTGGCTGTAGTCGGCCTGACTGTTTCTGCTTTTTCAATTTTATCTTCTGTGTTGATTACTGTTTGTGTGGCTCTAGTCGTCCTGGCTGTCTCCGTTTCCAGTTTACCCGTTTTCGGGATATTTTGGTCTACCACAGTAATTTTTGATGTCGAGCTGCCTCCGAAAATGATTTTTTTTGGAAAATCTGGTTGTTTTTGTTTTGTTATCAGCTCCCTTGCGTCGGTTACTGCCGCGGTTGAAGTGGATGGTGTCGGTGATTTTGTGTTCTTTATTTGCTTTCTCTTGGCTGGTGGTCGATTGTGCCACCTCTGGTCAGAGAAACTTTCTTCCCGGTCGGATGCGTTTTGCCAGTCAAGGGAATATCTGCACGAAAGCGTGTTTTGTAAGTTTTCAACTCTGGTGGAATGAATCCGCCTGCGAAATTTTTCGTTAATTTTCTGCTCATCGTTTTAAAGTTGATCGCGTTGATCGTAGACTTGTTGCAGTTGAAATTTTTTGAATGCAAGAGAGTTGACTTTTTATGAGCCGAATTTGAGTTAGACTGAATTTTGCTTTTGAGTAGTAATTGACCGCTGTTGGAATCTTTGGAAGGTCTAGTTGTTAATTGAGCGTTTGAACTAGCCTCTAATAACCCTCTATTTTCCGCGCGCTTTTTGATCAGATCATATGGTGCTTTGTTTTGGTTGGCGAAGTTGTTTAGAATGATTTTGTCAAACATTTCTAGGTTGTTTATGAATGTATTATTTGAGGACGCTACAAATTCTTTATCGTATTCACTAGGGAGTTTTGATAATCCAACCGGATTTCGTGAGATTTAGTCTTTTAGTCCTTTTTTACTCCCTGAGATGCCTAATATCAAAATGAAATGGTATTAATCTATCGATCCAGCGGGTTAGTCGGCTTTGAGTTGTCTTTGATCGTTCGCTTGCATTTAAAATGCTGATTGAAGCTTGATGGTCGGTGATGAAAGTAAAATGTTTGCCGTATCGATAGTATTTGAAGTGTTCAATTGACCATACGACCCCTAATAGTTCTAGTTCGTTGACTGAATGTTTTTAGGGAGTTTAAAAACCGTGACGCGTATGCTATAGCCACCCAACCCTCTGCTGAGTGCTGTTCCAAGGCTGCTCCTAGCCATGTGTTAGATGCATCACAGACAATGCGCGTGTATAAATGTTGCACCAGTTGTAAAATGTTTTTGAAAGCTAAGTTATGTTCTGGTAGAAAAAAGAGAGGTCTGTTTTTTTCATTTTTTAAGTGGGGCAGCCGCTGTTTGTGCTAAATTTGGTATGTAATTTGTAAGGTGGTGTTTTGAGCCCATGAAACTTTTAAGTTATTTGAAAATTTTAGGAGGCAATAGCTTTCCAATCGCTCCAGTTTTCTTTGTAAGTGGTTTTGTTCCTTCACTGTTGATGTTTTGAACCTAACCACTCAACTTGCTTGCATGCGAACTTACATTTATCAAGGGAATTTGCGAGATTTTCCTCGTCGAGTTTCGTAAGCACCGTTTGTAGTTTTTGTCGGTGCGTCTCTATGGTTCCTTTCGTTACAATCAGGATATCATCCTGATATGCGTAAGTATTATTACAGTTAGTAAGTGTTATGTCCACTGCTTTCTAAAACTCTGCCGGCATATCCGTAAGACTGTAAAATCCCGTCCGGAATTGGTATGCTCCTGTAGCATTACCGCCAATGAGACTGAAGTTACATTGTTGTCGTGTTGCTTTATCCAACGGGTTTGAGAATATGCGTATCGTAAATCGAGAGTTGAGAAAAATGTTTGGTTTGACTAATCTGATTTCACCACTTGTGCGATTTTATCCAGGAATCGGTCAATTTTAGGCACTTGGTGTTTGTTTTGATGTATGTATTTGTTATTCTTTTTGGAATCTAAGGCCAGTTCAACTGTTTGGTCCTTTTTGACTGTGATAACTATTGGGCTGATGAATTGTTCGTCTAAACACTTGTCGAGTTTGATGATGTTTTTTTTGATCAATCAACTTGTTTAATTCTGCTTCAACCCTTTCTTGTAGATGTATTGGTATACGTCTACCCTTTTATTGTATCGGTTCGAGCTCTTTACTGAATTGTGTTCTCATTACGTGGTGTTTTGTCTTCCCTATGCGATTGCAATAGCTGTTGAAAATTATTCTTGACCCATTGTTTAATTTCGTGGCTTGACTCGTCGTTTCGTTGAACATTGAGTACCCTGTGTGTTTGTTTTTCCTAAATAATTCTAATTCCGATGCGTGGTAATAGGTTTCGTCCTGTTATATTTGCCTCATGATTATAAACTATGATGAACAGAGCTGTTTGTTTTTCATATCCTCCCGACTCAATTGTAATTATCAATCTTCCTTTTGGATTTATTGATTCACCGTTATAGCATGCTAAATTTCTAGCAGTGTCCTCCGGCGAGATATTTTAAAAGTTGCCTTTTTGATCTTTTTGTTGTATTCGTTTTCGTTTAGGAAAGACACCGGGCTGCCCGAGTCAGCAATAGCGAATAGTTCTGTTGTGTTCGTTTTCAATTTAATACTATGTAGATTTAGATTGTCTTCCGATAGTGTTTTTGTGTTTTTTATTTCCCATTATGGAAATTTCGTCTATTTGGTAGTTCTCCCAACCATTGTTTGTGAAGAACTCAGCACATGCGACAGGGTCAGTGTCCCTTTCCGTGCTCTCTATTTCTGTTTCCTCTTGTTGTTCGTCATTTGTGTTTCTTAAGTAATTTACGTTTGTAGAGCGACAAACTTTTGCGTAAATTCAGGGTTTTGCGCATTTCGAGCTAATTTGGTCTTTTGCCGGACATGATTGTAAATGGTTCGGGCCATATTGATTCCCATGTTTATAAAATTGACTAGAATTTGTGTTTCGTTATTGTTGATGCTGTTGACCTCCTGTGTTTTGTGATCCACGTGGATACGGTCGGCCGCGAAAACCGCCTCGACCTCGCTGATTGTTTTGGTTGTACTGCTGATTTTGTCTGCCACGTTTATTTACGTAATGAACCGGCTCTTGTTTTGTAGTCACTGTTTGGCCTCCGATCGGATTTTTTTTCATTGTACGACTGTGTTCTAGTCGTTTTTCTCGTCGTATCACGTACTCGTATGCTTCCTGCGGGCAACGTGTTTGTGCCAGCAATTCTTCTGCAATTTTTTCATTGTTTATTTGAGCGGTAAACATATCCCTCACCCTCTCAGTTTCTCGGTCGCCGCAGTCAGCCCTTGAAACTAGTTCCACTAGATCAGCACTAAATTGTTCTGAGCTCTCGGCTTTCTTTTGTTTTCGATAGATAAAGTTATACCTCTCAAAAGCTATTAAGCGTGTTGTGACGAATATATCTTCCAAAACAGTCATAAATTCTTGTGTAGTTACCGTGTGTAGTTGTGAATTAGGTCCTTTTTGTTAAATTTGTCGCTGTCCTTCAGCGCCGAGACACAAGAAAAGATAGCTGCGTACTTTTGCGTCCGCTTTGTCCCATCTGAATGAGTTACACAAAACTCCTTCCTCTTGTGCTTTGATCACGTGGTTTTCCCAGCCCATTTTTTTCTCTTGATTACGACCTCTCGGTTTTTTCTTTGGGCTTCCGTTGCACCGTTTATTTCGACTTCATATACTGCTTCAGATGGCTCTACTAATTGCGGTTTTGTTCTTAAAGTGTTTCGAATTTCGATGCCGTCTTTTGCGAATACTGCCATTTCCAGTATTGCCGCCCATTTTGTCCACTCTAATTGGGGTTCGGCCGATGCTCGTTCCCAGAATGGGTTTATGTTTAGCGGGTTCTTCGAAAATCCTGTTGGTTGCGCCATGTCATACCGCTAAGTCCTCAAGGTATAAATTGCTTATTCCTGAACCCGTAAGGATAGATAAAATCGGACGCGAGAGAGAGAGAGAGAGAGAGAGAGAGAAGTGAAAACAACTAGTTAATGTTATTGTTAGTTCTCTCTCTGAACCGTAGCTCATTTTAACTGCCGTTCTCGTCCTCGCTATCAAGGTCAATCGACAAGTACAGGTTAACGTTACATTAAATCAAAACATAAATGATGTATAAGTACATAATAAATTTTATATGGAGTTTTATCTAAGCATGCCGGATGACAGAAACATTTAACCACCCCGCAAGTAATTTCCAATATTTGAATTTTTTTCTCTTATTGCCCCATTGTAAAAGAATTAAGACCTTTCTCCAATCTTGCAACGCAAGTTAGCCCCTGTAACACAAAACTACTATGATGAAATTATTAATGTTTTTTGTGGATAGGCGAAAAACAGCATTAAAGGAGTTAACCAAATCCCATGAAATTTATTACCACAAAATTAGTTGTCTCATAGCGTAGGATGATAGTTCTGCTCGTTCGCTCCCGAGTTTCTTAGATATATGATGTCCAGAGTCGGGTTGAGCGGTCTCCTGAGCTGCCACTTGCACCATTTCTTGTGACATTTCCATCACATGTAGGGGGTATTTTCTTGGAACCGTGTTAAGAGAATTGCATTCATGCAGTGTGGTATGAGATATCTACAGTACTAAATCCCAACGGATGGATACACTATAATAGTCGGTTTGGAACTCAAATAAGAGCGACATGTTCGCAAACTATTTCTTCAACGTCTGATCGTTAGCAAAGTTATAACCACATTAGAATACAAGGTCATTTGGCCGACAAAATCACTCAACGCAATGAGATTATAAAAATAACGTTTGTCAAATTGGACCGAATAACATTCCACCTGGGTCCACATAGGAGTAGAGTTTATAGAGTCCCTGTAGGATTGTTTTGATTTTTTAAGTCCCCGTGGGACCCTTGCTATGTTCTTCTCACTTGTTTTTTCAAAAAGTGCCCAACAACGACAATTTTTACCTGTTTTTTCAAAAAGTGCCCAAAAGCGACAATTTTCACCTGTTTTTTCAAAAAGTGACCAAAAACGACAATTTTCAACTGTTTTTTTTTCTTTTTGTTCAACGCGTTTGCCTCTCCTTCCTCATCTGCTTTTTGTTGTCGTTTCTTGTCTTCTTTAGTGAATCTTCATCTTCCTTCCTGGCTTCTTGCTCTTCAACTTTTTGTTTCTGTGTTTGTTACTGTTAAGGTTTCATTTTGGTCTCGATCTGCGTCTTTCCTTGGGTTGCCCATTGATGACACTAAATCGGCAATGTCGAGTGGTTTTGCGGCAGGTTTTGTTTTGATTGCCTCCAGGACTTTCAGGCATGCTTGATACTCTAAACATAATTCACTATATCTCTTTTCTGATATCAGGCTACATATGTATGGCTTGTTTTGTGGTATCACCTGCGTTGGTGACTCTATAGTAAACTGTTTACTTTGCGTTTTGATTTGACTGCCTCGACTGTGTTAATAGGAATTGAATTTCTAAGTGCCGCGGCTAACGTTTACTGCCAATTTCGGACAGATTTTTGGGTAGCTTATATAATTTTTTGTTAATTTCGGTGTCTTTATTTCTAATGAAACAATCTGCTATGGGCTGTATTGTGTGAAGTCGAAGATCATTCCTTGCTCGGTGCCGACGATTTTTTGCTGGCTGTCTGTCGATTGGATATTTTGGTTGTCTTTTCCGGTATCTCCTCCGTTGGGAAGTTCATATTCCCTGTAGGTGTCTTTTGTGTTCTTTTACTGGTTTTCTTCCCGGTTGTTTTTGTCTTCCTTTTTTTCGGCACTCTTGCTGTTGTTGTACTCGTTATTGTTTTTCCTTCCTAATGAGGTTGGCAGTCCTCACGTTGTGCCCTCTTCGAACAGTGGGTTTTGCGGAAAACTTGAGTCTCAAAAACTAAAAAGCGCCACAAAGGGCTAGTTTTCCGAGCGATTTTATATAAAACATATTCACTTAAGCGTGATGATCTGCATGGTCTGTATGTCAATGGGTTAGAAACAAAAACAAAACGGCTACTTGTCAACAATTTCGATTTTTCCTTGTGTTCTCACCCATGCTGTGTGTGATATGTATGTCAGAACTTTACCGTCTCTTGTTTCGTACTTTAAATCAAATGTTAAAGGGCCTTTTTCTTTTCTTGCTATACTTATTGTTTTCCTTCCTTATCGTTCTATCCGTTTTTTTAACATTTTGGTCTACTTGTTTTTGAATTCCCTTGTATCTAAGCTGAATTTTTCTTTTTCAATAGCTATTGCTCGTCTGGTTTTTGCACCTGAGTTCTGGAACTGCTGGTTTGATAAAACTGTAGGAGTTGTAAGTATCGTTTCTGGTATCCACTCAGACCGTCATTTTATGGCCATTACCGTAGGTCTTGCATGACTTCCGCGGGAAGTAGAGGTTGCATCAGGTTTTTCAGAACTCAACATGCGTGTTTGGCACTTCCCATTTTAAGTTGTCCGGTGAACTATTCAATTCTTTGTTTAGGAGTAATGTATTGGAGTTATAAGACTTTTTGTAGATTTTTACAATGCAGCGACGTGTTTGTCTCTCGATTCACGGTTGCAATAATCTCCTCCGTTATCATTTTCGCGGCTGACCTCTAGTTGACTTTATTGCTGTTTTAGGATGTCGCTCGCCTTCGTTGTCATCATCGGTGGCCCTTTGTGTGGCTGTATCTCCTCTTGCCTGTTTTGAGTGGGGTCTACGCGGCTCACACAGGATTCGCGCAGTGGTTTCCTTTGGTTGTTTCTGTGTGTCCACTTCAGGTGTTTGACTCGGATCCATTTGCGTTGTAGTGTTTTCTTTAAATAATATCTTCGTAAAGGACTTCTTCATCCGGGACGATCCCATTATTGACTCTCTTGCGTCCTTGTTTAGCGCTGTTATCGATGTGCACTGTGTTTCTGTGTTTTTCTGTGTTTTGTATCCAACGTTCATACGTTGTTGTTGTTGTTGTTGTTGTTGTTGTTGTCGTTATTGTTGTTTTTGTTGTTGTTGTTGTTGTTGTTGTTGTTGTTGTTGTTGTTGTTGTTGTTGTTGTTGTTGTTGTTGTTGTTGTGGTTGTTGTTGATGTTGTTGTTGATGTTGTTGATGTTGTTGTTGTTGTTGTTGTTGTTGTTGTTGTTGTTGTTGATGTTGTTGTTGTTGTTGTTGTTGTTGTTGTTGTTGTTGTTGTTGTTGTTGTTGTTGTTGTTGTTGTTGTTGTTGTTGTTGTTGTTGTTGTTGTTCGTGTTATAGATTTGATTGACAAACTTTATGTTTCTGGTTATTTTTTTCAACTGAGTACTGGTTGGTTATTTGAGTGACTAAGTGGGGTTAGTTTGATTGGTCGAAAATTTTCTGATTGTTGAATTATTCGAAACGCACTTGAGGTTTAGTTCGACGTGTTAGCGGCGTCCTTTTATTTTCCGCGCTGATTTTGATCAGACTATTCGTTCTCGCTTTCGAATAAAAAAACCAATGGACTTCATCCAACCTCGAGCTCGGGCGGACAAGCTCGGGCGGATAAGGGAATTAATCAAACAATCCAAGTTGTTAGCCTTTTTTGACTAGCTAGTTTTTGATATTTCACCCATGTTTGTTTTATTGATTAAAACTTGATGGCCAGTGATGTTGACAGGTTTTTATAAGTAATTTTTAACATATCTGATTGGCCATAGCATCCCTAGTAATTCGAGTTCGGTTACCAAGTATTTCTCTTCTTTTGAGTTTGAAATTATTGATGCGTAAACAGTTGCTACCCAGCCTTCTTTGGTGGATTGTTCGAGCGTGCTCGTAGGCTGGTAGTTGATACATCGAAGAACACGCTGGTTTCTAGGTTTTGATACATTCTTTTCATTCGTGTTTTGTTTCTAAAAGTTGTTTTATCATTATATTTCTAATTGTGTCGTGTTCAATTCTAAAGTCAAGTATTTTATTTTATCTGTGGTGTTGGGAGTGTCTCATTGCAGCATTTGTTTGAGCTGAGCTAGATTTGGATTTCACGCAGTAAGATGGTGTATTGAAACTTTTTAATCGGTTGAAAGTTTTTGGCAAAGTGAATTCTTCTAATGCCTCTGTTTTTCTAATAAGTGGTTTTGTGCCTTCATTACCTAAAGTATAACCTTGCCATTTGGCCTGCTTACATGCAAACTTCTGTTTGTCTAGAGAGATGTCTGAACTTTTTTCGTTTGGTTTTTGTAGTACGATTTTCAGTGTATCTCTGTGTATCTCTTGGTATCCTTTAGTTACTGTTACTATATCGTCTAGATAGTCGTAAGCATTTTTGCAATATGTAAGCGTTAGGTCGATGGCTTTCATAAACTTTGCTGATATAACTGTTAGTCTGTAGAAACCTGATTGGAAATTATAGATCCCTGTGGTGCTGCCTCCGATGAGGCTAAAATTACACTTGTATAGTTTTTTTATTCTTCTGATCTATTAAACTGTTTAAATCGTTTTCAACCTCTCTAGTAGATGAATCGCAACTCTCTGATGAATGGGACCACTTCTGTTTCAACACGTGGATTTTTGCATTTCCGATTCTTATTCATAAGTCTTGAAAAATGTCTTTAATCCACTGTTTGATTTCTGCACGACTCATATACCAATTTGCGAAATAAGGTTTCATTTAACCTATAACATTTGCTTTTTGACTACGATAAATGGGGCTGATTGTATGGTTCACCCAACGGAATCTATTGCAACAGTTAGTGTTGCTTTTGGAGTAATGAATAGACAGTTGTAGCATGCTAAGTTTCGACTGCAGTTTCCGTTCGAATAAGCTTGAAAAAAGCAGAGTTGTCAATTTTGAGCAAATGTTGTGCAGTGTTTTCGTTAACAAGCGACATTGCGCTTCCCGAATCGGCATTGGCGATGCGAATATTGCTTCTTAATTTGGGTTTAGTTTGACAATGTACCCGTTTGAGTCGTCGTCTGTTTTTTTAGCTGACTTTTTGAGTTGAAATGCTTCGGATATTGTGTTTCTCAAAAATTATCTCGCGGGAATTCCCCCCATCCGATGAATGCCACTGGGTGTTGGTTTTATATTTTTCTTCTGGTTGTTCTTCATTTTTTTTCGTGTAGATAAATGACGTTTGTATACCTACACTTGATTTGAAATCTCACCGTTTTGCGCGTTTGCAAAAATTTGATCTTTTGCCGGGCATGCTTGCAGATGGTTTGAGCCGAGGTGTTTGCGGCGCTTGCAACACTGTTTTTGTAGATTTTTTTGGGAGTTTTAGTGATTTACGTTTTGTATTCCACGTATGTAATTTTGTTGTCCTCTTTGATTTCTGCCTCGTTAATTGTTTTGATAATGAGCTTGTCCGCCCGAGCTCGAGAATGGATGAAGTCCATTGGTTTTTTTAAATTGCAGTTGACGTTTACTGTCTGAATGGATTATTTAAATTGTTCTCCTGTGTTCTTACGCTTTTTCTCGCAGTATTGCATATTCAGAGACATCTCGGTATGATCTTGTTTCTGCCAACAGTTCATCTGCTATTTTTTTCGCTGTGCAGGTGTGCGGTAAATATGTCTCGCACCCACTTGTCTTCCTTATCACCGCAACCTGCTCCCGAAGCGAGATTTACCAAATCTGCTCGAAATTATACCTTTCAAAAGCAATGATTCATTCTGTGATTAAAATACATTCCAGTACTCGCATTAGTTATTTTGTCGTCGTAGCTTGTATAACTTTTGTTTCTGTTGTACTTGCCGCTGCCCCTCTGTGCGTAAGCATAAGAATAAATAACTTCATACTTTTGCGTATGTATCGTCTCTGCATACCACTCCTTTTTCTCAGGCTATTTGACATTTATTTTCCTAACTAACTTTTTTCTTCGTTGCTCACGTCGCATTTTTTTGCACTTCTGTCTCGCTGTAAGTTTTCACTTCAAAGACTTGCTTTATTGGTTCCACTAGCTCTGAGCTGTCTCGCAATAGCTTGCGAACCTCTGTTCTGTGTTTCGCGATAACGGCTATCTCATCGACTGTAGCTCATTTCGACCATTCTAATGGCGGTTTTGCCAATGCTCTCTCCCAAAATGGGTTAATACTGTGTAGTTTTTTTAATAATCAATGTGGTAAGAGATATCTGCAAAACCGAATCCGAATGAATTGGTTACCAGTAATCGTCGGTTTAAAACTTAGATAAGAACGACTACTTCGTAAACTATTTTTTCAGCGTCTGACTGTTAGCAGCATTAGCATACAAGGTCAACTGCACTCTCGCAGATAAAATGCATTGAAAGATTCGTGATCTCAGTTGACATATGTAAGATCACGTGAAATTATTTCTAACTTTTTGTATTTGAATAGAAAAACTCTATTTCTGTGGTCATAAACTGTTGCTTTGGCTTTGTTGTGAGTTTTTTTCGAGATTTAATTGTTAAAAAACAGTTAGAATAACTTTGATTTCTACAAAATAATTTCATTGTTGTTTTGACATAGGGACACGTTTTTTTATATAAAGTCCTTGTCCCTGGTTTCTGTGGGAAAAACTGCTGGCTGACCTCGGGAGTCACACTGAAACGACGAATGGAGTAACCATAAGTTTTTTGAATGATACAGTTGCCTCATAATTGAAGGGAAAAAGGTGAGGAAAAAAGGTGAGGAGAAAAAAGGTGAGGAGAAAACCCTGAATATGAATCGCTTGGGACTCATGAACGTCGCCTTTTTACTGGGGGAGTGGATATTACAACTGCACTCGCGAATGTTCGCTAAGTGTGACATCGATCAAAGAGATTTCTACTTCGATGCTACTCTTCACGCGACGGCGGTATCAGCGTTACCAGCGGACGTGTACAGAGTGAAGCGCGGTGAGTCGGAGAAGAAATTGAAGTCAATTTTGATTTTTGTATATGAGATGGAGTGCAAAAAACCTTCACGACGCTCAATTCGGGGGTAAATATCAAACCGAGCGACAACCTAAGGTCTCTTTTAAAAATGAAAAAGGTTTTCAAGCGAGAGAGAAATGTCACGCATGAACGACTATTGTTTTACAGTAGGAGGCAGCCTACGGTAGGAGGCAATTTTGTCAACGCTGCCGAAACCATAAGAGATATATTCATCATAAAAATATGGGAATCTGGGTGCCATCTAGAAATTTCACGATCTAAAATTTTGCTCGAAAAAGTATATCGAAGTGCATTGTATAATGAAAGGGGAGAGCGCGTCTTCAAGTGGCACACGGGGAAACAGGCATGGTCAGTGCCACACATGACAATTAAACAGGGACCGGGAAGCATAGCAAGGAGAGGAGCGGGAAGCTTCCCAAAACGAGGAAACGCACCGGTGCAAAGAATGCAGGAAATCGACGGTGCTACAATTGTGATACCCCAAATTTTACATTGTAGCACTATGCAAACGGTCCCGCTAAAGGCGGAGCGTGTACTGCATGCCGAAATATCGGATACTTTAAAGGAACCTATAGAAGAGTGCGACGTAGAACTAACCAATGGAGAGAAGGAGGCCATATAGGTCTGCTTCGGGATGAGAACGAGCATCATCGAAGCTTACGCAGTATCGGAAGCAGCATTATGCATGAGGAGCAAATCAGATGTGTCAACCAGCATCAGGAGGGCAATGAGACGATAATCACCTCATCCGTGTCAGATGAGTATAAAATGACTTCCATCATGAGAAAAGAACGCAGTGGCTTTGAAGATTCCAAATGATAGATTTCTAGCGGAATTTTCGGGAAAGAAGATGTGAAAATAGATCGACAGATTATCCTTGGTTACGATATTCAGCATGACTGACCTGAAAGCAACACCTGGTAAAGAATACGTATCCTGGGAAAGTAGCCGTGGCGAATGCACTAAATGACACAAGCAAAAGTGTCCTTCATAGCGGAGACCAGCAGTCCAAGTCTAACCTTGGGCGCAACCTAATGAGCACCACAGGATTGGAGCTTGTACAGAAGGGACGAGTATTGGGAAACTTTGGGGAAGAGATCAGCGACAGTGCGGATGAAGTACATTAATGGCAATTATACTTGTTTCCGGTAGTATTCTCAACAACAGGTAAGACCCGGGACGCGAGAGTCTAGGCTGATTTTTTTGAATCACTAAAACCTACACAAAAAATGCGTAGAGTCCTTATCAGCCTCCAGGACAAAGTAGACAAATTATAAGGCTCTTTATTGCCAAAGCAATTATACAAAAATTGCATGAAAGTTTGGAAAAACTCTTCTTGTCGCCGATAGTAGTTAAGTTTAAAAAGAACGGATTATAAACTGGCATTGGAATCAAGGGAGTTAAGCAAACAGGTACATAGGAATAATTCCCAAAGTTATCCTATTTCAAAAGTGAATAGTATGAAATGATTCGAATTGATTGTATAGGTTTACAGAAAAAAGCGTTGTATCTATTTTCAGATAAGCACACATGTATTTTACATAGCAATCGTATTCGATTGCAATTTGATTCAAAAGAATTAGTATTTTGAGCACGTGCAACTGATAAGAATTTTAATGGCCGTCATACGTCAAAATGTTTAAAGACAGTGTTTCAATTTAGCCATTTGTTTGAAAGCAAATTACATATACACAGAAAACCGTGCAAGGCAACATAAATATATTACACACCGCCCTCCCTTGGTAAACTGATAAGAAACTACATAGGAGGCCCTAGTAGTTCTAATTTAGAAGACCAATCCTTGTTTTGATCTCTCGCTGATTTCTCCCAATTCAGTTCAGTTTCTTTTCTTTTCGCGTTACATTTAATGCTTTCTTCTGAAACTTCTTTCAAAATGCCTTGCTTTACTATTGTCGGAGTTTCCAGACACGCAGAAAACAATTTTTTATAAAACTGTTCAACGTAATTTCGTTCCAATAATTAACGAAAAAAAAAGTTTTAGTTTTGATGAGTGTACAAATCACATCATGATACCCAGTTTTTTTCAACGTTTTTCTTAGTAAACTTTCCTTACAGATGACAAAGGAAGACGAAGAACTCAAAATGAAACATTTGAGTTACCTTAAAAATTCTGGAAAAAATACGGAACCTGAGGAACTTCTTGCTCTTCAGATTGATATTTCAACTTCATCAAAATGAATATATATTTTTTTGTATAAGTACGATGATTATGTTACTCCGATGTGTGAAAACCATTTACAATACTTCGTGAAATTGAATTTTTGACCGTTTATGGAGAATGTAGCAGATTGAGTCATCATTAGTAGTTATCCCGTAAGCTGATCCTTCAACAGTGTCACCATGGCTTGATGAAGCAGGTTGTTAAATTACAACGCGCACCCCTGTAGCAACAGTGAGTACCCACATTGAAAATTTGACCCTTTCTCTATGTCTAGCGCCAAAAAAAGCAAAAGCTCACAAGAATGCCAAAAAGTATTGGATTTTATTTAGTTTTACAACTGGCATTGACATTGTTCGATGTTCATTTTTTGAATTTGTACATTTGTTTAAATTTGAAATCCGAAAGAGTTTTAATAGCTTCCATTTGGTTTCATTGTGATTAAACAGCTTCTTAAATAAAATTCTCTGCCTCCTAATGCTTCATTCATCATGCTGCTAGGAAGAAGAGATCATAATGAACCACTTTGTAAGCGGTTGTTGAATAAGTTGTTTATTCAATTACAAAAAAACTTGAAATTTTCTCGTATCTGAAAAATTATCCCGTAAGCTTTAGGTCCTATAGTCTTTAAATTTCTGTACAAAAATGATGAATTGGCCGAGAGAAGCATTCTGATATGTCGTACGACTATATTCGGACCGTTCAATGAAGAGATACAGACTTGACTTTTTGAAAAAGCCTCATCCTCATCCTATGCCGATTCTCTAACTTTTCGTTACAAGGTCCGAATAAAGGCTTCCGACAGCTCATATTACTGCTCTCACCAAGCTACTAAACTTGGGGGTTCGGGGCCAGTAACGCATTTTGTTGTGGAGATTGACACTTCAAGCCCAAAAAATTTTGATAATTATTTTTTAGTAAAGAAAATTGGCTGTTTCTACTGGAAAAATTGTAGAAAAATGAACATATGTAGCAGTGACACTTAATTACATTTTTTTTCAAGTTTCAATTATGTCGCTTTTCGAAAAAAGACAAGATTTTTCATTAGTTTTGGAGGAAAACTTTAAGACCCTTACTCAAATCAACAAACCTTTGTTTCTATAATGTAATTTTGATGACAATTCCTGGATGATAGATTCCAGCTTCTTTAAACCCGGAATTTTTCAAACCCTACATTATATTCAGTAACCAAATTAGTGAATGTGGAAGCTTTAAAGAAAATTGTTAACAAACAAGAATTGATTGGCTCAACAAATAAATGTGTAATTGAATGAGTCTTTTGACTTTTTCACATAAAAAAATCAGTGTTCAAATAAAGTACTAGCTTGTTTAGACATTACATGTAAAACCACATGCTCAGTACATGTATTAGGGGTTGCTCAGTTTAGATTTGTAATTGCGAAATATTTCCTACTTCGTGATGTACATTTGGAAATGTGAAACTCAAAACTAAATAAACAATTTTGAAATCAATTCCGTGATCACTTAACTCTGATCCAGTCATTTCTAGTCGAATTTTTTCATCTTTTGTAAGAATGCCTAAACAATTCACGTCAGTTAAGTTTTGCCAATCAGTAGTATTTCAGCAGGTACAAAAAGGCGCGAATTTTGAATTTATTTTGAATTTTGGCGGGAAGGTTGGATTCAAATTCAAATTTGCGCGCCCGAAACAGACAACGTTTTCTCTGCAATTGGTAGACGAATAGTTATGTTTTTCTACTCTCCGTTGTTTATGATTATATGTTGAGATCACAGGATTCTCTACTTTTTTGTAATTGATTGCTTAACAAACTTAAAAAAAAATGTTTAAATGCAGTATTTGTTTACTGACTGTTAGCAGCATTAGCATTAGCGTCTGACTGTTAGCAGCATTAGCATACAAGGTCAACTACAATCTCGCAGATAAAATGCATTGAAAGATTCGTGATCTCAGTTGACTTATGTAAGATCACGTAAAAATATTTCTAATTTTTTGTATATGAATAGAAAATTTCTACTTCTGTGGTCATAAACTGATGCTTTGGCTTTGTTGTCAGTTTTCTTCATCAAGATTTAATTGTTAAAAAACAGCTAGAATAACTTTGATTTCTACACAATAATCTCATTATATAAAGTCCGTGTCCTTGGTTCTTTGGGAAGAACTGCCAGCTGAACTCGGGAGCCACGACGAGAGGAGTAACAAAAAATTTTTTGAATGATACAGTTGCCTCATAATTGAACAGACTATAATTTATTCTATTACATCTAGATCTTGACGCAGCGAGCAGAAAAAAGTGGGGGAGAAAACCATGAATATGAATCGTTTGGGACTCATGAACGTCGCAGCCGCCTTTATGCTGGGGGGAGCGGATATTTTAACTCCACTCGCGAATATTCGCTAAGTATGACATCGATCAAGAAGATTTCTACTTCGATGCTACTCTTCACGCGACGGCGATAGCAGCGTTACCAGCGGACGTGTACAGAAAGAATCGCGGTGAGTCGGAGAAGAAATTGAAGTCAATTTTGATTTTTTGTATATGAGATGGAGCGCAAAAAAAAACCTTCACCACGCGCAGTTTGGGGGTAAATATCAAACCGAGCGACAACCTAGGGTCCCTTTTAAAAATGAAAAGGTTTTCAAGCGAGAGAGGAATGTCACGCTTGAACGAGGATTGTCTTACGGAAGGAAGCAACGGGAACATGAGACTTTTGAGAACCTCCACGTGGAGTTAATTGCTTTGACAGACAAAGCGATTTTGTCAACACTGCTGAAACCATAAGAGATATATTCATCATGAAAATATGGGAATCTGGGTGCCATCTAGAAATTTCACGATCTTAAATTTTGCTGGAAAGTTTATATCGAAGTGCATTGTAAAATGAGAGGGGAGAGCGCGCCTTCAAGTGGCACACGGGGAAACAGGCATGGTCAGTGCCACACATGACAATTAAACAGGGACCGGGAAGCATAGCAAGGAGAGGAGCGTGAACCTTCCCAAAAGAGGAAACGCACCGGGGCAAAGAATGCAGGAAATCGACGGTGCTACAATTGTGATGCCCCAAATTTTTCATTGGAGCACATCGCAAACTGTCTTGCTGAAAGCGGAGCGTGTACTGCCTGCCGAAAAATTGGTCGGATATTTTGAAGGAACCTGTAGAAGAGTGCGACGTAGAACTAAACCATGGAGAGGAGGAGGCCATGTAGGTCTGGTTCGGGATGAGAACGATCATCATCGAAGCTTACGCAGTATCGGAAGCAGAATTATGCATGAGGAGCAAATAAAATGTGTCAACCAGCATCAGGAGGGTAATGAGAAGATAACCACCTCATCCGGTTCAGATGAGTACATAATGATTACCATCATGAGAAAAGAACGCAGCGGCTTTGAAGATCCAGAACGCCAGATTCCTAGCGTAACTTTTGGGAAAAAAGTTGTTGAAAGAGATCGACAGATTATCCCTGGTTACGAAACTCTTTGCCTCCTAATGCTTTATTCATCATGTTGCTAGGAAAAAGAGCTCATAATGAACCACTTTGTAAGCGATAGTTGAATAAATTATTTATCCAAATACAAAAAAAAACTTAAGACTTTCCCGTATCTGAAAAAATATCCCGTAAACTTGAGGTACTATAGTCTCTGAACTTCTGTACAAAAGTGATAAACTGGCCGGAGAAGCATTCTGATATGTCGTAAGACTATGTTCTGACCGTTCATTGAAGAGATACAAACGTGACTTTTTGAAAAAGCCCCATCCTATGCCAATTTTCTAACTTTTCATTACACGGTCCGAATAGAGGCTTCCGACAACTCATATTGCTGCTCTCACCAAGCTACGGATTTTTTAGAGTTCAGAACCAGTAACGCTTTTTGTTGTAGAGATTAACACCTCAAGCCAAAAAAAATATAATACCTATTTTTTTAACTAAAGAAAAAGGACTGCTTCTACTGGAAAAATGGTACAAAGTTTAGCATCTGTAGCAGTGACCCTTAACTCCTTTTTTTGAATTTTCATATATGTCGTTTTTAAAAAAATGACAAAATTTCTCATTAGTTTTGGAGTAAAACATTAGGACCAGTACTCCGCCTCAAATCAACAAACCCTTGTTAATATAATGTAATTTTGATGACATTTTCTTTGAACCCGGAGTTTTTCAAATCCTACATTATATTCAGTAACCAAATTAGTGAATGTGGAAGCTTTATAGAAAATTGATAACAAACAACTATTAATTGACCCAACAAATATATGTGTAATTGAATGAGTCTTTTGACTTTTTCAAATAAAAAAATCGGTGTTCAAATAAAGTACTAGCTTGTTTAGACATTACATGTAAAACCACATGCTCAGTACATGTATTAGGGGATTCTCAGTTTAGATTTGTAATTGCAAAATATTTCCTACTTCGTGATGTACATTTGAATAAGTGAAACCCAAAATTAAATAAACAATTTCGATATCAATTCCGTGATTACTTAACTCTGATTCAGTCATTTCTAGTCGAATTTTTTCATCTTTCGTAAGTCTGCCTAAAAAATTCACTTCAGTCAAGCTTTGCCAACCAGTAGTATTTCAGCATGCACAGTAGGGCGCGAATTTTGATTATTTTATAATTTTGGCGGGGAGTTTGGATTCAAATTCAAATTTGCGCGCCCGAAACAGACAACATTTTCTCTGCAATTGGTAGACGAATAGTTATGTTTTCCTACTCTCCGTTGTATATGATTATATGTTGAGATCACTGGATTCTCTACTTTCTTGTAATTGATTGCTTAAAAAATATTAAAAAAACGTTTGAATGCAGTTTTTGTTTAGTGACATAGGGAAACAAGAGCAATAGAAGTCGCCAAGAGCGTGACAAACAATTTGTTGCAAAAGACCTTATTGTTTATAGATGCAATGAGTGCTCATTCATAGCTCAAATGTTTCCAACTTTACAAAAACACATTCATCACAATCATGGTCAATTCGAAGGTGTTTTTGACTATTATCATATGAACTTTCACACTTCAAAAAACTTATCAACTTATTCACTAACAGCCCATGATCTACTTTTTATGAGAACTGCTTCTGCTGACTTTTTTACTACAAGTGCCGCTGCTGATGCTGCTCTCGGTGATGTGCGTGCTGGTGATGGAGATGAAATCAAGTGCAAGATTCTTCAAAAAAAAGAAATCTGCTTTTGTGGGTGTTCTTGTGACATATGTGATAGGCGTGAACCAACCAACGGATCAAAATCAGCCGATTAATTTATGCAAAAAATGGAGAGACAAAAAAAGGTCAAATTCAAAATCTCATTATGGAACGTGTAGCAGAAAGAGCTGGAAAAGTTCAGCTCAGCGCTAAAATGGATTTGGTAAAACCAAGAGCGAAAATCGATTCTAGTAGCAGAGAAGCCGACGAGCGCATTGACATTTATGCAAACTCCGACAAGAAAAAAGTGATGAACTTGGGGTTAGAAGATGACGAGTTGTGTGAAACAGTCGGAAAAATGAAAGCAGTTTTCGAGACCTTTGCATCTTATGGAAGCGGCTGGGTTTTGCAACACTTAATTCAAATTTTTATTAAACTCGCAAATTTTTCTGCAATCCGTAAATTTACTTTTTTTGACTTGCCTTTCGAATTCGAGAATCCTAACATTTGATATGACAAAAAGATTTTCACACTATCGCTAAACAGCAATCAAAATCTGCACACACCTGCACCTATGAATTCTCGCTTTTTAAGCTGGTAATTTAAAATTTCTTTTGTCCTATTCAATCAGTTGCTTCAATTTCTGTTTTACGGCTGCTTATAGTCTGAATCATGGTATTGACCTAAATTTGACGGATCAACAAAAAGCGAACCCAGCAGCTACGCAATCATAATCTTAAACAAACACTGCTGCAAGTGCACACAAAGCCCAAAGTACTGTAACAGTCGCCTACTTCAGTCACATATGAGGCTTAAGAAAAATAGGCCCTATAACCATTGGCTCAAGAGTCAGGGACACTATCTCTTGTGTTTTTTTTACCTCAAGAACGGTCGGAGCCAATTCGAATCGCTTGCGACATGAGACTAGAACCCGTTACAGCTTAAAGGCTACTACCAAAATATCCCCCACTCTAGAAAATAAGAACGTCCCCATACCTAGGTCTTGAAATACCCAAAATACGCGAACGCCGTTAAAAACAGGGTCGGAACAATCCGTTAAGTTACTTTTTATTGGACAGTGGAACTTTGATCCATTTTCAGATAGATCAACCTAAAACTCGCCTTATCTCAACATAACAATCATAAAACACACTCGAGAAAACTAAATCAGGGACTCACAAGTTGATGCACTCGAGTACAAGGAGTAATTAAATTGGTAAGCAACTCGAGAATTAGATAATATAACTAGATAAGTTTAATACCAATCAGTTTTGATTACAGCATCTTATGGAAGCGGCTGGGTTTTGCAACACTTAATTCAAATTTTTATTAAACTCGCAAATTTTTCTGCAATCCGTAAATTTACTTTTTTTGACTTGCCTTTCGAATTCGAGAATCCTAACATTTGATATGACAAAAAGATTTTCACACTATCGCTAAACAGCAATCAAAATCTGCACACGCCTGCACCTATGAATTCTCGCTTTTTAAGCTGGTAATTTAAAATTTCTTTTGTCCTATTCAATCAGTTGCTTCAATTTCTGTTTTACGGCTGCTTATAGTCTGAATCATGGTATTGACCTAAATTTGACGGATCAACAAAAAGCGAACCCAGCAGCTACGCAATCATAATCTTAAACAAACACTGCTGCAAGTGCACACAAAGCCCAAAGTACTGTAACAGTCGCCTACTTCAGTCACATATGAGGCTTAAGAAAAATAGGCCCTATAACCATTGGCTCAAGAGTCAGGGACACTATCTCTTGTGTTTTTTTTACCTCAAGAACGGTCGGAGCCAATTCGAATCGCTTGCGACATGAGACTAGAACCCGTTACAGCTTAAAGGCTACTACCAAAATATCCCCCCACTCTAGAAAATAAGAACGTCCCCATACCTAGGTCTTGAAATACCCAAAATACGCGAACGCCGTTAAAAACAGGGTCGGAACAATCCGTTAAGTTACTTTTTATTGGACAGTGGAACTTTGATCCATTTTCAGATAGATCAACCTAAAACTCGCCTTATCTCAACATAACAATCATAAAACACACTCGAGAAAACTAAATCAGGGACTCACAAGTTGATGCACTCGAGTACAAGGAGTAATTAAATTGGTAAGCAACTCGAGAATTAGATAATATAACTAGATAAGTTTAATACCAATCAGTTTTGATTACAGCATCTTATGGAAGCGGCTGGGTTTTGCAACACTTAATTCAAATTTTTATTAAACTCGCAAATTTTTCTGCAATCCGTAAATTTACTTTTTTTGACTTGCCTTTCGAATTCGAGAATCCTAACATTTGATATGACAAAAAGATTTTCACACTATCGCTAAACAGCAATCAAAATCTGCACACGCCTGCACCTATGAATTCTCGCTTTTTAAGCTGGTAATTTAAAATTTCTTTTGTCCTATTCAATCAGTTGCTTCAATTTCTGTTTTACGGCTGCTTATAGTCTGAATCATGGTATTGACCTAAATTTGACGGATCAACAAAAAGCGAACCCAGCAGCTACGCAATCATAATCTTAAACAAACACTGCTGCAAGTGCACACAAAGCCCAAAGTACTGTAACAGTCGCCTACTTCAGTCACATATGAGGCTTAAGAAAAATAGGCCCTATAACCATTGGCTCAAGAGTCAGGGACACTATCTCTTGTGTTTTTTTTACCTCAAGAACGGTCGGAGCCAATTCGAATCGCTTGCGACATGAGACTAGAACCCGTTACAGCTTAAAGGCTACTACCAAAATATCCCCCCACTCTAGAAAATAAGAACGTCCCCATACCTAGGTCTTGAAATACCCAAAATACGCGAACGCCGTTAAAAACAGGGTCGGAACAATCCGTTAAGTTACTTTTTATTGGACAGTGGAACTTTGATCCATTTTCAGATAGATCAACCTAAAACTCGCCTTATCTCAACATAACAATCATAAAACACACTCGAGAAAACTAAATCAGGGACTCACAAGTTGATGCACTCGAGTACAAGGAGTAATTAAATTGGTAAGCAACTCGAGAATTAGATAATATAACTAGATAAGTTTAATACCAATCAGTTTTGATTACAGAAGTAAGTTCTGGCTCTAGAATTGGAGTTTTTGTATGAACCATTGGGTCACTCAAGCTGTCCACCTTTTTATTGAAGGTTCACTCTGGCTCGTTTCGAATAGTTGTTCTCTCTTCTTTTTGTTAGCTCTCCTCCTATTTCGAGATAAGACAGCTCTACTCGTGTATTATTTTTTATCGGGAAATTGCGAATAGCAATTTCCTGCTGTTTTTTTGAGTATTTTCCCGCAATTGTAATTTCGGTCGTTCTGATTTTTCACTTTTTGTTTTCAGTTGGTCCGAGAAAAGTGAGCATAACATGCTCCATTCGAAATTTTGAAAATAAAACTTCAATCCAAAATTACGTATTTTCGTGTTTCTCAAGTTCAAACTTCCAGATATGACCGCGTGGCACATACTCCCCGGACTCAAGATCTATGTCCTCATCGCGTGCTGTCTCTGTCAGTGAATCCCCAGAAGCCCGAGTCTCACTCAAGATACAGTGCCAGTGGTCATTTACAGAAAATTGCAGCAGACTCAAGTTTATCTACCTTCCAAAATTCACAACCATATAAAATTTTCACACTATCGCTAAACAGCAATCAAAATCTGCACACACCTGCACCTATGAATTCTCGCTTTTTAAGCTGGTAATTTAAAATTTCTTTTGTCCTATTCAATCAGGAAATTGTCATGCAGCATTTTGATTTATGTATTAGATCTAGCATATTAATAACAATATCTTACTTGTTAAAGCTTCTTTTTCGTGAACCCAGATTTCATCCGAGTTCATCCTCGAGCCCCCTCCCTCTCAAGACTAAAGACTCTAGAAATTTCCTTTTGAGCCACTGGCTCACCTCGTTTCTTCGCCCTCGAGGTACCCGACCCAGATATTCTTGACACTGTGATCTGTTCCAATAGTGCCTCTTCGTCATCGGAGCTGATCAAAATCTCCTACCAGGCCTTCAGCTGTTCATAGGATCGCATCCACTCCCTTTGCTCTTGCAATCTCTTCACTTGATTCGGTAAGCTCTTCACCTTCGACTCCCAGTTCAAACAGAAGGAATTGTGAAGACTCAGGCTTACATTCTTCGCCAGTTCCTCCTCCAGTATCGACTCCCTCGCTCTAGTGTTGTCTCTGGATACTGTACCCACTCTTTTCCACCCCGTCGTGGTCGCATTTCGATGGGTCAGCAGAGGTCTCTTGAAGGCATCTGGTCCTATCTCGGCCTGGAAATGTCGATATTCCTTTTGATGTTTCCCCATGTGATCCTTCGTCACCACATATAACCAAGGAAAGAATCTCAAGCGGCTCCATATGTGTCTGACCTCCATTGGTATGGCGAATACCTTGCATGCGGTCTCGAACAAATCAAGTCTCCTGCTGTAATCTATCGCGTGAATCGACTCTGCTGTTGGCGTCTTCGATTCCCGATACTTTGCTATGTTTTCTTCCATCCATCGTAGAGCCAGCAATGTGCTAACCACCAATATGGTCACTTTTTGTTGATGCTCGGGTAGTCCCAACGACCTGATTTCTTCTACATCCCAGATCAGGCAGGGATTGGCTTGGTCTGGGTACCACACTGTCTGCGCCAGACAGTGGCATGGACAATCCCCGTGTGTGGGGTCGATGCTCCTAAGATTGCGTTCTCCCGAGGCTTCTAGGAGAAGCTCAAGTTCCATCATCTTCTCGAGTATCACGTCGACTTCTTCCAAGTTCGGGGCACCTACCATGGGTTTCCCAATCACGTTTTGTCTCTCGTGGTCACTTGTATTTTCGCTCTCCAAGCCTAGAAGTTCTTCACCCCGGATTTCACTCAAGTCGTCCCTTTGTTCTTTTGGCACTGTTCCTCGGATCTTCCTCAACAGCTTGTGTGAATGATGTGACATCCGAGCCAGTCTTACACATTTGGGCACTGAGAAAGCTTTGTCTATCAATACCCTCTGGCTGAACACTTCTACCAACGCCATGTGTATTGGATAGTGGCTGCCACATAGGTTGGCCATCACTGACCCCACTAGGGACTTCGCATTTAGAGGCAGTCCATAGGCTTCACTCATGGGAAATCCCATCTCCGCTTCGAGTTCAACCTTCCAACTCTTGATGTGTTTCTGGGTCTTTTTCAACACTCCGGGCCATGACTCCACGCTCAACGCGGTCACCAAGTGGTGTTCTGACTCTAGCCTCTCCTGTGACTGGAGACTACACATTCTTGAGAAGAATCCCAGAGCTGTCGCTAGGTTCACAGTGGTACTCGCGTAACACTCAGCCACTATCTGTATCTCACTCTTCTCCCTTTCGGTGATATCTTCAAACCAGGTGACTAGGTCTTCTTTCTGGAAAGACTGTATCCTGACGCATGATCGTTCCTCACAGGTGTGCTCGCCATTCCCACACGTCGAGTCAAGACAACTGCCCGGCTCCATCTTCTTTGCCGACCCTGTTCCACTCGTCATCTCACTTGACTCCTTCATATGAGGCAGGATCAGTCTATGTACTATACTCAAGGTCGCCAAATCTTCATCCTCTGTCGGTACCAATCTCACTCGCTCAGTGACTTCCTCGATCAGGCTCGCATGGGATGTGGACACCAGGAGGGCCTGAGCAATTTCCTCACCACTCCCAGATTCGTGGTCAACATGCCGTTTCCGTTACCCATTTTAGCTCTACTCTTTTACTTGAGCGTGGCACACTTATTATTTGCGGTGTTTTCTCGAGAGTCAAACCTAGGCTAGGTCTCTCTCTCTCCACAGTGTCTACCTCCATTATCTTCTCCTCATAGTTTCTGTGGGCACCTCCAGCTTCTAAGTCCAAGAAAGGGTTGTATGCCATCCCCATCACTCCAGACACATACTGATACTCTCCCTTTTTGTTGGGTTTCAAGTACTCTCCTGACGAGGCCAAGTTACGGTGAACGTCGTGTTTCTCCTCGAACTTCTTGTTGTAGAAACTCTGTATCTCATCTAACTTCCTGTGGCTCTCTAGAGATTGCCTAGAGCCATCCTCCTTTTCTATCCCAGTACTCTGGTACACATTCAAGATGACTGTGGAGACTCTCCTTTCCAGCGTCTTGCTTCCAATTGCTCTCTGATGACATGCTAGGATGGTACTGTCAGTCATCATCGACATTGTCCGTCTCAAGAAACGGACAGCATCTTTCCTCCTTGCCAGACTCAAGCCTGAGTTGTCCGTAGCAACGTGCTGCATCAGCATTCGATATAACTCTAGATTCTTGCCTCCCAACTTCAACTTATCGTACGAAGTCAGTGTCTCTAACTCTATCCCCAACAGGCTCCACGCGAACATCAGTTGTCCTGCGGTCCTGATAAAGGGATTCGCCATCAACGGCGATGCCGATGAGGATGTTCTCATGGCTTCTTCAAAATGATCTTTTAACAAGTTCTGCCAAGTTCTCTTCAGTTGGCTCCCCAATTCCAATTTATTGATATCAGCCTTCTGCTGGGTAGCCCAGTTGCGTCGTTTGCGTGACACTCCACTGTCGAGCTTCTTCAGGCAGTCTTCCAATTCCTGCAATGTTTGCAGGGCCACCCACCACGGTCGGGAGGTGTTCCTCGTTTTATTCTTCTCAAGAGGATCGCTTGTCACTTGCTTCCTAATAGCCTGATGTTCACTTGAGACCCATTCTTTGCCGACGTCCACTTCCCAGGTCTGCCCGCTCGTCGAACCTCGCTTCATTTTTATCCTCTGAGGCTTGAAGTCTTCTTCCGTTGTTGAGCTGGTGGGGATCTCCATCTCTTTTTCTACGTCGAGCAGTTTCCTCGGCTACTACGTCGAGCAGTTTCCTCGGCTCGTAGCTACTCTTGTAGGCTGCTGTCTTCCATCGTGCCAGAACCATGGGGGCCATCTCTCTCAAGTTTTTCTCCGAGACCGCATCCGCTGAAGGACTTCCCAATCCCTCCACGTCTCTCTTCCTCTTGCGAGAACTCACGTCTTTACTCGGGGCGTTGTCGTTATCATCACTGATTCGACTTCCTTGTCTCCATCCAACCCTTCCAACTCTTGCCTCCCCCCAGCTCGAGCCTTAAGGATATTAGTACTTTTAATTGTATTAGACCTTATCCCCCCTTACATGTTCAATTATTTTATTGTCAGTTTTTTGTTTCGGAGTAGAGCTGTCTTTACATTTGTCTTCTCTGGTCTTTCGTGAAGCCTTCCTCAACTCGAACATCTTGCTCAGCAGCTCTCCTCTAGCTTTCTCCTCTAGACCTGTCCCCATCAGGACAGACTCTCCGAACTTCACCACCGTGTCCCACAGCTCCTCCTTAAAATCGTCCAATGTGGTGTCGTTGTCCACTTCTCGATTAAAATCGCTCAAGAATTTTCGCCAAGCATCCTCATCCAGAGTGCCTAGGAAGGCATCCCTGTTTCCCTCGAAGGTGTTCTTCTCCCTTCTCTCCGCACTCAGGAAGATCATTCCCATGTTGGGATTCTCACTCGTCAGTGGCAACTCTAGATTCTTGCGGGAAGATGAGGTCAGAGGTGCCGTGGGGGTGTCTGCCCAATTTTCTCCACTCAGCTCTTTCAACAGTTCTTGCATGGTGAACTCTTCCTCCGATGGCTTCTGCTCCGGTGTGTTACCCACCTCCATATCCTCTCCTGCCTCAATGAGAGTCTCATCCATGCTCTCCTCTCCCGATTCTGCTTCTCTTCTCTCAAGAATCCTTCTGAATCGATCTTCTACGGTGCCACTCCTTTTATCCCCAGGGGTGTCCACTGATAGGGGTGATGGTGTCGCTGGACTCGTTTTCTTATACTCTGTCAGAGCCACATGCAATGGGCCTGCTGCATCCAGCTCCTTCCCCTCCTGTCTCCTCTCCACCTGCTCTAGTCCGTAAGGTGCCCGGTATTTCCTTGTGGCAAACACCATCTCGTCTCCTTTCAGTGCGATATGCCCTTCATTCACTATCATTCTGCCATCGTCCCACACCGGCAACTTGTTCTCTAGACCTGCCCGCTCAAGTGTTCTCAAGGCATCTCGCACCTCGAAATTCGGGGGCATCGACCCTCTCATTTTCTTTGCTTGAGTTGTCCATGAACTTATCTTCGCATCGCTGGTATGAAAATAAATCGCTGCAGAGTAGCCGATGAAGAGAGGCTCCCAGCCGTCGATGAACTCCTTCTGCTGTTCTTCGGTTGCTGCTCTCGCGAAAAGGGACGGGACCACCAGGGAGCTGTTCATCCCCAGGGTCATTCTCCTCACTGTTGGAATTCCTGGAATGCTTGCTGGCAGGACTTCCTTCTCCAATATCGCCTCTAGCTCCCTTTTCACTAGCTCGAAGCTTTTCTTCCCTGCGGGAATTCTCAAGATCTCTTGTCCATTTGCTTTCAGGGGATTTAGGTTCCAAAACTTGGGATAAGTTTCGATGGGGCCTTCGCGCTTGCCTCCCATCCTGCACTGCAGTTGTCCTCGAAAACTGTATACCACCAACTCCAGATCCTTCACCTTTCCGAAGAGCACCGTGTTGCTCATCTGTGCCCTAAGCACCTCCTGCTGACACCAATTGAGTGTCGTCCCCTCTAATATGCTTATGAGGCTCACGTGGGTCACTGAGTATCGATAAGCTGTCACCAGAGGATCTGGAAACGCGAACGTGACGGCCGGTCCATAGATACAGGTTACGACCTCCCCTAGCACCCGGATCATCCCCATGGGGTCCGACCTCATGGCCAGGCATAGGTCCGACAATAGAGGCATTTTTCCATTCACTTTCCTCCACTCCTCTCTTGTCTTCGGGCTCTTTTCTTCACCAGTCAGGTGCCGGTTTTGCATCAGTAGGTACTGTATCAGCAGCGTCCTTAGCCCGACAGAGCACTTATACGAGTAGGTGTCAATACTCGAGTGTGCTCTTCCCATCGACAGAGGCTCTCCGTATTTCATCAGTCGGTGAAATGACACCAGTTCCACGTGGGTTAGAAGCACCAATGTCAAGTACCCGTCTATCCGGAGGGTGTCCACGTTCCGACTGAACATGTATGCTGGGCCAATATTAAACAGGTACCTTGGGTAAACCAGGTACAGTGCCAGCAACAGACTGATGGGTATATTCAATATTTCCTGTATGAAGGCTTTAAAGATGGTCTCTTTCGCGCTGTACACTCCGGCCAGGAACTCCTTTCCCCAACAAGGACTCAAAAACTCAAAAATCTCGTGATCCCTCCTCGTCCTCAGCTCACCTCTTGCGTGCTCCCTCCAGAATCCTCCAATCGTGACTGCGTTGGCTGCTGTGACGAACCTGCCAACCGTCATTTCCCTCTTCTCGGCCACTCCCAGCTCCCAGCTGCTCCTCAAGAAAATCCCAGATCTACTTAACCAGAAGCGGTGCACCTTCTCTTGTCTTCTCCGTGGCGTTCTCCAGCCTTGGTGTCAGGAAGGGCCACCTGCCTCTCTCTTGTGTCAGTCGATACACCATCGACTCCAGCTGCTTTTCCGATGCGGCCACGTTCTTCCTCTCGTTGCTCGGCCCTCTAGATTTACTGGTGGAGCTTGTGATGGTCAACTCCATGTTTCGAAACCACAGACTGGCCGTCAGGTGAGTCACCACTGGATGATCGTCCCCTATAATCGGACTGAGCTTGAGTTGCCTAGCGAAGTTAGATATCTGTAGCAAGAGGACCTCGTCCAATACGATGAGGATGTCAGCCAACTCGTAAAAGCCCCTCAACGCGTGGGACCCAATCGCCCACGCCGCCGCGAGTTCTGATCTGCGATTTCTCAAGTTCGTAGGTTCCAGTTCCCGATTGGGAGCTGCCATCAGAATACGCCATCCTTTCCCTTCTGCTATCAAGATCAAGATCGCATACACAAATTGCAGAGCGGGAGGCATGCTCGCGTACCCGGGGGACGTCGTCAAAGCCACTTTTGTCTTGGAGCCAAATCCTGAGGCAACGTTCTCTTGTACTTCATTCATGGCTGCAAATAATGTCTGGATGGCTTCCCAGATCTTCTTCGGTGTAGGTTCATCACCCTTGAGCTGCTCCAGAAACCCCGTCGCATGCAAGTGATCGTTCATCCCTGCAAACAGCAGTAGCTCAGGCTCGCAAGGCATCTCCGATTTTATTGTTACCACCAGGGTTAACATCTGGTTTAGCTCCGCTCCCGGCAATGAATATATCAGAATTTCCGGCCAAAACAATTTGGGAGACGTTCCCTCAAAGTCCGATTCCGCCACGATGACCTCCCTCGCTGCGGCTGGGTCTGCCCTGTCATAAACTGCCAAAGTTTTGGCCAGCTGCGTATTCCCGCAGGGTTTCCCGTATCTGGGGTCGTTGGCTAATCTCGTACCTTCATACGCGGCGTCTGGTAATTCCATTTCTCTCGGATCCATTAGCTTGTCCACCACCCTCAACTGTGCTGGAGTGGCCACCCTAATCCTCGCAATGCTGGTTCGGTGTTTGGGAGGCTCCACCACGAGTCCCGGACTCCCTAATGACTTGAGAGGTCTGTAGTGAATAGGTCCCATCACCGATTTTGTGGGAATCCCAGTCAGATCCGCCGTCTCCATCATTTTCGCTCTCGAGAAGTGTGTCTCGTGAGCCTTCAGCCAGTCCACGCACTGGTGTCTACCCAAGTCTTCGTGCAACACCCACTCAAGACGCAGAGCTTTCGCTAACTCCAGCCTGCCTTCCAGGTCTTCCAAGTCCAGCTCCTTGACCTTCTCCACGTTTTTCGACCTGCTGGTCTCCGCTGGCCTCTCCGGCTTCTTCTTCTCCGCCACCACCACCGAGGATATTATCGATCCCTGAGGAGTTGATGACGTTGCCTCATCAGCCTCCATGGTCGCGGCGCCCGGCAACTTGGTCCGGCTGTTCCTCGAACTATCTCTAGAATCGGCCATCGCACCCAAGCGACTGGACAAAGCCCTCGGGTTGAAGAAGGTTGGATTTGGTGTCTCTAGCAACTCTGCCTCCAATGCGCTTATGTGCCTTTGGAAGACGTCATTCAACCACTATCAAAGTGAATCCTATCCGAGGATGCATCGTCAGGGAAAGCAGATAGCTCCATTTGCTCGGCCATGTCCAACAGCCCAACGGGGAGGCCTATCAAAGTGAATCCTATCCGAGGATGCATCGTCAGGGAAAGCAGATAGCTCCATTTGCTCGGCCACGTCCAACAGCCCAACGGGGAGGACGCTTCTTTGGTGTATCAGCCTGATTATTTCGTTCAGGTTTCGCACTTTTGTGTTCATCTCCATTGCATGTTGATCCGCTTTCATGTTGTAAGGGATGGTGCACACCGTAAGAATGGCCGGATCCATTTGAATCCGCAATTCCTCAAAAATGCAGCTCATTTTGTCGTGCAGCCTCGTCACCTTCCTTGCTTCCCCCTGGACACGTCATCCGTCCCGACCATCAGAGTCACCGTGTATACTCTTGCCATCCCTAGCATCTCAAGTGTCGCTAGCATCTGCGGCGTCGCGGCTCCAGCGAAGCTCAAGATCCCCGTTTGCCAATGGGACTGGATCCGGGTCAGCACCGGCAACAAGCTGTCCCCTATGATCAGTTGGACCGCCCCCTCGGGCACACGTGGCTGCGTGAGGTATTCCATCCAAGCCGCGTCATGGAAGCAATCTCTCCTGTCTCTCTGCGCCGTGCTCCAGTCCATCCGATTGTGTCTGTGGTATCTACCTTCCGTATTCTTCTTGTAACTCGAGATCACCACATTCCTGACAGGTTGCTCCCCCCACGTCGAGGGTAAGTCCACTCTGGCTGGACTCTCGCGACTCCTTAGCTGTAGCCGCTCGTGCAAATCTTTCAGTCGTGACGAGCTACCACTCACCTGACAACTACCCGGGGTCGAACTTGGTGTATATCCAGGCAGCGCGACGTCCATCAACGGGCGTATTACTTGTGTCTCTAGACCACGCAGGGAGGACGCTGATTCAGACGGTATCCACACCTCCAACCCTTCGCTCATATGTTCTTGAGCCGCGCGATCGAGGTTGAATCTTCCCTTCGACCTAGGAGCTTCATCCACCGCCATACGTGACTCTGGTCTTGAGCCGGTCACCACCCGCTCTTTGGGCCTAGCCCCTTTCTGCATGTCGAGCTCGCGTTGTCGTTGCTGGATTCTTTCAAGCTCCGACTTCAGCTGCTCCCATTTCGCGGCATTCTCTCGCACCCTTTCTGCCTGTAGCTGTTCAGCTCTCAGTCCAGTTCCCTCCGCGCTTGATCCCTCTCAAGTTTTGCCTGATCTCTCTCGAGCACCGCTTGATCCCGGTCGAGGTTCGCCTTGTTCCTCTCCCGCTGAGTCCTCTCAAGCTCTCTCTTCATGATACTGACGTCCGGATACGCGTCCCCCGTTTGCTGTGCCCGTGACATCAATGGTGTCTTGCTCGTGCTCTGGCCCGTGGATCTGACTGATGGTCTGACCGGCAGTGGGAACTTCCCTGCACCATACTCAGTATTGTTACTCAAGCCAGGGTTTCTTGCCAAATCGAACCCCCTTATTGCTCCATCCACGTTCCAGGACAGCCATCTGGTTTGTTCTTGATTGGATACTCCATCAGTGGTGTAGCCTACCATCAAAACCGCTTCTGTCGCAGACTCCCGACACTCGCCCTGTTCCTCGACCTGGAGGATGGCATTCAACATCACTGCCATTCTCTCGTCCACTTGAGTATAATCCAGGTCCCTCAGACGTCTGGGTTTTTTCAAAGCCGGTGGCATGGACTTCCAGAATCGATCTGCCATTTCCGTGATTTCCAAGTGATCTTGCCTATTAGCAACTTGAGTTTTACCTGAGCAACTTGAGTATTAGCAACTTGAGTTTACCTTAGCAACTTGAGTTCACTTTAGCAACTTGAGCTTGCTTCTTGACATATCGTTCAATTTGCGTTCTCTTTCTTCAATTGAATACAGTTGGGTAGTCAATTTGACTTTACCAAATCAATCTGAAGAAAACACCCGATTTTTTAGACCGACAGGCTGTGTTCCTAATCTAAAAAACCCCCTTTACTACTATAGTTAAAACCCTTTCCTATTCGTCCTATTAAAATAGTTCAATTGGAAATTTTCTAAAAACATGCAGATTCATTTTATGTTTTAGCACCGTCAATCATTTAAAATATTAATTTTCATGCCAATCACCTCTAAGATTCTTTACCTGTTTTGTACCCCCACACCTAACTCGAGATTCTTCCCTCATGCCCAACTCGAGATCCCCGCGTACCCGACTCAGGCGATGCTCAAGTAGTATTTCTTGTGAAGATGCACCATAATCTCAGTTTCTGCGAAGACCACTTGTAGGATAGCGTACAATTCCCTTGGGCTCAATTTGCCCCTGTTTGGGTCATACACCGGCATTGAGACCTCCGTTATCCCTCTTTCAATCATGAAATCTCGTAGTCTTTTTTGTGCCAACATCACGTGTTCGGGATCGATCGTGTTTTTGTCATTGACCCTCGTCACTAGGAAGCACAGGTATTTGCCCGGGAGTTGTGCTACTGATGGTGGAAGCGCTGCCATTCCTCCCAGTCCTGGTCTCTGTCTAAACAGAAACTCCACGTTCTGGTACTCTCTTTTGAAATCAGCTTCCAGTCTTGATTTGAAACTCATGTCAGCCGTGATACAGATTGCGCTAGTCCTGTCTGACAGAATGAAGTCACTATCCGTTATCAGGATATTTTATGAGTATTCGTTTGGTATTTCAAACTTCGTTTTGAAATTCCGTCCTATGGTAGGCTCGGCCTCCTCCCCTTCCAGTTCCAGTCCGCACTTTTCTCTCACTCCTGTGAGTTTCGTATCATCAAATTTTCGGTGTGGGTAAGTCCTACCCCCACTCCCCGGACAAAAATATTTATCGACGTCCACGTCGATGATGCTGGGTCTGAATTATCTGGCGGAATATCAAGCGGGCTGTCTGTTGCCGTCCAGCCGAAAAGAGGATCCTTTGTTTTCATGTACTTTCCCGCTGATATGTCAAATTGCTGTATGCTCTGCCCTTCCTCGCTTTCGTTCTTGACATCGCGCATCCATTCTAATATCCTCAGGTTCGTATTCTCCCTCCTCTCTATCTCACTCTGTTCTAAATCCGTCTCCCGCTCCGGCGTCGAGTAGTCTTCCTGTGGGTAGTGATCATTATCATCTATGATCTGCCATTCACCATCTGCCGTCAGCTCCTCCACACTTATTAGTTCTTTGCCTAGGTCATCAGGTTGTATCTTATCGATCAGGAAGTCGTCCCCATACCTGTTGTACCTCATGCCTATGCGTTTGCGATTGCCACTCCTTGTCCCCGCTGGTATTGACAAGTCTGGTTCAGTCCACCTCGGCACCTCACCTTGCTCCGGATCGTTCCAATCTTTTTCCAGAAAAGATTCCGCTTCAGAGTCCGCATCTATTATTTCATTGTCATCCAAACTCAAGTTCTCATTGCCATCATTCTTATCTCTGGTGCCTCTTTCGTTCACTTCACATGCTGGTTCCACCAGTAGGTATTCTAGTCCCTCCATGTCCTTTGGTATACACCAGTCCTCTGGGGATGGGACATGAGGCTTCAGGTTCTCATAATGTGCTGCTCGCCCCGTACTCAAGCGGTAGAACCGTCCTTGTTGATGTACTTCAGTTATCATGAATGGTCCTCTTTATTTCTTGAGTAGTTTCTTCGTCCCTATGGGAGGTATCACATTCTGGAAAACCCACACATACTGGCCCACTTCATATGGCTTCGCCTGTAAAATTTTTTCATCATTTTTCTTGCACTGTCTCATTTGTTCCTGCGCAGTGTTCCTCCTGCATAGCTCGTTTATTTCCTGCTATCTCCTGATCGCTTCTTTCACGTAAGCTTGAGGCGACGTCCTCTTCCCTTCATACTCCGGGTAAAAGAACGTCAGGGGCATTGCTCTTTCTTTGCCTGTCAACATCATGAATGGACTGATTCCCGTCGTTGAGTGTCGAGTACTGTTGTATGCCCCTACGACTTGAGGCAGATACTTATCCCAGTCCGTCATGTATCTAGAGCAGTATATCCTCAGCATGTTCACCAACGTTCTATTCTGTCTCTCTACCAGCCCGTTGGTCTGAAGATGGTAAGTCGTTGAGTGTGCTTGAGCAATGTGTGACCTCTTCATTAATTCCTTAGTCAAGTCCCCCACAAGAACCTTGCCGTTGTCGGACTGAAAAGTCATTGGACAACCATACCTTGATATCCAATGAGTTATCAAGTGGTCACAAGTCTCATCTGCCGAAGTTGTTTGACAAGGCACTGCTACTGCCAGTTTTGTGAAGTGATCAACTATAACCAGTATCTGGTTATACCCCGACTCCGTCATACAGATCTTCTGGTGGTCTATTTGCACCACTTCATTAAATTCTGAGCTTTCCACCGACTTGAGTGGGAATTTCATCTTCCTTGGGTCTTTCACTTGCAAGCATGCCAGGCATGCATTCACCCACCTCTCACAGGCTTCCCTCAATCCTGGCCAATCGAACCTGTGAAGTATTCTTTGTTGCACTTTGTCTATCCCCTGGTGCCCCATTTGATCATGTGATCTGAACAGCACCTCTGTCTGATATAATTGTGGTAATATGATGAGGTTGTGCTTGTGTAGTATCTTGTCTTCGTCTTTTTTCTTGCATGCTACCACCCCGTCAGCCGTGTGATAGAGTAACTCTTTCCTCTCTTTGTAGAGCTGGCTCAGGATCTTGTAGCTGTCTTCTTCAAGTTGCCCTTTCTCCTTGGACCCCGTTAGGGTCCATTTGGAGAGATTGCTTGTCATCTTGTCATTTTTCTGGGCTCTTATCAGGTCCGACAGCCTATATCTCGCTTTGACATGTTCCTTCATTGCCATGATCTGCCCGTTCATCTCCCCAGGGTCGTGGACGTCGTCATTCAGCTTCACGCATACTATCCTCCTTACCACCTTCATGTCGTCTGCCGGCACCATATTTGTTCTCACATTTGAATTGCGTGGTAACGACCGCGAACATCTCTGCTTTCCGTGCTCCGTACTTCATTTCCGTGTCACTTAGGACTTTGCTCCCGTAGGCTAATGGTCTGGAGATTGTTTTCCCGTTCCACTCTTGTTCTTGATGGAGAATTCCAGATCTCGCTACTACCGACGCATCCGTATCCAGTACGTACATCCCCTTCTCTGTTGGCATCCCTAGTACTGGTGCCTAGCACAACTCTTTCTTTATTCTCTGGAATGACTCTTCCGCTGCGTTATTCCACGAGAACTTCTTGCCCTTGTGCCTCATTAACTGTTGTATCGGATAAACCTTATCTGCATAGCCTTTGACGAATTCTTTGTAGTAATTTGCAAAACCCAGAAAGCTCATCAATTGGTGTTCCGTTTTCGGCGATTTCCAAGTTAGAACTGCTTCTACTGCGTCTGGATCTGGTCTGATGCCGTGTTTGTCCACCATCGTGCCCAAGTATTTTATCGAGTCCTTGAGTATCTCACACTTTGATGGTTTGCACTTCAGTCCCGACCTCTTCATACACGGAAATATTTCGTCAAGTCTCTCAATGTGGTCCTCTAGTGTGGGTGTCGCTATTACCACGTCATCCACATAGCACATTACCAGATTGCCATACTTCTTCGTCACGCCTATCAGCGCGTGTGCCATCAACCGCTGAAAAGTGGCTGTGGCATTGCAAAGTCCAAACGGCATCCGTTTCCATTGAAACAGACCCAACTCGCAGGCAGACCCTGTCTTGTCCCTGTCCTGCTTCCTGAGTGGTACCTGCCAAAAAGCCGAGCCTAAATCAAGAGTCGTAAAAAATTTTGCATCACCTAACTTCGAGAGGCTCTCATCAATCCTAGTTATGGGATAGGCATCCTTCACCGTGACGGAGTTCAGGTATCGAAAGTCACAACAAAACCTCAACTGGTCGCCTTTCTTTTTGACCATCACTACTCCACACGCCCATGGTGATTTGGATGGTTCTATCATGTCATACTCTAGTAGCGTTCCAATCTCCTTTCTACACGCATCCGATTTGTGTGGGGTCATGCGCCTCGCCCCCTCCCTGTGCGGTATTGCGTTTTCCTCAAGTTCTATTTCATGCTCGACAAAATTATAACACGTGATGTCTGCCTTATGTCTTGAAAAAACGTCTTCGTTCCGTTCTAGTACGTCCTTGATGGCTTCGAGCTGTTCGTCCATTAACTTGCCTCTTGAGTGTTCAATTTCCGGTAGAACCGGTTTTTCACCCTGTATTTCGTCTAATGTGAGCCGTTCCGGGAAATTCGAATAGCTTGATAGTCCATCGTCTGTCTCCGACTTAAGTGACTTCACAAGACCTGATGAATCTTTTATTTTATTCAATATTCTCAAGATACAAATTTTGTCCCTATGAATGGGACAATCAACAACTTCATTTTGTTTATGGTTTTCAGTCATTTCATAACGAGTTTTAACAGGTAAAGCAAATACCAGTTTCCTCCCCCTCTGTATCGTGATTGGCATGTCAAGGGTATTCAACAAGACACTCACGCAGAGGCCGTTTTTCGTAATCGAGGATGCTCTTAAAGGATCTTCCTAAAACAGCAGCACTTTGACTATTTGGATTTGGGACTACGCATACCTGCTTGTTGTCACTTAGTTCATTGTAATTTTTCATTCGTAAGCTCACAATCGCCGCTTCGTTGTTCGCCTTTAGCCTCACCCTCCTTTGGTTTCATTTGCCATTATTAAATTTACCGGTTTGATTGCGTACCTCCTATCCGGGTTCCGTATCCTGAACATTGCGTTAATTGGTTCAATCGCTACATCAAAGTTCCTGACGAAGTCTCTGCCTAAAAAAAAATGGTCAGACTCATCTAGGTTTTCTACCACAACAAAGCTCATCCACAGGTTACGTTCCCCCAGATTGAGGGCTATTATCGGCGTTCTGCCCAACACCAGCAGGGCCCCTTTGTTTGCAGCTGACAACCGTATTCTCGAATCTATCAAATCATCTTTGTTGAAGCCCATTCGTTCCCAAGTTTCGATTGGTATGACACTCAAGACTGCTGCCGTATCAAGTAACCCACGTAACTTTTTCCGACGAGTCTTTTTGCCACTTATGTCTAGCACGTGTCCTGTCACATCTGCCTCTGTCCCGATGTGCATTGCATCTTCTTCAAGCATGGCGAAATGTCCAATTGATCTCACTTTCAACTCTTCTTTTCCCACGTAGATTTGCCCAATTAGGTCTTCATCACATGTTATCATTGTTTTCGTATAGATGTTGATTCTATCTATATTTAGCATCACCTCATGTGGACCATAAGCTTCTGTGTACCTGTTATCAACACGTACCGACTTGCTACCCCCTCTTGTGAGTAGTGCCCTCAATGCTCTAGATGTCGTTTTTGGGCTTATACAACTCAAGTAATCTTGGTACACATCAATGTGCATTATTGTCTGGTCACTTGGTTCGCTCAAGTTTCTCGTTTCTCGTTAATTCGTGGCCGCCCACAGTGATTATTGTCATTATTCTTGCCCCAATTTTTGTTATGCCAAATGGCTTTCCTGTAATCATTTTTACAGTGTTGCAGTTTCCTTTTTTTGTCGACCCCTCAGCAGCTTCTGGTATTGTTTGTGAGCAACCTAATGTTTCGTTCATTTTCTGTCTTTGGATTTCTTGCTTCAGCCGTTGTTCTATTTCTTTCGCTGCCAGGTCTTGTTCCACTTTGTTGATAGCCTCCGCTGCCGCCTTCTCATAATCGATTTCTAGGGCGTTCTTCGCCGTAGCCTCTACTGCACTATTACATTGTGTTACAGCTTTCACTGTTTTCGTCGGTAGCTCCGCACTTGGTCTTTCTACGTTTTTCGTCTCAAATTCACCTTGTCTGTTTCTTTGGTTCTGCACCGCTGCTAGCGCCAACTTCTGTTTTGGATGACTCTGATTCTTGACCGCTTCCCAAAACAACGGTCAGTCCATCCTGAAGTGCCCCTCTTGGTTGCAGAAGAAGCATCTTGCACCTATTTTGATGATCAAGCCACTATAGAACTCGTGTTCTTCCATCTGGCTCATATCTTCCTGATCGGGTGCATATCCCAAACACTTCATGCTCTGTTTGTATGTCGTGCAATCCGCCACATGATGATCAGCTGACCCGCAGTTAGCACATGATCTGCGTTTGTCCATGTCATCTCTGGGCTTGTACCATGACGACCTCTGTGGCTGACTCCCCCCTTGTGTGTTCCTGTTGTCTGAGTACGAGTATTTCTTGGGTTTCATCAGCATGTACTCTCTTGACTTCTGCCTCATCTCTTCTGGAGTTGGTGCACTGTCTTTCGACAATGCGTAGTACGTTGCTAACATCGTTCTCAAGTCATCACTCTTTACCCCATCAATGAACTTTGAGGCGATGCTGAAGTTTCTTCGATTGGTAGATTCTTCCGGGTCACTCCTTCTTCTCAAGCTCTCAAGATCATCTAGGAACCTGTCTATCGATTCATCGTCCCTTTGTCTCCTCTTCTAAATTCGCATCATCGCTTGATGACCCTTCATGCCTGAGCGGAATCCATTTAACAATATTTCAAAGATTTTGTCCGCTGTGTCGCGTTCCTCTTCTTTCTTCGCAACCACGCATTTCAATGCCGTGCCTTCCAGATTGCTCAGTATCGCTGTACATGCTTGCCTCTCATCGTTCAAGTTGTCTTGTTCTAAGTGCAACCTCATGACTTCTATCCAATTGTCAATGCATCCATCTGAATCATTTTTGAACTCCTTCGGTTTCTTGAAGGTTTTCCTGGATTTGTTGCTTCCTCTGTCACTCGAGTCGGTATTCCTTGTGGCGAAGGCTTCTAGCGTCCTGTTCATCATTTCCCAGGTGCTTGCCCATGTCATGGCATCCGGTCCCACGTTGTTGTGAGTCGTGGAGTCACCTGGACCACTGGTTGTGTTCGCTGTTCCATTTTTTATAATGGCCCTTGCCCCCACCGGTGGCGTAATCGCGGCCTCCCGGGTTGAGGGTAAAGGTGTTGACTGTCGTTTGTTCCTTTGAGGCTCCACGAAGTTCACTCTATTACCTTGTGTCCTCTCTGCAGCTGGCCTGTCTTGTTGTGTTGAATTCCTCGAAATAGCGTCTAGCTTTGTCTGTATTGCACTGGAGCTCTCAGCTTGTTCCCTACTCATCGTATCCATTCTCGTTTCCAAACTCCCTTACTGACAATTCACTGCGTCATATCGCTGCTTCATTTCTCGCATGTCTTTTCTGATGTTCTTGACTCGCTCTTCATCAGTGGTTTCTACTTTGTCAGACATCTTCTGAAGCTTTTCCTCCGTTGCTCTCGCTAGATGGAAATAGTTGTCCAAGTTCTCATGTTTGTTGTTTCTCATTTCCTTCCTTATCACATTTCTATCCTCTTCGCTGTGCTTCAGTTTCTCATCTATCTGATCTAGCTTCGCCATCAAGTCGCTTAATTCGAGAGTTGTCGTTCCATGGTCCGTTGTTGTCCTGTAGTCGCTCGCTGGACCCGGTTTTCTCTGACCCTCGGTCTCTGTCGTTCTCGTGGATACTGTTCCGAATGTTTTGCTTTTCTCGACTTTCGTCTCCTCCACTGCTGCGTCCTTCGATCTCATTCCGACCATCCTCGCTAATCTTTCAGTAAAAGACGTTCTCTTTTGAGACTCATCCGTCCCTGTTTCTGGCGTGTTGCCTGTTGTGTCTTCCACGTTGTCTATCGGTGAGAACTCTACGGGTTTCGGGTTAGGTTCTTCTGCATTGGGCATTGGAGTTGACTCTGTCGTCTTCCTTCCTGCTTCATCCACACTTTGATCAGGTGTCTCTAGATCAATCTCGATTGTTGGTTCTACTCGTTCACCTTCCGTGCCCTCTTTTGCTCTTTTTTCAGCTACCGGTACCCTGCTCCGCCTCCTTATTTACAATTGTTACTATTTACAGTATTATTATCGACAAAATTCTACTCTAAGATTAAAACCTCTTTTGACAAAATTTTATTAAAAAAAATTGACAATTTGCTAAAAACAACTTTTCTTAAGCTCTTGAAAATTTTATATGTTAGGATAGGATAGATAATATGATTTTACTATTGGTTACTTCAACCTGACTTAGTACTCTTTTAGTACCCCCCTTCCTAATGCTGTTCCAAGACTTTCTCTCTACCGTCTCAAGACTATTCAGTGTTGTCCCAGCACTTCTCGTTAGTATCCCCAGACTAGTGTCCCAAGACTAATATCCCAAGACCAACGACCCAAGACTAATGTCCCAAGACCAACGTTCCAAGACTAGTGTCCCAAGACTAATGTCCCAAGACCAATGGCCCAAGACCAACGTCCCAAGACCAACGTCCCAAGACTATTGTCCCAAGACTAATGTCCCAAGACCAATGGCCCAAGACCAATGTCCCAAGACCACTGTCCCAAGACCAATGGCCCAAGACCAACGTCCCAAGACAAGTGTCCCAAGACTAATGTCCCAAGACCAATGGCCCAAGACCAACGTCCCAAGACCCTTGTCCCAAGACCACTGTCCCAAGACCAATGTCCCAAGACCAACGTCCCAAGACCAATGCCCCAAGACCAATGTCCCAAGACCACTGTCCCAAGACCAACGTCCCAAGACGAATGTCCCAAGACTGTCTCGTACCAAGACTGCTCTGGTCCAAGACTGTCCCAAGGCTGCACTGTCCTAAGACTGTGTTATTCCAAGATTGTCCCCAGACTGCAATGTCCCAAGGCTTCTTCGGTACTGTCCCAAGACTCGTCACTGAGTGTCTGGATATCGAGTCTCTTCTTCTTCGTTGTAGGGACTATTGAACCACTGTACATTTTACAACCACTTGAGCTCTAGTAAAAATTTTCCCGAAATCCCTATCTTAATGGTCGAAACCCAAATACTAATCCAGTCTTTTCAGGCTATTTGAAACCCTAATTTCCCCGCAGGTATCTTGTGATCACTTGTTCGTTAAATTACCAACAACAAATTTTCACTAAAACCTAAAATTTAAAACTGGAAAAAATTTCAAAAACAGATGGGTGAATTTTCCTGAAATTCAAGGTTGACTGATGTCAATTTTTGTCCTAAAAAATGTCTGGTACCCGATTGCCTCGCGTTTTCCTCCCCCCTGCTAGCGATCTTATGGGGTATCACAAAAACTGTCTATGTCCGTTCCCCCTTACCGATCCGACCAGGGTATCTACCTTAACCTGATTCTATTTTTGGATATCCGCTTCCTATAACCAACGCGTGTAAATATCTAAGGTAACTAAGTCGACGATGCCGAACAATTAGTTACTCTAACGTGTCCCCCCTTTTTACAATTTACAACCGCTAACCTCTAACTTAACCAGCCCCCCTGATAACCTCCCCCCTCTTTAGCCCACCTCTTAAGCCAAAAAATCCCTTAAGCGCCGGGTGCTAAACCTCTCGAGAGAAAACCGTAGACCTGTTTCCAGGCCTGCTTGTGCAAAAACTGCCTCAAAACAATGGGACTTCGCTTATCCAATTTTACACTTATCTCCTATAATGTAATGTGGATTCTAACAATACCCGTTGCCCGACTTGAGAACACCCCTGTGCGTCCTCTTGTAGTGATCCTTGGTGGTTGTCTCTGCTCTGCACTTGACAGCAGCACCACTTTCCCACTTGGCTGGTCACCTCTTCCAGTCAAGTTTCCAGTGGGTTCAGCTTAGTACTTATGAACCACTTTCCCACTCGGCTGGACACCTCTTCCAGTCAAGTCTCCTAGTGGTCCGGTTCGATCCTTGTGAACCACTTTCCCACTCGGCTGGTCATCTCTTCCAGTCAATTCTCCTAGTGATCCGGTTCGATCCTTGTGAACCACTTTCCCACTCGGCTGGTCACCCTTTCCAGTCAAGTCTCCTAGTGGTCCGATTAGGTTGCAATCTATCTGAAAACCCTTAACAACGCCCCCCACTCGGGCTCCTTATTGAAGTCACTGGTTTAAATTGCTAGATTGATCGAAACGATCGGTCTTATAAAACAGTATGGGTATACTATTTAATTAATTTAAAGGTTTGATCCAAATGATCCGGTATCAAAGTCACTGTATTTTCGTTTTATGGTTTTTGTTCCTTTTTCTAAACTTTTTTTGTTTTTGTCCCCCTAGTTGCCCCCTTTACTCGGTTAGCTAGGCCTCGTTCGGAGAGCGTACCAGGAAGTTTTCTCAAGTTTTCTTATAAAGCTATCACGGTACAACCGGAAGGTTTACACGTTCCCGCTGAACCATACCACCGGTACTCTAGAATGGGCATGCAGCCCGGAGCTGTGTCAAGTGGGTTCGACTCCGTAGTCATGATGTCGTAAAAACACCCAGGAGCGCCATAAAAACACTATGTAACAGCCGCCTACTTCAGTCACATATGAGGCTTAAGAAAAATAGGCCCTATAACCATTGGCTCAAGAGTCAGGGACACTATCTCTTGTGTTTTTTTTACCTCAAGAACGGTCGGAGCCAATTCGAATCACTTGCGACATGAGACTAGAACCCGTTACAGCTTAAAGGCTACTACCAAAATATCCCCCCACTCTAGAAAATAAGAACGTCCCCATACCTAGGTCTTGAAATACCCAAATACGCGAACGCCGTTAAAAACAGGGTCGGAACAATCCGTTAAGTTACTTTTTATTGGACAGTGGAACTTTGATCCATTTTCAGATAGATCAACCTAAAACTCGCCTTATCTCAACATAACAATCGTAAAACACACTCGAGAAAATTAAATCAGGGACTCACATGTTGATGCACTCGAGTAAAAGGAGTAATTAAATTGGTAAGCAACTCGAAAATTAGATAATATAACTAAAGTTTAATACTAATCAGTTTTGATAACAGAAGTAAGTTCTGGCTCTAGAATTGGAGTTTTTGTATGAACCATTGGGACACTCAAGCTGTCCACCTTTTTATTGAAGGTTCACTCTGGTTCGTTTCGAATAGTTGTTCTCTCTTCTTTTTGTTAGCTCTCCTCCTATTTCGAGATAAGACAGCTCTACTCGTGTTTTATTTTTTATCGGGAAATTGCGAATAGCAATTTCCTGCTGTTTTTTTGAGTATTTTCCCGCAATTGTAAATTCGGTCGTTCTGATTTTTCGTTTTTTGTTTTCAGTTGGTACGAGAAAAGTGAGCATAACATGCTCCATTCGAAATTTTGAAAATTAAAACTTCAATCCAAAATTACGTATTTTTGTGTTTCTCAAGTTCAAACTTCCAGATATGACCGACTGGCACATACTTTTGATTTGCCCATGAGTTTCGCATCAATTTCAAAGTTTGAACAACTGAATGATGTGCGGGTAAATGTGTTCCAGTACCAAAAGGGAAACTTGTTGCCTATGTGGTTTACAGGATTTGTGGTTTGTACCACTTTTGATTTACTTCGACTTTGAATCTTTTCTTAAACCTTTTTATTTCTTGCCCTGATAATCTATCGCGATCATCAGCACAAGCTGTACAAAAAGATGAAGCTTGTGGATACTCATTGGCTGTCTTTGAATATGACAGCTCCGATCAAAGCATGACAAAGTTTCTCAACCAGTTGCAGCAGTTAGCGAGAGAGATATATGATCAAAAGCGACGGTTTCCTCATTTGATTGGAAGTCAAATCTTGTTGCAAAAAGGAAAAACTTAAGCATATTGAATTTGCTGTATACTTTTTACCAACGAGCATGAAAAATGCCTTGACCATTTTCTTTTTTCTGGAAAGTTTCTGGGATGGTCACATCAAAAATGCAATCTAGCTACGAAATGTGAATTTTACCCCAACCATTGGACATAACATCCAGAACTATGACCTTCACAACATTTGCCACGACTTTCATGAATGCGAGCCAACCAGTACATTGAGTGTTATTCCCAGCACCGACGAAAAATATATATCGTTAAGCATCAGAGTCACAATTAAAACTATAAAAAGAAAGAACGGAACTGATGAAAAGGTTTCGAGTTTTCAGATTCCTTGACTCATGTAAGTTTTTAAAATCTTCCTTGCAGAATTTAATTGATAATCTACCAGTGCAAAAAATTTCGATTTTAAGCGAGTATTTTGCAAACGAGACGGAGGAGCAAGGAGTTCTGATACGACGAAAAGGTTTCTTACCCTAACCCTAAATGGCTAATACAGAAAGTATTGCAGAAAAAGAACAGCCTCCCTTGTAGCAATGGTCCGATTTTTGATTGGAGGAAAAATTGCAAGTTCAGAATCGGATCTAGAACATGCAAGGAAAGTTTTTGGAGAGTTCAAATGTCAGAACTTGGAGAACTATCACAACTTGTTTTTCAAGTGTGATACACTCCTTCTTGCTCGCGTCTTTGTGTTTTGCCAAATTAGTCACCAAATTTTTGACCTGGATTGTTCGCACCAGTTCAGTGCATCCAACTTAGCTGAAGACGCCTTCAAAGTTATCTGCAAATACTTGAAAGTTAAGATATTATCAGACCGCAAGCATCTCGAAAGGTTCGAGAATATGACGCGAGGTGGCTCTGCATCTGTGTTACATAGTCCCTTTTTCAAAGCAAACACCAAGAAATGCCCCGACTTCAACCCAGATCAACCTTGCACCTACGGGTTTATGATAAATGCGAATAACCTCTATGACGGCGTCATGCAAAAGGAAAAAAACGCGGTGCGTAACTTTGAGTTAAAAGAGTATAGAGAAGACGAGGTAATTTTCAACCAAATGCTTAAATCTTCTGAAGCCTCTCTGATTGGATTTATATTAGAAGTTGATCGGTAGTACCCAGAAGAATTTTATGACAATCATCATGATTACAATTTAGCGACTACCGAAGAAACAGTACCCCAGGATTGGTTGAGTCACTACCAAACAAAGTCACTCGGACAAATGAGAAATCAAGATACTGAAAGACGTTCAATTGGTAAGACCAAAAAGTTACTGCAGACATTGCATGAGAAGTCAAACTATACAATTCATTGCAAAGTTTTGCAAATGTATGTTCGGTTAGGATTGAAGTTAAAAAAATGCACCATGTGCTGATCCGGACAGTCTCCTGTACGAAATCAAAAGTGAAGGTTTATACCGCAAAACTTCCGAAAAAAAGAAACATTTTTGAATAAACTTGAACTGTCAAATTACGCGAAGAACCGCCGTCTCTCCGATCAAAAAACAAAATAGTTTTTGCTCGAAGAAAAATTTAATTTGTATTTCAAAAAAAAAATATTTTACTCGGAGATTTTTGTTCTGTATAGCAAACTTTTAATCGGTCGGCAAATTTTTTTGAAAAAGAAAAATTAGGGAGAGGAAGCTTTTTTGAAGAAAAAAGTTTTTTTTTGGTCGGCGAAAACTTGTGCGCGGAATTTTGTTTGGGCGTAAATTTTTTTTTGAAAAAAAAAAATTTTTGAGCGGGAGTTTTTTTTTTTAAATTTTTTATCGGCGAAAAGTTTTTCTGTCCACGAATTTTTTTTGTGATGACCGATTTTCAGTTTTTTGAAATTTTTTTTTGATGAATGATTCTTGAGGTCACACTTGACCTTCAGGTCGCTTTTTGTTGCACCTGGACTTCAAGTTAAAATGATGTAGCAGCAACAAAAAAAGATTCCATTTTTTTGACAACACCTTAGTGATCATCGTTAAATGGGCTAGTAGTCATTTAATTATACATTTAGAATGCAGAAAACTATCATCCAAAAGTGTATCAAAAACTGCTCAGAAAGTGTTGTTTCATCAGTGATATCGAGTTAGCTTGACCTCTGGCTGGTTATTCAAAATTAAAAACAGTCGAATCGCATCCGAGTCACACAATCTGCAAATTGTTACTTCGACGAAAACATCTTAATCAGCTTTCGATATCCTCGTTGATGGCCAGCAGGCTGTTCCCTACGGTCACAAAAACATCTTGGGTCAATTTGCGACGGCATTGATGATAGCGATGACAACGTCGCCGCTGCAAATTCGGGTCCAACTGATGATGACGATTTGGAAAAATTGAAGCCATTTTTTAAAGATGCTCAACAGCCAGTGTCGAGGGATTGTGACATTTTCCTAGATGGGATGTCCTAGATGGGGTGTCAACAGCAAACTTTTAAAAAGCAGGCCCAAAAAAGCGTTTTAGGCACTTTTTTGGACAATTTTGACCAAAACGTTGCGTTTTATTGGCGGCGCGCGCTTCTCCTCAAAATCAGTCATATTGTAGCCAAAGACGTCTTCAGAGATAATTTGGGTTTGGTCAGCGAAAACTGGATGTCATTAAGTTATACCAAAGGGGGTACCCTGTGGAAAAATTTGGCCACCAGAATTGAGAAAACGCGGTCGCCCCCTCCTCCACGGCACGCTGCTGGTTGCTATGGCAGAACGCGTAATTCTATGATACAAATTATGAAGATCAAATATGTTCAGGGCTGTTAGTTTCTTCACTGGCATTTTTCATAGAAATTTTTTAAAAATCGAAATTGAAAGGTGAAGCAGCAAAGTGGATTTTTTTTGTCAAAATAGGGTCCCTGTAGTGAACTCGGAAATTCAAATTGATTGACATGTTTCATCCAAAAACGGTTATGCGCTAAAATTTTTTGTGAGTAGCTGAAAATGGTGGAAACCTTCATAGCTAAGGACCGAATTGGTTTAAACAAAAAACCAACCAATCAGAATTCAGTATTCCAAAATTTGAAAAATGCGAGAAAATCTCGAAGAAAGTAAACATTTCCAACGAGTTATTTTTAGTATTAGCCGGATATTGGCAGAAATACGCAAAGTTTTCAAGTTGTCACTGAATGCCGATGAACTGGATTAAGTTTTGTATTTCAAGGGATTCGTATAAAAGAAGCAAAATAATGCTTAAATTAATACATTTTACTACGGCAATTGATTCGTTTTAATAATTGACTCTCGACTGTTTTTGTTTTCAGTCCTTCGCCCATGATTTTTTTGCCCATTTGGTCCGTTGCTAAAAAGAATCGATTTTGCTGAAAACATTTTCTCACGGTCAATATAATTTTTTTTCTAACCATATTAATTAAGTTTGCAAAACAGTTATGAAACTGCGCATTTTTGAAACAGAATCTTAAATTTACCTGTTTTTCGCTCATTTGTGCAGCTCAAACTATTAGGTCTAGAGCTGTTTTATTTGATTGGTCTCAAGCTATTATGTATTTTCAAATCTAAATTTTAATCCTCTTCAGAAGAATTCTTATTTACATGCAACCACTATTTCTGATAACTTTTTTTCTGATAACATTACGATGCAAGACACTGCGAGAAAACTCAGTCATTACACCTACAACGTTTAATTTGCTCTAATTGGCGTGGATATTTGAAACACATTTCCTCTTTTTGCTGCCTTCAACTGTTTCATACTCACTGTTGTTTTTAGCTTCTTGTCATTTTCAGAATTGAAAAGATTATTTTCAAGGCACATATATTTAACAAGGTTGGACGATTATTGCTAATCATTTGCCGTTAATAAAATTCTTTGTACCAGTTTTACCAAGTTTCATTTTTGCTATCTGAAGCTTTTGTTTCATCACGTGGAAACTTTCCTTTTCTCGGTTGTCTACATTCAAATGTTTTGCCTAGAAATTGAGTTCCAACTGGTTTTATCATCTTATGAAACTTAGAAGTTTTTTATCATTGAACAGCGTGGGACTATGCAAATGGAGCATACAAATCCTTTTTGTTACGACTTCATTACGAGGCTAAACTGTGCACTGCATAGACGCACAATTTTGTGTCTGTATGTTTCTAAATTCCAGAGACAAGTCTTTAAGCATCTTGAAATTCTATAGGAACGATCGAAGAAAACGAAAGAAAAAATAGGAAAAAAGCGAGCTTCTTTGTTGTGAAACCCGCTTTCAATTCACAAATCACTCATTTTGGCCTCGAAAGTTTTTCGAATATAAGCGAACTATCAATGGTGGTTTTTTCCTTCAGTCACTTTTTTTTGCTCATCGATTTCAAAGATTTTCTTTAAAAAACTTTATTCCCCAAAAAAGATATCGACTCCCTAAAATTATATGTAATAGGATATTTTGCATCCAATGGTTTTTCGTAAAGTTCTGAGGGTACAAAAATTGTCAGTTTGGCCTTGCTCTGAACTAATTTTTGCGCGCTTTGAAGTTTTTAGTTATTATTCTGAAAGTCTATTGCGATGGGTTTAGCGCGGCAACTTATCCCGCGCAACCAAATTGGTCATTTTTTCAGTCCCCCATTGATTTTTTTTTCAATAAATCAAAAAATTAAAGTCTGCTCAAAATGATTTTTTCATGTAATAGGCTGCACAGAAACTTATCAGCGTTAACACGTGAACAGATTGTAACAATACCTCCGATTGGCCAAAAGTCGCTTTCTTAGAACTTTTTTTTATTTAAAATCTTACAACTTCTAAATAAATTAGGCTCTAAGAATGTTACAAGATAGTGACTTTTCTTAGAAGAAAGTGGTAACTCAGAAACTTTTCTAACAATATTTTATCAAATTTTTTGCATCTATTTTTTTTCAGTTTTCTTAAAACCAGTTTGAAATTTCACTGTTATTGCAGTATAGAATAACTGAAAATCGGAGGCTCAAAAAAATCGTTTCGCTACATGCATTTGCTCAAAAAACCACAAACTTTATAAAGTAAGTTTCTCGATAATAAGCAGAGATCTCGTCAATATATACCTGATCATCAAATTTAACGCGTCCACAGCTGTTTGAAATGATCGTCAAAATGCAGTTTTTATTGTCTCCAAAATAATTTTAAAACTCTAATTAGGTATAACTTGGATATTAATTGAAAAAAACTCAAGTTTTTTTTGTTGCGGAAGTTTTGGTCGAAATACTTATTAAATAATAATGTTTTCAGATATTAAAATGATCAAAACGTGCAGCCTTGAATATCCCTGTTTTATTATCAATTTGTACATATGCTTTTGAATATTTAACAAGGAGCAATTCTTTCTCACTTGAAAATTCTTGAGAAAACTTCCGACAAAATCAAGATTAAAAAACAATTTATGAATGATTTTTCAAGAAAAGTGATAGTTAATGGTCTAAAAATTTCTATTTTTGCTTGAATAAGTTGCTGTAGCAATTGATCATGGGAATCTAAAGGAAAACAAGTACAAATTACATAAAACAATCAGATGTTTTTAGATCTAATTTTTTCTCTACCAGAAATTTGTCTTTTTTCTACAATAAAAATGTATGTTTTGGTATTTTCTTTTTTCACTGGTTAGAAATAGAACAAATAACAAATGGAAAAATGAAAAAATTTTCAGAACTTGAATTGAGTATCGAAAAAAAGACAAGAAGTCTCATTTATCTCACTTTGGTATCAAATGTATGTGTTAGTTGAAGTGTGCGGCACTCTGGTATCCTGTAAGATTCGATAAAACCTGCTTCAATATCTGTAAATTATCGGCAATGTAAGCAGATAATATGAAAGTAATTAGTAAACGTTTTCCGGTTAACATGTTTTCAAACGGTTTTCAAGCATCTCAAAAATCTATAAACATTTTTTTATGGCAAGCTGACCTTAATCGGACAAACCAGCAGTTCAAGTCCTTTTGTCTAAGAAAAACTAATTTTAGTTTTTTCACTTTCGCGCTATAGTGACGTCATTAATTTAAGCGCGAACATCTTCCGCGCCCAAATGAGCAAAAACGGGTGCGAGTTTTACGGCCGGTCGAGTTAGCTTCCCGGAGCGGGTAGTGACTACGGCGCATCGGGCTATATTGTCTTTTACGTAATTAAGGGTTTATATACGAGCCAAAGGTTAGTGTCCCCTTGGGCTGCGTTCACCAATCCAAACTAAATCCCCTGTTTTTAAACTAACGTCACTATCTGAGTTCCACTTACTGCGTTTATTCAGCGCTGGCACATAATATCGCAGCCAACGACTCCAAATTGAGTTGGCGTAGCTTTGCGCTCGGATGTATTGCTTTCGATGGTCGAAGTGCTCCTAGAAAGAGAGAGAAGGGAAGCTAGTACCATTTCCGCCGAGCAAAAAGTGATTAGGAAATAACTCCTCAAAACCATCCGGACTTGCACTTACTGATGTTATAGGTCGACCGTTCAGTGATTGATTTACGAGACAGAAAACTGTTTCAAGGACTTCGGGAGTGAGCTTTCTACTTCCTATTATTGCGTAGAATACTCTTTTACAACACCGAAGGAGATGTTCACAAGAACCACCGTGATGCGGGGCTGCCGGTGGTTAAATTTCCACTTAATACCCTTTTTGACCAGCTCGGGGCATGCTTGTCGGTTCCACGACTGAATACAATTCAAAAGTTCTTTCTCGGCTCTCACAAAATTGATGCCGTTATCGGACCAAATGACTGATGGAGTGCCACGACGGGCAATGAATCTTTCGACTCCCATTACACACGAACTCGTGTCCATGGATGAGACAATCTCACTATGTACAGCTCTTGTGGTCATACATGTAAGAAGGAAGCACCATCGTTTTTCAGAACTCTTCCTGATTGAGACGTAAAAAGGTCCAAAATAAACAAAACCACAGTCCGTGAAGGGAGGCCGGTGTTAACCAAGCCTTTCAACTGGAAGCTCTGCCATCATAGCTGTGTCATTTTTGGCTGTGCGCTTCCTACATATAAGGCAAGGGACTTCAAAAGATTTTATTAAAGAGCGAAGGTTCAGGATTGCAAACTCTAAGTGAAATACAGCTCGCAGATAGTCTAAGAATTCGTGCTGATAGCGATAGTGAATATCACTTACGAACAATTTTACCAGATCATGCCTTCCATCAAGTATTTTGGTTGTTTTGTGTCATATTCAGTTCAACTAAGTGGCAAGTTTGCCCAGTTGAACGAATGAGGAATGCAGGACCCATCAACGGTGCATATTGTGCGATGCGACTAGACTTTTTGACGGTTTTGTCACAGGACTGGAATAACTATTCCGCTTCAAAAAATTCTTTCTGGGAAATCAAGAAAAGTCGTTGTTTGGCGATTTCTAATTCAACCGGATCGGTTATTTCCTTGACTTTGGTGCGGTAGTACCGGTGTTTCGGACTCAGTCTGAGCATGAAGGCAACCAATCGCTGGAATTTTAGAAACGAGTTTACGCTGGAGTTTACGAGCTGAATTCTTTTCATGCAAATAAAAAGGGTTGTTTTTTGTTTTTGGACAGCGTTTGAAAATTGGAGGTCTGCTCTAAACCTTACTTAAGGTCTCAAGCGGGACCAACCAGGCAGATTTTTTAAGTACATCTATGCTCGGCTTGAAAGGCCTCTCGCCAGTTTTCAGTAGACTTGGCCCATTCACCCAGCTGCTTGTTTTTAAGGACTCCGCTGAGATTGCTCTGGTTCCCGTTTCAGCAGGGTTGTCTCCGCTTAAGACGTGAAACAACTGGTCTACGGTCGTACTTTCTAGAATATCTCCAATCCGGTTTGCTTCGAACGTGGGTTGCTTACTACCTGAGTTTAACCACTGGAGCACAGTGGTGCTGCCAGTCCACATGAAAGTGTTTGACACAGGAATCGTCAGAGCTTTGAGGACTTCTTCCTTCAAGCGGATAGCGAGTAATGCGGCCTGCAGTTTAAGATTCGGGATGGAAAGCGCTTTCGTGGGCACGACTCTTGCTTTTCCAAAGACGAAGGCCACTTGTGTTTCGAGTGAAGTTTTCACACGGGCACGAAAAAAATCTACAGCACAAAAAAGTTCTTCTGAGCTGTCACCGAACATGTGTAACTCAGCCCAATCAACTGGTGCGGAGAAGTAGCTGCGCATTTTACTCATTTGTCCTAGAGATGCCAAATCAGAGTCCCAGTCAAGATATTTTGTCTTGCTATCAACGGGTAGCTCATCATCCCATTGTTGGCCACAAATGCGCCAGATTTTTTTCAAAAATAATCGCGCTCCTACGGTATAGGACGCTACGGGAACTATGAAGTCGAAAAAGGAAGAAATGAAACTTAACACTGTTCGCTGTGTTATCGAGTTTTTAACTTCACGATTGACACCACGGCTTACCACCAAAGTGTCGTCGATATGGTCCCACTTCTGACAAAGAACATGGGATGCATTATCCCCCAAGTTACAATATTTGTACTTTCTGTTGCGGCGCGCTTTGGGGCGGGCTTAACTCTTTATTAATTTTAGTTCCCTACTTATGAACTTAGTTAATTTGAAACCACCTAGAGCTAACCACCTAGAGTAATCAAGTCTTGACTCATTTTAAATGCAACATCAGGGTCCTCAAAGGAGTCCAGGTAGTCGTAATATAAAATTTCTCTAGAACTGCGGACGCTGCGTAAGGGATCATCGCCTGATTATCCATTGCAGTCCGTTGCAATGCATAATTTGAACACGTCGGCGAATCTCTCGCTCCAAAGATATGTCTGGTGTACTGGTGTACAACCACATCGGCTGTGGGGTCCTCCCGTTACAGAAAACGAGGACAAGGTTGGTCCTCTGGAAGGACGCCGACTTGTAGGAACATCCCTTTAATGTCAGCCGATACGGCAAAATGATGTTGAGGAAAACGAATGAGAACGAACACAAGGTTTTGCAGTAGGTCGGGTCCTACTAGCAACGATTTGTTCAATGACGTACCGTGGAATTTAGACGCTCTGTTAAGGACACGCCTCACTTTACCAGGGTTTGTTTGGGTTCACTACGGGATGGTGAGGAAGATAACACTCTTGTATGCTGCGGTTCGAAAAGTTATGGGTAGGAACTTGAATCACGTATGCTTTGCTCAAATCATCTTCGATAGTTTTTGAATATTGATTCCCTAACGAATCTTTCGCTAAACAATTTTCCAACGATTTTAAATGAACCAAAGAGCCATAGTCATCGTCTGGTAACATGATAGATTCTTCTGCCCAAAGCATGCCTACAGCGTATCTTGATCCATCATGGACGGTGAAGGAATCAAGTACTATAGCCGCCCGTTTGTCCTCGGCTGAACGGGAGTCGACCTCTTTGTAGGCTTCGTATGACTCTTTTTCATACCAGCGTTTGATTCGGCAAGCTAGTTCGGTATCATCCGTTTTGCACTTGAAACAAGTGGAAAGGAGACCAGTAGATGTCCGCATTGGGCCGCTCAAGACGCAGCCTAATAAAAGGCGAGCCGCGACGGGCAAGGTACGGATAGTTGCTCTGTAATGCAGGGATGTTGACGGTATCGGTACCGACTTTAAGTTCATCCTTGACAAATGCGGTTAATTCGAATATGTACTCGAATCCATCGAAGTTAGAAGATACCTTCATTTAAACTTGTTTCATTTTAACAACAGTCGTTGTGTTAAAACCATTTACTGTGAGATGCAAACCTCTTCCTGTAAGATTTAGGAATTTGACTAATTTAGCCGATAACCAGGACTGACTAGATGCTCAGTCACACAATATTAAACAATCAGCACTCTGGAAATCGGGGAAACGTGGAGCTTGATTATGGGCAGTAACCCTTTTGATGTTATGATTGATGATTGGTCGTTCGAGATTGCGCAACTTACATCCAACGGAACGGGATAAGTGTCTGCATGATGACTTGCTGAATGATTTTCTATCAGCGTTTGTGATCGCTTTATCTGGCTCTGCATTAGTTCTTGTTTGACCAGCAATGAGCCTTGTGTGGCTATCATTTTTGTCGGGATTTCGACCAGGATAAACACGTTCACCACCATGGAGATGTACACTATGGGTGCTAGTGCCACCTGGTTTGGTGCATTTTTTTGCACTGGCCATTGCCGAAAAGCGTGGTTCCCTTGTAAGCAGGAGATGCACAATTTGTTTTCCGAAGAGAATTTTGCACGTTGTGTTGGGGTTTTCTCCTTAAAAACAGAGCACTTCCACAAGGCATGTTTCCCCTTGCAGAAGAAACCAGAAGGATGATCAAACTTTTTCTCAACTGTACTTATCGAGGCAAAAACTCTCGTTACAGCTTCTTTAATTTTGGATGGTTCTTCGACTTTTGGGCATATTTTTCATTTGCTCGTGAGGCTCACTTTTTTCTTTTAACCAATTGTTAAAATCAATTAGGTTCGGGGGTGACCAATAACAATTCACGACAAAAAGTGACCACGATACTCTCATGTTTGGTGGATATTTCAAAAGAGGTTGATTTAACAAAGATATGCTTTTCAAGTTTTCTTCATAGTCAAGAGACCTAAAGACAGCCACTAGACTTGAAATCGTCATCGACAAGCTAACGATTTTCTCAGAGTTGTGCACTCTAAGTTGCGGGAAACTAGACAACTTATCAATGTGGGCCGTAATTACGTTTTGTGGCTGGCCAAATTTTTTTTCTAGAGTTTTCAGAGCATCCTTATTCATTCTTTCATTGTATTCAAACTCTGATATGGCTGACTTAGCTTTTCCAGTGACTAGTTTTTTTAAATAAATTATTTTCACCTCATCACTTAAGGACGCTGCGTCTACAGTACTGCAAAATTGGCCAAACCATTCGTGCCATTCGAGAGTGGGTTGCCATCGTAATGGGGCAGCTTCCATTCTTTGAGACTGACAGAGCTTGGACTAAGTCATTCAGTGCCACGGCTTGCGGTTGGAAAGCTGATTGCAACGACGGCAAATTGTTGCTAGAATCAGCTGCAAATTGTTACTGCTGATATATGTAAGTGTTTAAAGCTGATGCATCGTGATTGGGAAATCCATAGTAAACGGTACCACCACTTGATACGTGCGGGAATGGTTGCTGAGATTTTGGCGTTACGGATTAAAAAACACCAACTGATGGGTTCGTGTTACCATAACTTGTTACCCCAGTGCTACATTGTACGATTGCGGGTGTCCACTGGGACATTAGTGGCACTTTGGGCTGACTAACAACGGCAGATTGTCCGCTAAATCGGTTGTCCATGTTATGTGATAGCAAGTTTTGATTTCTGCAGATTAAATTTGCAGCTGTTTGTGACAAAATGGCTTGGGGGAGTATTGATTGGAGATGACGGGCATGTTTCCAACAACTCGAGAATAGTTATTAACGTTTTTGACGGGGAGAGGTTGAGTGGAAGCCGAAGGATGGGGTACAGAGAAGTAACAGCATACCGGAGTATTGGTAGCTGCTGTTACAGCTGGATTTAAAAATGACGATGTATTGTTTTCGCAAAGTGCAGCGTTTTTTTGAGATAGGCAATGACTGCGTTTCGTGCTCAGGATTAGTGGATACAGCGTTCATTATTCCATTGCCATCGCTGAAGGAGACGGCTGGTTGATAGGGATAACATTGTTGATCACAATCAAGAGTCTGATTCGGCAATGATAGCTGAGGTGAAGCTCCCGCTGTGGACACATTTCTGTGTTGATGCGAACCGCTTTCTGTGTTTATACAGGTTGCAAACTTCGAAGAAGACGGAGCTACCTCGGGTCCTTTTTGGTTTTCTAATGCGTGATCAACCCAATCGTTTATCTTGCCAGAACGACGATCAACCGAAGACGCCAGCTCGAGATGCTGATCTGTTTCAGACTCTTCGAGGTGTTCAGTTTCAACCATTTATTCTTCTGGTATTTTGATACGATATTCCAGGCCTAATCGTTCCATTTCTAGTCGGCTTTTTCCCATTCGTAAACGATAATATTCAATATAAAATTTAAGTTCTCGTTGTTTTCGTTCCATCTCAATCAGATGCTTTTGCTATTCGATGATAGATTCCTGTTGATTCAGTCTTAAGGTTGCTCCATGTTCTTTTTTGATTTCTTCCCGCTTCATCTTCGCTAGGAGCAGTTCTTTGCGGCGCTCACTGGAGGATTTCATTGAGCTTTGCTTACTCAACCCGGATTTTGCCGATTTTGATGAAAGTTTTGATCGACTAGTTTCACTGACACAGACCTCTTAAGCCTGATTAGACTCCATATGAGCGCGAGCCTTACCAGTTACTTCATCGTCAATTTTAACTATCCTATCCCACCATGCTAGGTTTATCAGTTTTTTTAGCTAATATCACAAGTTCATCATTCTTAGCTAATGCTTTTTCGAGAATACTCTTGCAAGACTCAATTAAGGCGTTTATTTTTGTTTTCCTAATTGGTCCATCTAAACTCTCAGTTACGCGACTGTGAACTACGGAAAGCTCAATTTCTAGTGATGTTCGACCATTATTCAATCGTCAATATTTTTATTCAATTTGTTCTTTTGTTTTGAAAAATTGTAAGCTTCGTCACTTCTACTCATTTGCTCAACTGGTCAGTTTGAGGAAAAAAAGAAAATAAAAAAATTAGGACCTTAACATTAGTATCATTAAAGTATATTATGACTCATTAAACAATATCACACAATAGAGAAGCACTTAATTTAACTCCTAGCTGCTGCTCAACATTTTTTCCGTTTCGATTAGTTTGCCGCTTGCGATTTCCTGCTTAGGAGTATTTTTCTTTGAAATAACATATTTCAAAATGTTGCTATAACGCCTAAGGATCGTAAACGTTTTCAGTTCTAGAGAGGGATCCTGGTGTAGTTCTAAGTACTTTTGCCCTAACTCAGTGATATTTTGCTTCCTTCTAGATATCAGGTCTGTTACTATTTTAATATCCAATATACCTGACTCTTTCAACTCACTATAAATAAATATCTTCCGGGCCTACACGTTCACAGTAAACGGTTTCATCAATATTACGTTTATAGTTTAAAAGAATCTCCTGAAGCTGGTTAGGAGTTAGTGCGTGAAAGTTATTACTACGGTGTCGACTAATAGATTTATTAACGGCGTCGTGCCGCGTAACAATGTCGTTTCGGTTTGAGAGATAGTGATCAAGTTGATACTGACAAGTTTTACGGACGTTTACTGCGTTATGGTTGAAACTTAACCCGGGAATGGCTATGCACGATTGAGACACACGCTTTTGCGAAGCGGGCGAAAGTATTTTCAAAGCACGGGGTAGTTGTTTGCAATGGTCGATTTATTTTTCAATTATTGGGACGAAGTCGTTGGGCACGAGTTTGCCCCAGGAAGTACCAGGTGTCCACACGTATTGTAGAGATACTTTTCGATAATTGACGCTAGGATATCTAGTGGATCGAAAACCGTTGCCACCGTGGAGAGGACTTGTCGGAGTGTAGACGCTGCAGTTTTGCAGAATTGGTTACCTTGGTTGTTGCTTTAACGAACATATTATCGTCAGTTGTGTACCATTTTACACTCAGGATCCGATGCACTGTAGAATTAGTAAAATCTTAGGCTCCATCAAAATAGAAATAAAGTGGTTGGGTCGGCTGTTTGATTGTTGATGCTTCGTTGGTTGTCACTTCCGTCCCGCTTGCTTTGAAGTCGATGGTTTTATGTCCAGATTCTCGCATGATCGCGAGTTGTTATTCAGGTACTAAGTCAAGCTTTTGAATGAGGCTGAATGGAGCTCGTTCGTCAGGCAATAATCTTCTCACTTCATTAGTAGACTTACAAGGGAGCTTTGAGGTAGGCTACAAGAATTCTGATAAGCAATGAAGCCGTTGAGTTGTAAGTTGTGAATTGGTTTCCGTAGGAAAGCAGCGTATCTGATAGGAAAGCAGCGTATCTGAATTTTCATCCATTGTTATGTACAGAGTTTAAACAAGTTTTATACAGATTACGTGATGGTTTAATCTGTACGCAAAAAACATTGTTTATGTAGTTTTCGTAATGAAAAACTCGAGACTATCAACTAATATTGGGTAAAGATTGTGCCAAAAAGTATTATTTTTACTTCAGTTTTCAGGGTGATTTTTAAAAGAACCTAGCAGTTGTAAACTCAAAAAGACTTTCACCGGTTAAAATTTCTTTAAACACCTTAATGAAACTCACTACTTGTCCTAACAAATACTTTCTTAATTTTCATCAAGTTTTTCTTAGAATTCCACTACAAAATGAATTTAGATTTTTTTGAAAATCTTTTCAAAATGCTTAAAACATTTTTTAAATTGCAAGTTCTTGAGAAGATGCCCAAGATGATTTCTTCTTGGACAATGAGACCAGAAACTGATTAAAACAATTTTAAACAGCGACAGCCCTCGATGTAAGAAACATTCGTTGTAATACATATTTTTGCTTACTCCATATGTCCTAAATTGTCTCCATATTGTTCCCAGAAGTCAAAATTATTAGACAAATTCCAAGACATCAAAATTTTACTTAACGATTTTCGCACCACTAATTGATAAAAAGATAAGACGGTTCATGTCATGAATATCACCGGAGGAAGGGAGATCTTAATTTAGAACCAAAACAGCGGTTGAACCGAGCTGGTCTCATTGAAGTACCTAAGACTCTTTTCAGTTAACACGAGCGCGCGATGCCACCGGGACAAAACAGTTGTGTTATCTGTCCAAAAGTGAGTGGATTGGGGTTTCATTCGCTTTTCGTCAGTACCGAACTTGCACAGCAGTGCAAGCCAGAACTACATGCAGTACGGAAGTAGATACACGTAGTCATTGCGTCTTGCGATGCGTCGCAGATAACTTGAAGCTGTATTTCACTAGGTGACGAATATGGTCCGAAATTGAGCAGCAGAAAGTGGAAAATGGTGGTTGTAGGTGATACTTACTTGAAATCGGTTGCAGGGATAACGGGGACACCGCTAATTAACTGATCCATCGCTCTGTTAGTGACCGGTAGTCCCCACGCTACTCATCCAAGTCGAAATTACTCAAACCCTAAGTGGGAGCGTAAGATAATAACCGCCAGCTATAGCACTGAGGACGGTATTGGCCAAGTTTTCAGCAGTAGTATTTGAGCTTCTTACTCTTGTATTGGCTGTTGCAGATAGGCTTGCATTCTGGGCAGGCTGTCTGACCTTGTGGAGTTTCAATCAAAGTTATGCTCCCTTTAAATATGATTCTTATGTTTATGCTTACGCATTGGTTTTACAATGTGTTTTTAGCTGCTTAAAAAATTTTGCACGAAAAACAAGCCAATTTTATTCCATTTTTCAGATGGAGTCCAAAAGCTGGAGTAAAAATCTCAAAAATGTTTTTATGAAGAAGTTAGTTGTCAATTATTATTTCAATTTTTAGATTATTTCTTTGCGTTATCTTAGAAATTACTACTCGTGTTTGTATAATTTAGAAGACAGTTATTATTTCAAATATCCAAGCTAGTTAAAACATCAGCAAGATCTCTAAAGTTTTTACTTTTTGACTTGCTGCATGCAATTACCTCAATGAACCAAGAAAAAGAGCTGACTTTTTTCGGTTGATAAACAATTTCCCCATTGAGGGAAATTCAGAATAAATAAGAATTTTAATTGAGTAATGAACAGAAACTCTGATGTTTTGCGGCTGTAAAAAATTTTATTGCCCCAAGACATAATCTTTTTTAGGGTATGAAGTAGTATATCTCGGGTAGATTCAATCGGGAGCGGGGTTTGATGACCCCTAAGTTTTAACATAGGCTATTGAGTATCCGGTCATCACCCTATGTATTAACATTATTAATAGAATTAGCAATATATTAAGAAAACTAATAGAGTTGGTAAGGTTTCATGATTTGGTTGATGGTAAGAGAATGGTAAGAAAAATGGTAATTATTGAATTCTGGGTAAAAATGTCTAGTTTTTTCACAAATTTTGGCGCGTTTTACCCAATGGCAAATATTCTAGTGGTGTATTATGTGGCAATAGATTTTCGAAAGTAATAAGATCGGTCATATGTTCCATAGTTTCAGATGGTAAGATGATGAAATTGGAAAATTTTTTGAAACTGGAATTTTGCTTGTTCGATTTTAAGGATAGGGCTACTTTTTCTAACATGACTTTGGTATGGTAAGTTTCAGATGGTAAGTTCCAGAAAAAATTTTGAAATTTGTAAAGTTTTAATTGCAAGTACATTATTCTCTTGAAAAAACAATTTTATCTTAAAAATTGAAAAAAAAAATTTTTGGATGGTAAATTTCAGATGATAGGTTTCAACAAAAATTAAGTTTCGATTTAGAGTATGACAACATAAAATATTAAAACGCAGAACGGTTTTTTTTCCCAAAAAAAACTTTTAAAAACCCATTTCGTCTTACTTATACCACCTCAGGTTGTCTGGGGAAAATTGAATATAGAGGATTATCTTTGATATATTAATTATTCCGCTCAAAGGGATATCAAGAAATTTTGACAGCTCCTTACGATTGATTACTTTAATACCCCACTTTATTTTTTATTCCCCAGGTTATCTGGAGAAACGATGGCACATCCACTATACTTATTTATTCTATGACCTATTTTTATCCTTTTGGCAGATCCATATGATTACTATGATCATTTGGCAGATGCATATTTGCGTTTCACCACTGAGTTAATGAAGCGTGAATTGCTTTTTTGAGAGATTAAAGTTTGAAAGTTCCATCTCCAATTGAAATAAATCAATCAAAACTGCATGAATTTTGCACTGGAGCTTAGTTATGAATATACAAAAAAAATTAGGTTTCGATCAATCAGATGTTTTATGCTGTTCTCAATTTGAAGTCAACAAATTTTTGTAACCTGGCATTTTTGTTGATCGATCAACTTCAGTTCTCTTTTATCACTTTTTCTCAATGATTAATCCAACGTTGTACAAAATTGCTAAAATTGACTAAAAATGGGACATTTAAAAAAAAAGTTTAAATTTTAAAAATTTCCCAAAAATGATATATGCTTTAAGTACATCCTTGTTTTCTGATCAGTACTTGCTTTGACCTTTGAACTCACTTTGCTAGAAAATATAGTAAAACTGGGGAATTAAAGAGGAAAATATTATCAATTGAACAAACAATTTGCTGGAAGAGATAAAATTAGATCTGATAACGTCTGACTTTTACTATGTAATTTGTGCACATTTTCCTTTAAGTTACCTTATTCAGTTGCTACAGTTAATTATATAGGCAAATTTTAACATTTCTACATCATAAACTATCACTTGTTTTGTAAATATTCAGTATATATTGCTATATTAAATTTTGTCAGAAGATCTCTTAAAAAAGTTCAAGTGAGAAAGAATTGGTGCTAGACAAAGCATTCAAAAGTATTTGAAAAAATTGAGAGTATCAAGGTGTATTTTTACATTGGGTTTCTAGAACGAACAAAGGGCAGCTCTATTGGTTATAATCTGAAAAACTTCGAAAGTATAAATATGAAAGGGAACCTAGTTCCTAACATCTGCAACGTCTAAAAACTTTTGAAAGAACGCTTCTTAAAAACATCGAGTTAAAAAAGCTAATCAAATTGCAAACTGTAACAATTGACTATTTTTGCAAAAGAACTTAAGCAAAAAAATCTATAATTCAACCTAATTTTCTAATTGAAAAAAGACTGAAACTAACCAGAGCAAAAAATTTACTGCATGTCTAATTGAAACTTTTTGATGTTAATTTTCCTACGATTAAGAGATCGTAGATCTGGTTCTGCTTAAGTATTAGTCTGTTTAAAAATCTTTAGCAAGCTCTCAATGATTTACCTTATCTAAAATTTTTCGATATCAATTTTTTTGTTCTTTAACTAAAAAAGATGAAATTGATTTATGCTTCTGTATCATCTTCCAAAAGATGTCGGAGTTGAGTTTACTTCACAAAAATTATCCTCAAAACATCTGAATTTTTATAAAAACTTACTTAATATATCAAATGATAGCTAATTTTTCAAAACAAATTACCCATAAATATAAGTCTTTGAGACTTTTTATGATGATTTTTCTCTCAAGATATAATTTATAAGCTTAACTTTAGTAAAATTATCTCAAAACCCTCAGTGATTCAAATAGTGTTTCCATCTCAGTTTAGTGTATTCTCAGTTTCTGCTTTAATTTCCGATATTTTTCTTCTATCTTCCAACTTTGTCCAATTTTTGAGCAAAATTTTACTTTGTATCATTTCAACGAATGTTCAATTATTCCGAAGCAGAGTTTTTACTATAAATCCTTTGCTAATTATTTTGTACGCTTTTCTCAATCTGATAACTGAATATTGATGTTTCGAATCTGAATTTTTTGAAATTTCATGATTTCATGATCACTTTTATGAAAGTTTTTTGATTTGTTCCGTTTCTAACCAGTGAAAATTGAAATTACCAAAGTATATGTTTTTATTGTTTTCTTTTTGGTATATTGTGAAACAAACAACTGGAAGTCTTTCGAATTTAGCTAATCGATGAAAATATAATCTGACATATCTAGATTTTCATATGTATCAAATTTAAAACAATTACCTGATGTTGTTCCTTGTCTTCAAATTTTGCGTGATAGGCTCTCCCATTGTTTTGTTTATTACTGATTGACCACTCAATCTGAATAAATTATTCTTTGTAAAACATTTTAAGATAAATTTGGCAGTACTCTTCTTTTCATAATTCTCTTCTCCATAATTTTCAAGACTTTCGTGATTTTTCTGTGTTTTAAAACAAGTTGAAACTAACATAATCTCCATCAACGTCGTTTGTCCCCCACTCTTGTTGTTTTTTGTAGTAGTTCAACTTTAAAATCTGATAAATGTCCATTGCAGACGTTGAAAAATATTGATTGAAAAATATTTTTCACCGAAACAAACAATCTTTTTCCCCTTTTTAGAGTCCTGTTTGTTTTACGAAAACTTATGTAGCCTCTAAAAACCTCAAACTTTGGCAAAAAAATATGAAAACAACCGATAAGTTATATAGAAACAGAAGTTATTGTTAACGTTTTCAACTAAATCATTACTTTTAATAGTAACTTTGTTGAAATAAGACAAAAACTACTTAAGCTTACATAAAAACAGTATTTAAACTTTTTTGTTTTTTGAAACTTCCTTAGCAAATATTTGAAAATCAACTGATAATTGCTGAATGTTTTCTGTTTCAATTTCGATTAAATTTTATGTTTTTCCTCAGATATCCTACCTCTAAATGTACACTTTCGTGAGAAAAAAATTCTTTCAAACCACTAATATTTCAATTACCAAACCTACAAAAATCACAAAGCTTTACTGAGGCTTACAATTATCAACAAAAAAGGTTTACCAAAACTTGGCACACTTCTTTGGATTCAATCAAAGTATAGTTGACATAGGCAACTTGCTTCAAGTCTTCATTTTTCTTTGCAGTGAAGAGTCGAGTCTGAATGCAGGGCGGCTTGTTCACATTGTACTTCTTGATTGTGACACACACGCTCCCCATGTTCTATCTTGCTATTTCATATACTCTATTACAGATGTTGAGCTACTGATCCGTAGTTGTTTCTTTGCCAGATTTGGCTTCACGTATGGGTACGAGACCAAGTTTTTCAGCATCGTGAATATTCGTACAACTGATTGCCGATAATGCTTTTTCTTATTTTTACTAAGATAGACTTGTTGGGATTTTTCAATTTGCTCCAAGTTGTTTCTTTTTAATAGTTCAAAGCAGCGTTCAAAATAAATTTCCCCTGTAGGTTTTTTGGAACCAAACAAATCTACCAAGTATTGTTCGATTTTTTGAGAATTCAATATAATAAGAACTAGTGTCTTTTCTTGAAAACATTTTTGCAAACTAATCATATGAGGTAGAATGAGAAAATAGATCGTATTTTTTAATGAAAAAGTAAAAAAATAGTGTGACTCATCGTGATTTCCACTTATGAAATTTCCACATGCCGAAATTGTTTAGGCGGTACTTCTACCAATTGAATCCACAACTCTCTGCAAAAATCATTCTTACAGTTGGCTGCTGCTGTATGTCAAGCTCTTTCCAGCTTTTTTTTCAAATTAATGTAAAAAATGGCAATTTATCTCCGTTTTAAGTGACTTTTACAAAAAATACTTAGTAATCAATGATTTTTATATCTCTACCCACAACTTCTTATGACCTTGGGAGAATTGTAAGTTTCAATTTGGTTATTATAGGAACATCTCTTTGCCAAATTTTGCCGAGACTAGATAATATGCTTACACATATCAAGAAAGTTACCGTCTTTGCACTTTTTTCAAACACAATTTTTATTCAAGTTTTATTACGTCATGCGGAGAAATATTCAATCTCCTTAGTCGAGCAGGTTCAACATAACCTACGATAGAAAAAAGCCGAAAAATTATCTACAATTGCAAAAAAAAATAAGTAAGTCGGAAAGAATTCAAAAGACATAATTTATGTTCTAAACACAAATCTGGTTCAGCGTTTCTGGTTAGAGTTCGAGAAGTTCGAAACTCAAAAATTGAATCTGATTTGTTACGGAGTATTTGATTTGTGCTTTTTTGATTAAAATGATTCTGTGAATAGTGATTATGTAGGCTTTGTGAAAATAATCAACTGTCTTTACACAACAATTTGATTAAAACTGTTAAATTGTCTAAACAATTTTCACTGATAAATCTTCAAAAACTTAACTTTGGTTCAGAAACATTTATTTCAATTGAAAAGAAAAACTAATTTACGAACAAATATGAACATTTAATGGATGTGTGAAATGACAAAAAGTTTTTGAAACAAAAACTGTGTTGAAGTTCGAGTTCCTTGTCACTTTTCTTCATAGGCCACACCCTGTTTTCTTCTCAACAGAGATAATATATTCCATTGCATCCTAAATTTTTCTTTCAAATACCTTTTATTACGAATGGTTCCAACTTTTCGCCAATCATGCAGAGAATATCTGAAGGGACTTAAACACTTTCAAACTTTAAACACTGTGGAAGATGTTAGCTTCAACCATTTCATCAAAATGGTCATTTGTAGTAAATGACTTTTTGTAAGCAAGTGATATCTATATCCATAACACAGATCCATAAACTCATCATTTTTTTTTCATTTGAATCATAAGAAAACCCGTATTCTTTTCTCGTGGGTAACTTAGACATAGCTATTTCTTTTCTAGTTTGTTCTAATTCTTTTGCTATAGAGTTCTCTCCATTCTGAAAGACTTATGATAATTTGTACGCTTGGGTATAACATTTTATTAAAAAATTTGAGAATCTTGACAGCTATGGTACCAAAGTCAAACTGGATCCAGTAACTTGCCCGTTTTATTATGATTGGCTTCAAATTTTGGGATAGAAATCCATTTCTTCTAAAAAAGTTTGTTCAAACTTGTTAATTAAACTAATTTGTAGTAGATTTCCAGATTAAATGATTTTTTTTGGGTCTTTTCAGCCGTGTCTTTTTACCAGCGTTGAGTAGGTTTTGGTTACATTCTCTAAAAATTGGAGAAAACATCTGTATTCATTTAAAAATAATGAACACTTCTGTCTTTTCGATTTAAAATATGAAAAAATTGTCTCATCAAATTGACTTTTTCTTATTTCTGAGAAGTTTTGTAGAATAAAGTTTCTTGTTGTACTGAATCTATTTTATTTTTTAAAACTGAAGCGGCAGAAAGTACTCTTATTAACCACAACCTTTCTCTGGTAGAAATATTCTACAATTTTCCATGTTTTTTTTAAATTTAAATGTTAATGAAGTCAATTTTTATGCTGGTTTTATTTTTTATTGTTTAAATAATTCAAAAGTCCAGAAGACACCTTCTTAGCTCCGCAATAATCTTGTCAGATTCTCGAGTAAGCTTTTTCAAATGAATTTTCTACTGATATTTGAGTAGTTGTTATAAGACTCTTGATTTTTTATTCCAGCCTAAACACTTTCTGACAAACAAATCCATGTAGTTTTTATCACATGTGCGAAAAACCTACCAAAATTTTTTGCAAGATGTAGAACTTGAGTTGATTTTCTCAACAAGTATGCAAAAATACCATTAACTTTTTTAAAAGAAGCGAAATTTGTTCTCAAATCTTTACGAAAATGCTAAGTGTAGAAATCGTTTTGATCTTTTTGGGTAAATTTCACGTTTTCTTTGGTTTTTCCTATGTTAGAACATTGGTTTTTTGTTACTTTTGATCAGCAAACATGCGAAAAATATTTTTCCAAAAATTAGCATTGCATGAAAAACTAATGATTTTTTGACAAGACGCTGAAAGTGTTCAAATTTTTTTGACAAGATGCGAAAAGTGTTTTTTGACAAATTGCTCAAAACGCTCCAGTTTTTTTTGGGAACATGCAAAAAGTGTCTTACTCTTTTGACAAAATGCTAAAACTGTTTCAGATTGTT